>NC_090932.1:442505853-442815168 GCF_040938575.1 Ambystoma mexicanum | reverse complement strand
AGCTTTTATCCTGCATTCATTACTCCTAGGATCAGGTGATTAGGGCACCACCTGTAAGCTTGCTGAGTGCTCCAATCACAGTGAGCTCCCAAAAGTTCTTGGACTGTGCCGCAGAGGTAGGCTATGCAACTCATTCAAGGTGTCCTAATCAGCCTTCTTAATGTTTGCCTTATAGATATACCTCGCTGCCCTGTTATATTGTCTGCATCCTAAATTTGATTGGCTACATCCCTGTTCTATCTTTCTCTGCATACCGCCTCTCTCTGCTGAGGAAGTCTAATGGTGGCCACTTCACTGCAGTTAGGAAACTGAATAGTGACCATAAATACAGACAAAGTAATAGTGAATATCAACATAACTAAACTGGTATTCATGACAACATACCAAAATCGAGACCTATCCAGTGACACTGAGTACCTGGGTGCTCCAGGGCCCAAGCATCCCTCCTACTCCCCCATCCCCCTGGAAAAAGACAACTGTGATAAAAGTGCCTATACTTTGTATGGAACCTCCTAAAAATGGTTTATAGTGATAATCTCGAAAGCAAAAATGTCGAAAGTCATTTTTGCGAAAAAATAATGTCGAAAAATAAAGAATCGGATTTCTTTTTAACTACGTGTTTTATTCGAAATGGGGGGGTTCTCCCCAACCCCCCTTTTTTAAAATCTTTTTTTTACTCACGAAACCCCCCAAAAAATATATAAATAAAAAAAAAATGTTTTTTTATTTTTCGACATTATTGTTTCGACATTATTGTCATTCGAACTTTTGTTTTCGAAATTATGACCGACCACCCCTAAAAATCTATCCACTGGCACCCCCCCTCCCCCGGAAAATCAAGAGTCTGTTCCCCTGTACCTATACATGTTATTTACAGTGTGCTAGAGGGACTGCCTAAGCATTTGAGTATTACTTATGATCTCAATAACCTCAAAGACAGGGGTAGAAAGTTAAGCATAAGGATAGCTGTGACATAGGCTAAGCCTTCATTCTACTGATATATAGCATGGTTGGTGTTGGAACACACATGTGTCACTTTAGTGTTTCTAGAATTCAAAGTAGTTTGTAGATAGCAGCACATTTTCAAATAGTTATTTTAGTATTTTCCAAATACTACACTCTCGCCTTCTATACTACACCCTCCTGGTATCGATACTCTATGTTATCTGCCAGGCGGGGGCACTGCATCAGTGGCAATGCTTTCATTAACAGTCTGAATCCTCCCTCTCACCACCACTGATGGATTGGTCTGGTAGATATCAGTATATAATCTTCAGAACTTCTTTTCTTCCAAACCTAGAGTGTCAAACAGAATAGCAGTAATTAGCCAAATCAGAAATCTGAGAGGCTTCAGCACATATTTCAGGAGCTGGGGTAGGTTTCACAATAGTGCTTACACTTGTTGACAGATCATTAGAAGTAGGCACTGGTTTTAGGGACTGTTGCTCAGTTTTCAGGGTCTGGAGGTAGTCTTCATCAGACAACCAATTTGGAAGGGCCTTGCATTGATAGAGAGCAACACCATGGGGACACATAACAGGCCTCGGGAGGAATGCCAACCACATGTATACCGAACATTCACATGCCCCATTCGTGTCATATGTCCCAACCGGCAAGTGAACCACAGACATTTTCTCATACCTGGGCCAGCTCTGGATATCTGAAGTAGTCAATTATTTAGTGAGATTATAGTTCTGTTTATGCTCAGTGAGAGTACAAACTACACTACAGATCAGAGAAAAAACTAAAACAGTGAGGAGCATATAAACTAGACATGTAAACCTCACAACATTGTGAGGACAAGTGTGTTTACCTTTCTGCAGGAAGTCCTGGTGTCGGCCTCTGCAAGCGATGCGCTATGGTGTATTTAGCCTTGCCTGGGAGCGAAGCTCAACATTCGGTTGAGTGAGAGTAGTTACTTAATTCAACATGCAGCGCAAAAGCGTGTGCGAAAGTGTTAGGACAAGTATGTTTGCAGTTCTGTAGTTCAGCGGGCGGCGGAGGGGAAGTAGGAACTGTATTTTGGTTATATTGTGCCTGTTTTAAACATGTATTCATTCTGTAGTTTGTCTAAACACACAGGCATCTCAATCGCGGAACTGATGTTTGAAATGGTACAAAGCCTGCCCTTACCCACGTTCCCCTGCAACGGTGAAGGAGCCTCTCACGTAGTTGTTCCCCGATTGGTGGGTGTAAATGGAGATCATATTTTCCAGACCATACGCGGCGAGATGGACGCAGCTGCTAGAGGGCTGACTATGGAGTGTTGCATGTCACCCCTGCCCGGAGGACCTGGTATCCTCCAGTGTGTGTTATGGTCACATGGCTTCCCATGTGACCACGTTAATAAAAGGGACGAGCTGCTTCCGGCTCGTCAGTCGAGACCAACAAGACTCCGTGGTGCGTGTGTGTTCTTGTGTTAGCGCCATGGTGGCGCCCCACCACGTGTGCTGGGCCCAAGGACGGGGCCCAGCTCCAGGACGGTGCCCCTACCGGGCAACGCCGTCCGGATGGTGCCCCTGCCGGGCAACACCATCCCTGTGTGCTTCCCTGGCCCGGTGAGTTGGGCTAGGGTGGCGACCCCGGCCTGGGTGCCCCCAGAGCCGGGGCCGCGGTAAGCCGGTTGCCACCCGGCCCCTGTGCAGAGCTCCGGTGCCCTGGAGCGGGTGGAGTGACCCCCCACCCTTTGTGTATGCAGCGTGGTCGCTGCGACCCTGAGCATGTTGTCGGGTGCCACCCGACATGATCATGGGGCTGCCCGGTGACCCGGAGCAGCCCCCAACATGGAGGTCGAAACCACTTTTGAAGCAACTGACAAATTGGCCAATAGGGTCGGCTATGGCTCCAATAACATTGCTAATAACTTGCGATCCCCCTCAATGTTCTCTGATAAGCAGAGGATGAAATAGTCAGCTCAGCCACTTCCTATGTGTTCGGTCTGCAGCGGAAACAACATAACTGTTCCGCCAACACCGGGTACACACTGTAATCGGGCCCAGGTCCCCTCCCCGCCATTTGTACACCTGCACTGCCCCCCTGGCAACCGATGCACTCTGGGGCTAGTTCTGTATCCCTACAGCCCCCTACCAGCACTTGACACCTGATGCCTGCACTTACCCATGCACCTACCACCAGCTGGACGCACTTCTTATTTGTTGGTCCTATTTATTGTTTTCTATGTATTTACTGTTATCCTATGCATTGCACTCCCCCCATCCCCCTCGCACCTTTCCCCTTCCCCACATCCCCTGCACTTGCGCAATCTCAATGTCACCTGGCCTAGTAAGATCGTTGTCTCTGTCTTCCCTGTGTTCCCCTCCCCTGCCTCGTCGCGCCTTGAAACACTAGTGTATAGGCGCGTTATAAATGCCATATCATATCATATCATATCATACAACACATATCTTGTAGGAAAATACTCAGAGTGCGGAGAAGGCATTGGTTGCATTCTGTCTTCCTTTGTTTCTTTATAGGAAGGAATAAAGCAAGCGTTGCAGAACCACTCAAATGTTTTAGAAGGGAGTGAACGGAAAATGGACACAGCTTTAAATGAATCAGAACTTAAAGCATATTTTCTCCCTGAGAATGCTTCACAACAAAAAGGAATGTCCGACCTTTCGCTATCCTAATGCTTGAATGATCTGAAGTGGTACATCAACTGGAGATTGCATCACTGAGAGGAACCAACTCAAACCTTTTATTGGTGAGTGCTGGTTCCCCGACATTGGTGCCCGTGACTGAGGGAAAAATGGCAAAGGAGCCCTTATTCAAAAGGGCAAAGCAAAAGCGCAATTATATTACTAGCCAAAAGGGGTAAAAACAAGAATTGTAAGGCTCAAAATACGAACAAAAAAGCGAGAAAAGTCTTGCGTATTTTGACCATAACAAAAGCATTTGCTAACTCAAAATCAATTTGCTATAAACCTAATGCTAAGGAGGGGATCACTCCTTTGAGAGTGATGACGGGTAGTTTTTCGGAAGGAGGAGAAATATCAGAGAGTGATATGTATGAGTCCCATGGAATAGAATCCGCACATTATGACACACATGAGCCACACATGAGCCGCCTTTAAAACAGGTTGCGCAGAGAATGGGGGATCATTCCCTGATTACCACTGCCTTGCGAGATGACTACGTAGCCGTGTCAGGGGAAAAGATTGACAGGGTAATTCATAGAATTTCGCAGAAAAGTGTCGCAAGCGGCTGGCGCAGAGTATCCGCGTGCGATTGTCTGCGCCAGCCGCGTGCGCTAAAATCGATTTCCGCGCACAGCGCATTCATGGATTTTCACAGCCAAAACCAGCCGTGTCGCAGCGTGGCGCAGCGACCCTGCAGCAGCGCAAGTTACGCCCCCAAGAACGCCCTCGCGCAAGGAAAAGCCTTCAAAATCCCCAAATAATCGCAAAGGGCTGCGCTAACCCTGGACCAGTTCACCGGGCTGGCAAACAGCAAATGCCAAGCTGGGAACGTGTATTTCAGTGGTTCGCGGGAAGTTCCACACGCGATTGTCCTGTGTACGTGTGCATCAGGGGTGCGCGGGAAGTTCCACACCAAAATCAGCACGGTACGTGTATTACAGGGGTGCACGGGAAGTTCCACACGCGATTACAGCAGGGTACGTGTATTTCAGGGGTGCGCGGGAAGTTCCACACGCGATTGGCCCCGTGCGAGCAGGGTACGTGTATTCCAGGGGTGTGCGGGAAGTTCCACACGCGATTTCAGCAGGGTACATGTATTTCAGGGGTGCGCGGGAAGTCCCACACGCGATTGGCCCCGTGCGAGCAGGGTACGTGTATTTCAGGGGTGCGCGGGAAGTTCCACACGCGATTGGCCGCATGCAAGCAGGCTACGTGTATTACAGGGGTGCGCGGGAAGTTCCACACGCGATTTCATCAGGGTACGTGTATTTCAGGGGTGCGCAGGAAGTTCCACACACGATTGGCCCAGTGCGAGCAGGGTACGTGTATTTCAGGGGTGCGCGGGAAGTTCCACACGCGATTGGCCCCGTGCAAGCAGGGTACGTGTATTTCAGGGGTGCGCGGGAAGTTCCACACGCGATTTCATCAGGGTACGTGTATTTCAGGGATGCGCGGGAAGTCCCACACGCGATTGGCCCAGTGCGAGCAGGGTACGTGTATTCCATGGGTGCGCGGGAAGTTCCACACGCGATTTCAGCAGGGTACGTGTATTTCAGGGGTGCGCGGGAAGTTCCACACGCGATTGGCCCAGTGCGAGCAGGGTACGTGTATTCCATGGGTGCGCGGGAAGTTCCACAAATGCGATTTCAACAGGGTATGTGTATTTCAGGGGTGCGCGGGAAGTCCCACACGCGATTGGCCCCGTGCGAGCAGGGTACGTGTATTTCAGGGCTGCGCGGGAAGTTCCACACGCGATTGGCCCCGTGCAAGCAGGCTACGTGTATTACAGGGGTGCGCGGGAAGTTCCACACGCGATTTCATCAGGGTACGTGTATTTCAGGGGTGCGCGGGAAGTTACACACGCGATTGGCCCAGTGCGAGCAGGGCACGTGTATTTCAGGGGTGCTCGGGAGGTTCCACACGCGATTGGCCCCGTGCAAGCAGGGTACGTGTATTTCAGGGGTGCGCGGGAAGTTCCACACGCGATTTCATCAGGGTACGTGTATTTCAGGGGTGCGCGGGAAGTCCCACACGCGATTGGGCCAGTGCGAGCAGGGTACGTGTATTACATGGGTGCGCGGGAAGTTCCACACGCGATTTCAGCAGGGTACGTGTATTTCAGGGGTGCGCGGGAAGTTCCACACGCGATTGGCCCAGTGCGAGCAGGGTACGTGTATTCCATGGGTGCACGGGAAGTTCCACACGCGATTTCAACAGGGTACGTGTATTTCAGGGGTGCGCGGGAAGTTCCACACGCGATTTCAGCAGGGTATGTGAATTTCAGGGGTTCTGGGGAGTACTACAAGTGAATTGGCCGTGTGGGTCCTCCCAGGTGTACGCTCGACAACCTCCACGGCCCCTGCAGGCAGCCCACACCACGGGGGACTACCCTGCACCCCTGCTCATGTCCCGCAGGCAGCCCATCCACCATGGGCATGCCCCCAGCCAACCCACATGTCACCTTGCACTACTGATCAACAATGCATGTCTCCCACCACCCCCACCCCCCAGCAGTGCAGGGGCAGCCTCCACCAGGCCCCCACTCATGTCTCCCACCACCCCCACCCCCCAGCAGTGCAGGGGCAGCCTCCACCAGGCCCCCACCCATGTCTCCCACCACCCCCACCCCCCAGCAGTGCAGGGGCAGCCTCCACCAGGCCCCCACCCATGTCTCCCACCACCCCCACCCCCCAGCAGTGCAGGGGCAGCCTCCACCAGGCCCCCACTCATGTCTCCCACCACCCCCACCCCCCAGCAGTGTGGGGCACCCTCCACCAGGCCCCCACTCATGTCTCCCACCACCACCACCCCCCAGCAGTGCGGGGTACCCTCCACCAGGCCCCCACCCATGTCTCCCACCACCCCCACCCCCCAGCAGTGCAGGGGCAGCCTCCACCAGGCCCCCACCCATGTCTCCCACCACCCCCACCCCCCAGCAGTGCAGGGGCAGCCTCCACCAGGCCCCCACCCATGTCTCCCACCACCCCCACCCCCCGCAGTGCAGGGGCAGCACCACCAGGCCCCCACTCATGTCTCCCACCACCCCCACCCCCCAGCCACCATGGGCATCCCCCACCAGGCCCCCACTCATGTCTCCCACCACCCCCACCCCCCCAGCAGTGTGGGGCACCCTCCAACAGGCCCCCACTCATGGCCCCTATCACCCCCACCCCCTAGCATCCAGGGGCACCCTCCACCAGGCCCCCACTCATGTCTCCCACCACCCCCACCCCCCAGCAGTGCGGGGCACCCTCCACCAGGCCCCCACCCATGTCTCCCACCACCCCCACCCCCCAGCAGTGCAGGGGCAGCCTCCACCAGGCCCCCACCCATGTCTCCCACCACCCCCACCCCCCAGCAGTGCAGGGGCAGCCTCCACCAGGCCCCCACCCATGTCTCCCACCACCCCCACCCCCCAGCAGTGCAGGGGCAGCCTCCACCAGGCCCCCACTCATGTCTCCCACCACCCCCACCCCCCAGCAGTGCGGGGCACACTCCACCAGGCCCCCACTCATGGGCCCTATCACCCCCACCCCCCAGCATCCAGGGGCACCCTCCACCAGGCCCCCACTCATGTCTCCCACCACCCCCATCCCCCAGCAGTGCAGGGGCAGCACCACCAGGCCCCCACTCATGTCTCCCACCACCCCCATCCCCCAGCCACAATGGGCACCCTCCACCAGGCCTCCTCTCATGTCTCCCACCACCCCCATCCCCCAGCAGTGCAGGGGCAGCCTCCACCAGGCCCCCACCCATGTCTCCCACCACCCCCACCCCCCAGCAGTGCAGGGGCAGCCTCCACCAGGCCCCCACCCATGTCTCCCACCACCCCCACCCCCCAGCAGTGCAGGGGCAGCCTCCACCAGGCCCCCACTCATGTCTCCCACCACCCCCACCCCCCAGCAGTGTGGGGCACACTCCACCAGGCCCCCACTCATGTCTCCCACCACCCCCACCCCCCAGCAGTGCGGGGCACCCTCCACCAGGCCCCCACCCATGTCTCCCACCACCCCCACCCCCCAGCAGTGCAGGGGCAGCCTCCACCAGGCCCCCACCCATGTCTCCCACCACCCCCACCCCCCAGCAGTGCAGGGGCAGCCTCCACCAGGTCCTCACAATCCCCAATCATGTGCGTTATGGTCAGCCTCCACAGCCAAAAAGCCCTACCAAGTAACCCATTCACCCACATGGAAATGGAAATTACATGTTACACCCCCAATGTTCATAAAGCTAATGAACCCATGTCCCTCACACACAATGGTTGCAATTGAATGGGAAAACACCCAACATGACATGCATGAAACCAATGAGATGATACCACACAGTGAAGGATGAAAACAAAATTGTATTAAAAAAAGAAAGAATGCAAAAGAAATTAAACAAACTACAATGGGAATGAAAAAAAGATAAGCTGCATGTACGTTTAAAAAAATAAAAACACCAAATCCTAATCCAAAAAAATGTCGTCCAAACTCAAATGAAAAATAAAATCAATCCAATGAAGAACTATGTACAAAACATCCAAGGGTCCATGAGCCCAACTGAACAAAGGAAACCTACAAAAAACCCTAACTAAAATGCAACTATATACAAAAAGTGGAGCAGTGTCCGTCGACTCCAAATCATAAGAACAAACAAAGGAAACCTAAAACTAAAGAACTATGCACACGGAAGACCACGCTCCTGCCCAGAAGGCCGAACTACTGCCCCCCAGAGCCCCGAGCACGCTCCCACCTGCCATCTGCTGCTGCCTGACTGGTGGAGGAGGAGGCCGTGCAAGCACCAGAGACGGGGTCTGGAGGTGGGGATCCCACTGGTGCTAGTGGTGCAGTGCAGGACCAGGGACAGGAGGCAGCACAGGCCGCCGCGGAGGTGCCTGTGTGCAATCCTGTCCCTGATCCTGTCCCTGCATCATCTTGCACCAGCAGGGATGCCTACGTCCAGACCCGTTTTCAGGCAGGGGATGAGCTGACGTCAACTGGCCTTCCTCTGCCTGCGGACGTGGCTATCCAGGTCCGGGTTGAGCCTGTCCTGGCTGGTGTGGCGTTGCGTTAACGGGCCATGCGAGGTGACCTGCAGTCTTTCCATGGAGAGACTGCACGTCATCTCGAATGGCTCGTTGACCACGTCAGCCTGCTGGGACAGGTCACCCAGGCCGGATTCCTCCGTCTGATGGGGCTTGCTCCGACCCCCTCCTCAACTGGACCCCCTACACGCCAGTCGTCCTCTGTGCCATCTTCCCACCCATCAGTCACCTGGGTGCCCTGTGGTGCTGCTTCTGACGGTGCGGCCAGGCTGGTGGAGGAGGCATCCCTGCCACAGTCGGGAGTCGGACGTCCAGCAGGGGTGGCCACATCTACGACTGCACCCCAGCCGGCGGAGGATGTGCAGGCAGCAGGAGGCAGTGCACGGGCAGAGGCAGAGCAGCAACATGGTGGGAGCCATGAAGGCTCGGGGCCTTCGACATCGGAGGGGCAGGCATCGGCCGCAGGGCAGGAGGACCCAGGACAGAGAGTGTCTTCCGTGTGGCAGCGGTTGGGCCACGCCATAGGTGCGGAGCGGCGGCGGGCGGAAGAGGCGCGGCTCACAATGGTCAGGGCGGAGAACTCCATGCGGAGGGCCCTGAGGCGGACCGAGTGCCTCGAGGCAATCCGCAGGGGGTTGGAGGAGGACACGGCATCGTCCCTGCGGACCCTCGGGGCCATGGAACAGGACCGCCTCCGGGACATCGAACAGGAGTTCGATGATGCCCTGGCCCGGAACACCACAGAGTGAGCCGCTGGACTTGCCCGTCGCCTTTTTATATAGTTCTTTAGTTTTAGGTTTCCTTTGTTTGTTCTTATGATTTGGAGTCGACGGACACTGCTCCACTTTTTGTATATAGTTGCATTTTAGTTAGGGTTTTTTGTAGGTTTCCTTTGTTCAGTTGGGCTCATGGACCCTTGGATGTTTTGTACATAGTTCTTCATTGGATTGATTTTATTTTTCATTTGACTTTGGACAACATATTTTTTGGATTAGGATTTGGTGTTTTTATTTTTTTAAACGGACACGCAGCTTATCTTTTTTTCATTCCCATTGTAGTTTGTTTCATTTCTTTTGCATTCTTTTTTTTTAATACAATTTTGTTTTCATACTTCACTGTGTGGTATCATCTCATTGGTTTCATGCATGTCATGTTGGGTGTTTTCCCATTCAATTGCAACCATTGTGAGTGAGGGACATGGGTTCATTAGCTTTATGAACATTGGGGGTGTAATATGTAATTTCCATTTCCATGTGGGTTAATGGGTTACTTGGTAGGGCTTTTTGGCTGTGGAGGCTGACCATAACGCACATGATTGGGGATTGTGAGGAGCTGGTGGAGGCTGCCCATGGTGGCTGGGGGGTGGGGGTGGTGGGAGACATGGGTGGGGGCCTGGTGGAGGGTGCCCCACACTGCTGGGGGTTGGGGGTGGTGGGAGACATGAGTGGGGGCCTGGTGGAGGGTGCCCCACACTGCTGGGGGGTGGGGGTGGTGGGAGACATGAGTTGGACATGTGTGGGGGCCTGGTGGAGGGTGCCCCACACTGCTGGGAGGGTGGGGGTGGTGGGAGACATGAGTGGTGGCCTGGTGGAGGGTGCCCCTGGATGCTGGGGGGTGGGGGTGGTGGGAGACATGAGTGGGGGCCTGGTGGAGGGTGCCCCTGGATGCTGGGGGGTGGGGGTGCAGGGGGACATGAGTGGGGGCCTGGTGGAGGGTGCCCCTGGATGCTGGGGGGTGGGGGTGATAGGGGCCATGAGTGGGGGCCTGGTGCAGGGTGCCCCACACTGCTGGGGGGGTGGGGGTGGTGGGAGACATGAGTGGGGGCCTGGTGGAGGGTGCCCCTGGATGCTGGGGGGTGGGGGTGGTGGGGGACATGAGTGGGGGCCTTTTGGACGGTGCCCCTGGATGCTGGGGGGTGGGGGTGCAGGGGGACATGAGTGGGGGCCTGGTGGAGGGTGCCCCTGGATGCTGGGGGGTGGTGGTGATAGGGGCCATGAGTGGGGGCCTGGTGGAGGGTGCCCCACACTGCTGGGGGGGTGGGGGTGGTGGGAGACATGAGTGGGGGCCTTGTGGGGGATGCCCATGGTGGCTGGGGGGTGGGGGTGCTGGGAGACATGAGTGGGGGCCTGGTGGAGGGTGCCCCTGCACTGCTGGGGGGTGGGGGTGCTGGGAGACATGGGTGGGGGCCTGGTGGAGGCTGCCCCTGCACTGCTGGGGGGTGGGGGTGGTGGGAGACATGAGTGGGGGCCTGGTGGAGGGTGCCCATGCTGGCTGGGGGGTGGGGGTGGTGGGAGACATGAGTGGGGGCCTGGTGGGGGCTGCCCATGGTGGCTGGGGGGTGGGGGTGGTGGGAGACATGGGTGGGCCCTGGTGGAGGGTGCCCCTGCACTGCTGGGGGGTGGGGGTGGTGGGAGACATGAGTGGGGGCCTGGTGGAGGGTGCCCCTGGATGCTGGGGGGTGGGGGTGCAGGGGGACATGAGTGGGGGCCTGGTGGTGCTGCCCCTGCACTGCTGGGGGGTGGGGGTGCTGGGAGACATGGGTGGGGGCCTGGTGAAGGGTGCCCCTGCACTGCTGGGGGGTGGGGGTGGTGGGAGACATGAGTGGGGGCCTGCTGGAGGGTGCCCCTGGATGCTGGGGGGTGGGGGTGATAGGGGCCATGAGTGGGGGCCTGGTGGAGGGTGCCCCTGCACTGCTGTGGGATGGGGGTGGTGGGAGACATGAGTGGGGGCCTGGTGGAGGGTGCCCCTGGATGCTGGGGGGTGGGGGTGATAGGGGCCATGAGTGGGGGCCTGGTGGAGGGTGCCCCACACTGCTGGGGGGTGGGGGTGGTGGGAGACATGAGTGGGGGCCTGGTGGAGGGTGACCCACACTGCTGGGGGGTGGGGGTGGTGGGAGACATGAGTTGGACATGAGTGGGGGCCTGGTGGAGGGTGCCCCACACTGCTGGGGGGGTGGGGGTGGTGGGAGGCATGAGTTGGACATGAGTGGGGGCCTGGTGGAGGGTGCCCCACACTGCTGGGGGGTGGGGGTGGTGGGAGACATGAGTGGGGGCCTGGTGGGGGATGCCCATGGTGGCTGGGGGGTGGGGGTGGGTGGGAGACATGAGTGGAGGCCTGGTGGAGGGTGCCCATGGTGGCTGTGGGGTGGGGGTGGTTGGGAGACATGAGTGGGGGCCTGGTGGGGGATGCCCATGGTGGCTGGGGGGGTGGGGGTGGTGGGAGACATGGGTGGGGGGCTGGTGGAGGGTGCCCCACACTGCTGGGGGGTGGGGGTGGTGGGAGACATGAGTGGGGGCCTGGTGGAGGGTGCCCCTGGATGCTGGGGTGTGGGGGTGTAGGGGGACATGAGTGGGGGCCTGGTGGAGGGTGCCCCTGCACTGCTCTGGGATGGGGGTAGTGGGAGACATGAGTGGGGGCCTGGTGGAGGGTGCCCCTGGATGCTGGGGGGTGGGGGTGATAGGGGCCATGAGTGGGGGCCTGGTGGAGGGTGCCCCACACTGATGGGGGGTGGGGGTGGTGGGAGACATGAGTGGGGGCCTGGTGGAGGGTGCCCTACACTGCTGGGGGGTGGGGGTGGTGGGAGACATGAGTTGGACATGAGTGGGGGCCTGGTGGAGGGTGCCCCACACTGCTGGGTGGGTGGGGGTGGTGGGAGACATGAGTTGGACATGAGTGGGGGCCTGGTGGAGGGTGCCCCACACTGCTGGGGGGGTGGGGGTGGTGGGAGACATGAGTGGGGGCCTGGTGGGGGATGCCCATGGTGGCTGGGGGGTGGGGGTGGTGGGAGACATGAGTGAAGGCCTGGTGGAGAGTGCCCATTGTGGCTGGGGGGTGGGGGTGGGTGGGAGACATGAGTGGGGGCCTGGTGGGGGATGCCCATGGTGGCAGGGGGGTGGGGGTGGTGGGAGACATGGGTGGGGGCCTGGTGGAGAGTGCCCCACACTGCTGGGGGGTGGGGGTGGTGGGAGACATGAGTGGGGGCCTGGTGGAGGGTGCCCCTGGATGCTGGGGGGTGGGGGTGCAGGGGGACATGAGTGGGGGCCTGGTGGTGCTGCCCCTGCACTGCTGGGGGGTGGGGGTGCTGGGAGACATGGGTGGGGGCCTGGTGGAGGGTGCCCCTGCACTGCTGGGGGGTGGGGGGGTGGGAGACATGAGTGGGGGCCTGGTGTAGGGTGCCCCTGGATGCTGGGGGGTGGGGGTGGTGGGAGACATGAGTTGGGGCCTGGTGGAGGGTGCCCCACACTGCTGGGGGGTGGGGGTGGTGGGGGACATGAGTGGGGGCCTGGTGGGGGATGCCCATGGTGGCTGGGGGGTGGGGGTGGTGGGAGACATGGGTGGGGGCCTGGTGGGGGATGCCCATGGTGGCTGGGGGGTGGGGGTGGGTGGGAGACATGAGTGGGGGCCTGGTGGGGGATGCCCCACACTGCTGGGGGGGTGGGGGTGGTGGGAGACATGAGTGGGGGCCTGGTGAATGGTGCCCCTGGATGCTGGGGGGTGGGGGTGCAGGGGGACATAAGTGGGGGCCTGGTGGTGCTGCCCCTGCACTGCTGGGGGGTGGGTGTGCTTGGAGACATGGGTGGGGGCCTGGTGGAGGGTGCCCCTGCACTGCTGGGGGGTGGGGGTGGTGGGAGACATGAGTGGTGCCCTGGTGGAGGGTGCTCCTGGATGCTGGGGGGTGGGGGTGCAGGGGGACATGAGTGGGGGCCTGGTGGTGCTGCCCCTGCACTGCTGGGGGGTGGGGGTGCAGGGAGACATGGGTGGGGGCCTGGTGGAGGGTGCCCCTGCACTGCTGGGGGGTGGGGGTGGTAGGAGACATGAGTGGGGGCCTGGTGGAGGGTGCCCCTGGATGCTGGGGGGTGGGGGTGCAGGGGGACATGAGTGGGGGCCTGGTGGTGCTGCCCCTGCACTGCTGCGGGGTGGGGGTGCTGGGAGACATGGGTGGGGGCCTGGTGGAGGGTGCCCCTGGATGCTGGGGGGTGGGGGTGCAGGGGGACATGAGTGGGGGCCTGGTGGTGCTGCCCCTGCACTGCTGGGGGGTGGGAGTGCTGGGAGACATGGGTGGGGGCCTGGTGGAGGGTGCCCCACACTGCTGGGGGGTGGGGGTGCTGGGAGACATGAGTGGGGGCCTGGTGGAGGGTGCCCCTGCACTGCTGGGGGTCGGGGGTGGTGGGAGACATGGGTGGGGGCCTGGTGGAGGGTGCCCCACACTGCTGGGGGGTCGGGGTGGTGGGAGACATGAGTGGGGGCCTGGTGGAGGGTGCCCCTGGATGCTGGGGGGTGGGGGTGATAGGGGCCATGAGTGGGGGCCTGGTGGAGGGTGCCCCTGGATGCTGGGGGGTGGGGGTTCAGGGGGACATGAGTGGGGGCCTGGTGGTGCTGCCCCTGCACTGCTGGGGGGTTCGGGTGATAGGGGCCATGAGTGGGGGCCTGGTGGAGGGTGCCCCACACTGCTGGGGGGTGGGGGTGCTGGGTGACATGAGCAGGTGTGCAGGGTAGTCCCCTGTGGTGTCGGCTGCCTGCAGGGGCCGTGGAGGGTGTACATAGAATACCTGGGAGCACACAGCCAAATCGCGTGTAGAATTTCCCGCGTACCCCTGAAATACACGTACCCAGCCAAATCGCGTGTGGAAATTCCCGCGCACGTACCTGGCCAAATCGCGTGTGGGACTTCCCGCGCACCCCTGAGATCCACGTACCCAGCCAAGTCGCGTGTGCAAATTCCCTTGCACGTACCCGGCCAAATCGCGTGTGGAACTTCCCGCGCACCCCTGAAATCCACGTACCCTTCCAAATCGCGTGTGAGACTTCCCGCGCACCCCTGAGATCCACGTACCCAGCCAAATCGCGTGTGGAAATTCCCGCGCATGTACCCGGCCAAATCGCGTGGGCAACTTCCTGCGCACCCCTGAAATCCACGTACCCTGCCAAATCGCGTGTGGGATTCCCGCGCACCCCTGAGATCCACGTACCCAGCCAAATCGCGTGTGGAAATTCACGCGCACGTACCCTGCCAAATCGCGTGTGCAACTTCCCGCGCACCCCTGAAATCCACGTACCCTGCCAAATCGCGTGTGGGACTTCCCGCACACCCCTGAGATCCACGTACCCAGCCAAATCGCGTGTGGAAATTCCCGTGCACGTACCCGGCCAAATCGCGTGTGGAACTTCCCGCGCACCCCTGAAATCCACATACCCTGCCAAATTCACGCACACGTATTTTTTGTCAGTGGGTGTCCGTGTTTGTGGGTACCCCTTTGCACATCATTTGTCCTGGAGGGCCACAGTATAGGACATTCATCATGGCTGTATATAGGTGCTATTTGTTGGTGCACCATTTGGCGCACATTTCTTCCAGGCGCAGAGACGTTACTGCCTGCTTTCTTGTGGCGGTCGTGTTTGTGCTTGTAGGCTGGTTTGAGCGTGCGCTTTTTTGCCCTATTCTATTCCATGAATACGTGTTGTAGGCGAGCGTGTGGCCGTTCTGCGCACTTGTACCCTGTACTTCCCCCATGACGCCCACATTTTGCCAAGTTGTTCCCCATTCCGAGTGTTGCGCCCCGTGTTCCGCCTACTTTTGTTGCGTGCGCCGCGCTATGTGCGATTTTCGCTGTGGCCTGTGCTATTTTCGCTGTGACCTGGCGCACGCAGTTAGATGGCCTGTGCGCCAATGTGCGCCGCGCACTTTTTTATCGCACATCCGATGGTTTTCTCGCGCACGGCCTTCCATGAATCGATGTGCGCTGCTTTTCGTGCGATTTTCGCATTTGCACTGCGATTTTCGCTATTCCACTGCGATTCGCATGTTTTTGCCCACTTGCGCCACGCTAATTATTCCATGAATCGGCCTCTGAGGCTCATCGTACAACCGTGTCTGTGCAAACTGACTTCAATGACCTTCCAGTAATTCCAATCCCCATCCCCAAAAGTGGATTTTCCATCGCCACTCATTTAGTGGGCCCCAGAACCCTATGGAAGGATGCTCATATGCAAACATCCTGGTCTGTCGCCCCACAGAGGATCGGGCCGAAAAGAGGGTAGGGGTTGCTGAATGTACAAAAAGTGGGGGTATCGGACAGTTGGAATTACTCAGGTTTCCCTTCCCACTCACACTCAAGCGTGAATCCTGCATTTGAAACTGATGCTGAGCAATTGCATGCTAAGTTGTGCGCTGTGGTGTCTAAGGCACCAGAACTAAAATGCACAGGTTCTTTAGAAAAGCAAAATGTCTTTAGTATACTTGGGGGAAATAAACCACTGGCGTGACCTCAGCGCAGGGGGCTCTGAACCTTAAAAGCCTGACATGCGTTATGGGACCTCTCCTTCGAAACGTATTGAAAGCGTCTTTACGGAAGATCCTAGTTTAATTCTAAATAGAACAGTAATCTTAAAGGTGTTTTTCTCAGATTCTGAATCTATATGGAATTAATACTAGGGATATTGAATTGTGGAATTCTATGACCCCACTCGCACTGATACTGTAACTATTCATGTGGAATCTAACCTGGTTGCCAAGGTGATTCTATGTGAGATACCTCACCTTTGTACATTGGGCTTGATGGTGAAGGAACTCATCTTACCTAAGGTATCTAAGAGAAGGACCTTTTAACACAGAAACAACTTGCAAAACACAATGAATTTACTGTAACCTTTGCTACCAATGCGATTAACCAAAGAGCAGTGAGTTTCACAGAAGCAGGGTGGGTGTGGAGCGGAGAGGTACAGGACTGGTCTTGGCTATCAGGCGCCCTTTCAACTGACAGGAATCATTCTCTCAAGCAGCCAAACACCTTTTAGGATAATGTCCTGGCCTCTCTACCCTATTAAAAACACCCAATTTATCAACATTTTGAGAGGGCATAACATCATTTGCTCATAGGAGCATTGGTTAATTTGACCTCTGACTGTTGATGGTTACACCACATTCTTTCAGGCTGGTCAGAAAGGTGCTGTAGGCAGACCAATGGGGGGTATCATTACTCTTATACACTCAGGCTATGGAATTACGGTGGTTACAGAGTTGGTCATTCAAACTGGGGCCGCGGCGGTTGAATTTGGAATGAGTGTCTTAGGTGGATTAGAATATACCTTAACATTAACCTCTACTGGCATGAGAAAGTGGGGCGTTTGGAAACATTTTTGATGAGGTTGTGGCATTCATCCCTTGTTTCAAGGACTAGAACGGGGGATATCGGTCCGGCAGCTCAAGTTATCGGTTCGAGTGAATCGAGTGCCGATAATGAGAGATCCTCTGTTCCAGCCCCTGGAATGGGGAATGAAGGCCATTAGCACCCCGGGTTGCCAAAGCGGTAACCTGGGGTGCTAAAAAAAAAGTTTTCCCCCTTCCTACAACACAACACGTGCAGTGTCTCATTGTAGGAAGGAAAATCCTTTTCCAACATGGCCGCCATGGAAAGGGAAGGCGGGGCTAAATACGGAGCCCCTCATCTCTTCACATGGCGGGCAGTGGGAGGCGAGGGGAAGGAGCGAATGCAGCTGTGGCGGCACATGCCGCTGCCAAAAAAAGGTAAGATGGTGGAGGGGATAGAAATGAAATAGAGTGACGGAGGGTAGGAGAAGATGACGGCAGTGGGAGCCGAGCTGGGCATCAGGCGGCGTGGCACATGGGCTTCTACCGGTGGTTCAAGCCCACGTTCCTAGCCATCTGATTGGCTGGCTCCCCCCCCACCCGGAGGTGAATGAGAATTATAGTTGAAAGATGGCACTGTAGAAGGGGCTGGGTCAAGTGATTATCCTACATGATCTGAATTCCACCTGCAAGTCACCAGATCAGGCCAATAAAGGTAGCAACATTGACATGCTTTTGACCATGTTTCTAAAAATATAGGTAATGAAACTTTATGGCTCGCATGCATGAGTTTGATGGGTCTTCTTAAGGGAAATGGAGCTGTGAGAGGGGGCGTCCCAGAAAGTCACACCTGGTACAAGGGGGATGTAAAATCCACTCTGTACTATATCTTCATGGACAACCCCTGTTTAATAATTGTTTAGAACTTGGGTGGTGGTAACCGCTTGGAGTGACCACTGCACGTTAAGTTGTTTAATGAATTATCAACCCGAGATGCTGTCAATAACTTTTGATTATGATGCTGTAGTCAGCTCAGGTGGAAACCGAGTAGTCTGGAATAGTAGAACTATTAAAAGATTTAACAATACGATAGTGCACCCATTGGATTCCACCGACATACAACACAAAGGGGAATTGTTTTCAATTGACTGCCTGGAAAAAGTGATATCTTCGAAGTTGGCTTGTATTTCGTTTAAAAACAACTGTAAGCCAAGTATTGTTAATAAGGGCAAGAGATATCCACATGTTTATGACCCGAGCCTTGCCCAAGATAAACAAGAAATGAGGGCAACAGTTAGGCCTACTAGGACCTCCAGTCACTCTACAATAGAAAAAATGAAATGGTCTATAGTATAACTTTGAATTTTTTTTTTTATTATTTATTTGTTTATGGTTTTACAAAGAAAACCTTTACAAAGTATAAAAGAGAAGAAAGAAAAAGCCGATCAGAGAAAAAGAGGTGGAAAAGGCCCCCCAAGGCAGTGGGGTAACAATTAAGACTTCGATTAGACTAGCACATCCATTGGCATTTTAGTCGCGTTTTGTTAGGATCAAGCAATTTTCCAGGACCCTGACGACAGCCGTAGTGAGCATGACTTCTTGACCAGAAATCAATCTGTCCCAGAATGAGTCCTGTGTTAGGGTCTCCTCTCTAGAGACGAATCTTCCAAACAACTGCAATCTTGCCCTCCAGGTGCCCTCGCATTCTAACAACAAATGTCTCAGTGATTGTGAGTTCGGTAGGTCACAAGACCTGCAGAGCTTTTTGGCCTTGTCTCCCTGATTTCTTTTAGCCAAAATTTCTCCAGTGTGAGCTAAATTCAATCTTAGTCTAAGAAAATTATTTCGAATGTTCTGATCAGGACATTTTTTAAGATAACGGGGTAATGTGCCTGCTTTTCTCTCGACTTTCAGGAAAAGGTTCGGTGGTTTCAAAAGTCTGACTCCCTCGATCGTGTGGATCCAGTCACATATTTCAAGTTGTTTTTTGATTTTCAGAGGATTAACGAGGATTATTTCTGTAGTTGAGCACAGCCTCAATAAAGTGTCACCCACTTTTTTCTCCAGCCCAAAGAGTTGCTTCGATTTACCCTTTTTATGATGTTCATTTACGTCAAAGAAGAGGGTAGAAGCTCCGGCAGTGATAATGTCCCGATAAAGCGACAAGAGCTTCCAGTCCACACGACAACCCAGGGAGATCAGACCCAATTCAAATCTCATACTGGTGAGGGGGGTGCAAGCGGGTAGATCTAATACCGCTTTCCATAGCCTACCCTCAATTTTATTCCAATCGAAGTTCCAAAGTAAAGGTTTCGTTTCTAAACCGTAGAGGAGGACTGGTACCGCTTTACCAATATAGAATTTAACGAGTGGGGATAATGAGAATCTACAGAATTTCCCTTTTAAGTTCTTCATCTGAGCCATGATTTTACAGATCTTTCCGAGAATGACTGGAAGCAACTTGCTCAAAGATGGAGATGCGAGAATTTCGTAGCCCAGGTAGATGAGCTCTTCAACTCTGGGAATTTCCATGTCATTTAGAGACCACTTCCTAGACTGGAGATTTTTCCTCGGGTGTTTAAATATCAAGATTTTAGATTTTGAAGGGTTGATTGACAGGCCATTTAACTTGGCATAGTCGCCTAGTTTGAGGAGGAGCCTTTGCAACCCCAATGCCGAGCCATCTAATAAGACGATATCGTCTGCATAGGCCAGCCAGTGTATGCTTCTCCCATTGATCCTGGGAGAAATCATAGATGCCGAGGCCAAAAATAACTTTGAAATTAAAAAACTATACTAAAGGTCCAAGAGCCAGGCTACAACTAATGGATTCAGTATGTGTGATGCAGGGTCTTAGAAGGAACAATATAGCAAACTTTTGATCTCTGGTTAATGCTGCAAATAATCTGAAAAAGAGCATCGAACTAAATGCAGTGGCAGAGAGTGTATGGGCAACACACTTTGAATCCTTGTACTCTGAAGATAAGTGTGAAAAGTTCAGCCTTGGTTCCTTAAGGTGCGAGGAGAGTAACATATTAAGCATGGGCTTCTCACTGCAGAGTGTTCTACATGTTATTAAAAGGGCTAGTGATTCCAGGGCTCCAGGTTCCAATAAGTTATCGAACAAACCTTTAAAGGAAAACCCTGTATGCTGGGCAACTATCATGTCCTCTCTTTTGTTTGGACATAGAACAAAAGGAAGACTTTCCTGTCACATGGAAGACTTCCTGCACAATTCCAATTTATAAAAAAGGCCCATGCTCTGCCCCAAAAATCACTGTCCCATTTGAATCCTCGATGCAGACAGTAAGATATACATGGCAATGCTTTTAAAACAACTTGAGCAGTGGGCGGTAAATGCTGGGCGTCTGAGCAAATGGCAAACAGGATTCAGGAAGGTTCATGGGACGACAGTTAACGGGTACATCTTAAAGCACTGCCAAGAACTAGTCCTGAGGGACACTACATGTCGATTTGCGTGTCAACAATAGATCTTAGCTCTGCATTCGACCTGATAAGTAGAAACTTGCTATGGTGTAACTGAATACTTGGGGAATTCCACCAGGACTTTTGAAGCTGATAATCAGGCTTCAAACATCTATTGTAGTACAGGTTAGATTGAATAAACTGGAAACATGACCAATGAACTCCCTGATAGTTACGGACTAAGAAAGGGGTGCATATTATCCCCTTGTCCATTGAATTCATATGTTTCGAATGCAGGAGATGCTCTTGAACATTCTGCTTTCATTTCATCCAAAATAGGCCACTGTGAACATCATGGTTGGCCTACGCAGAGGATTTCCTGTTGCTGGATTGTACTGTAGTTTGTCTGCAGCATGTGTTAGCTGCCTTTGAAATGTACGCTAAAAATCAATGCTGTTAAAACAAAGGTATTGACCATCACTGCAACAAGGAACATAACAAAGGTAAAATGGTTGTTGAGTGGAATCCATGAAAAAAAAATGCAATATTTTCGGGCTAAGACTAATTTATTGATTTCCCAGAAGCTCCTAATTAAAAACAGGTACTGTAGGTTCACAATCACCCCCCTTTTAAAGTATTGCATCGACACCGTACTTCCTAAACTGACGTACAGAACAGAGATTTATCCAAGCTGTGTTCCAGACTTTTTGGCTAGAATGGAAAGTTTATTGTGGAGAAAGGTTCTGGGAAAAACAAACTATGTTCCGACAGTGGCAATCTTGTTTGATCTGGGCTTGAGCAGCATAAAGACCTTGGTTAATTGGAAAAAACAGTATTTTTACAAATTACTGTTACCATGTTCAAACTCTCTCTACTCAGATTTGGTTCAAATTCTGTGGGGTGGGTCGGAAAAGATTTTTGGAAGGACTTTGTAAAGTTCTCTGACACCATTTTGGACGAAGTTGGTCTCACAAGACAGGAACTTGTAAGCTCCCCAAACAAAGAAAGGAGAGTTATACCACTTTTTGACTGGTGTACATTGACTGGTTGTTTGCATAAACAGAAGAGTCTGCAGTTTTTATCACACAAGCACAAGGAATAGGGGAGTTAACCTAGCATTGGAAATATTTCCCCTATCAAACGTATAGAAAGGATTTTGTAAAGTTCTGATAGAACCTACTTAAGAACAGAGAAATCCTGGGGAGACTTACTTCTGTTGACTCCATTGATGCATGATGTCCCTTCTATCATAAGGTACTCTCGATTGAAACATTGGAACCCTTAATTATGCACTGCCTGAATTTGAATAATAATTGTAAAGTGAATTTTTCAAAATGTATGGGCGCGAGACAGATCATGGATAAGGAGAGACTGCTTGAGAGGTGGTCCTGTATCTCTAGCCATTGCAACAGTGGGTTTTGTTAATTCTCTTGGTCTGCAGGATGAAGTTGATGGAAATGTTATTATTGTTTAATCTTGAATTCTTTAACAAAAATACAAATAAAAAATGAATTGCATGCCTTGTAAACAGGGGGGGTTTTGTGAATTGTTCTTTTCTTGAAGTTACCATTTTGTATGAATTAATTCAATCCATGAATTGGAAATGTTGCAGTCTGAATCTTTGATGAAGCATTGCTAAGGTTAAACAATGATTTAGCAAATAAACAATTGATTAAAACAAAATATATTTGTTTTCAAATCACAGAGGGTGCAGCCCACTTACAATAGGTCAAATGGATCCAAGTTGGTTGCCCTTTCAAATGTACAGCAGATATTGACTGTATCAGAACTTGGAAGGGTCCCTTAAACCTGGGGGCCAAAGCTGACTTGCCCTGATGTATCTTCAAAAGGAACACTTTGCCTGGTTTTAGAAAATATCTGGGTACAAGCAATTCTTTGGGCAAACCTATCTTAAGCTGACCGTGAACAGGACTGAGAGAAGCAATTATGGACCCCTCATTCATTAGTAGTCTATCGTCAGTCAAATGTAAGTTTTCATCAACAGCTTTCACAGTTGGTGACAAGGACAAAAGCATGGGTCTGTTGTACAGCAGATCATAACGGATGAGGTTAGTCTTTTGGTTTGGGGCAGTTCTCATACTGAACAACAGAAGGGTGAGAGTCTCGGGCCACTTCAACCTAGTCTCTTGACAAAGCTTAGCCAATGTACTAATTACTAAATTACTTCTTTCCGACGACCATGCTGTTCGGGGGTGTTGTGGGCAATACAAATTATGCTGTGCATTTACAGTGGACAGTCATGACTTTACTGCACGTTTTGCAAAATGGGGACCCTATGTTTTTGATGCAAACTGGCACCCCAAATCTGGGCACAAAGTCCCTCATAATTAGTTTCACAACTTTCAAAATATCTGCTCTCCCGCTGATTAAGCCTCCACCCACCTAGAGAACACATCTCACATAACAAGGAGATATTGACAGTTATTACAGCAGTGAAGCTGGAGGAAGTCTATCTGAAGCCCTAGGAATGACCCATAGGGGGAGGGTTGGCTCATTCGGTGGATGTCACAGCTTTTCTAATATGGCTTTGGAGGCAGATGGTACAATGTTTTACAGTATTAGTTAGCCATTTTAGGCAATTTGGGGGTGAACCATGACTTGTTCAGTGACATAATCATCATTTCTCCGGGCCTGGCCACCTTACATCCTGACAAGATGTGATAGAAATAACTTGGTGGCGACAAGTCTACCTTGGTCATCTCGCCACCAGGAGTCATCAGGTAATCGACAACCTTTTCATATCCAATTAACCTTTTCATTGGATGGAGCATTCTCTTGCATAGGTTCCAAATCCTTGCGATCTCATATAGGGAGTGGCTAGATGTATTCTTTATATTCATCCTCTGTGTCAGACACCTCAGCCAGTTAAGCAGTTTGGTCAGTGAAATCATTGCCACAGCGGATGTCATCAGATTTAATAATGGCTACTTTTTCTGGTATGATTTGTATTTGTATTTGTATTTATTTGATTTGTATTGCGCATCTTGCCCAGAGGCATCTGGGCGCATAGCTTCAGGTTTACAAGTTACAGAGCAAACAGTACAGAGAGGGAAAGGTGACGGGAGTCACAACAAAAACATGTGCGTAAAATACAGATGATCAGATACATAAAGGAGATAATATACATAAAGGAAATCATATACAATAAAGGTACAAGTTATACACAAGCAGGTACTCAAGGTACAATGAAGATAAGAAGGTGGAGTTAAGCTTGAGTAGTAATGTGGTCCTGGACATAGAGCCAGGTTTTGGCCTTACTTTTGAATGTGGGGTAAGATGGTTCAGCTCTGAGTGTGTTGGGAAGTGTATTCCAAAGTTTGGCGGTGAGGACAGGGAAGCTGGAACGGCCAGCTTTTTGTAGCTTAAATCTGGGTGTGGATAAGGTGTGAGTATGAGCTTATCTCTAAGTGGGCGGGATGAAGAGTGGGCGGTAAATCGGTTGGCTAAGTAGGCAGGGGCCGAGTTGGATCGGGATCTATGGGTCAATGCAGGTGTTTTAAGGGATATTCTGTGTGCAACAGGGAGCCAGTGTAGGCTATGCCTGGTGTCAGAAATGTGGGCCTTTCTGGGAATGTTGAGGGCAGTTCTTATTGCATTGTTTTGTGATAGCTGTAACTTGTTGATATTCCTTTGGTTGGTCCCGGGATATAGGGCATTGCAGTAGTCAATTTTGGCCATGATTAGGGTTTAGCCAAAATGATACAGTTGGCTGTAGTCAGGAAGGGCCTGCATGCGGTGATCATTTTGCACATGTATGCTGATGCTGAGACCACTGCATTGGTTTGTCTTATTAGGGATAGAGTAGAGTCAAGGTAGATGCCTAAGGTTTTTGTATCGTTGGAATCCTTGAAGGAGTTGCCATCGATGATAAAGGTTTTGAAAGCAGGGTCCAATTTGTATGTGATGGGAGCCGAGGATGAGTAACTCGGTTTTCTCATCATTTAGGCAGAGCCCATGATTAGACATCCAGGCCTGGATGACCAAGTAAACGTCATTAAGGGCTTTTGAGTCAGTCATGTAGTCACCAGTGGAGTATCTGGGTGTCATCGGCGTAATTAGTGTAGGTGACACCCAGATAGTCGAGACATTGTATAGTGTGGGTGAAACACAAGACCCTTGCGGGACTCCATGCAGGACAGGAGAGCATTCAACAGACGCAGATGGGGAGGAGACCCTCATGGTTCTCTTTGCAAGAATGGAGCTAATCCAAGATGTGGCTTCATTAGAGAAGTGGGCAGCATTTTTCAGGTGGTGGCAGAGAATTTGATGATTGACTAGGTTAAATGCTGCTGACAAGTCTAATAGGAGAAGGAGAGCCAGTTTACCATTGTTGTTTAGATCCTCCATTTGTGATTTAAGATTGATGAGGGTAGTCTCAGTTCCATGTCTAGGTTGAAACCTGATTGACGGAGGCCTAGGAGATTATTACTTTCCAAGTATTCCTGAGTTTGTAGGTAAGCAGCGCGGTCCAAGATTTTCAGGAGAAACACAACCGTAGTAATGGGTCTGTATTTATTAGGATTGCTCGGGTCAAGAATAGGCTTTTTTATAAGAGGGATGACCCAGGCATCCTTAAGGTTATCTGGAACTATTCCAGATTTAAAAGAGGCATTGATAAAAGTGGTGATGAAGGGGACATGGTCATGTGCCGCATCTTTAATGATGGGGGCGGGACAGAAGTCTCCTTGACAATTACAAGGTTTCAGTTTTTTAATGATGTTTTCCACCTCAGCAATGGAGAGAGGTGTAACATGTAAGGGTTTAGCACAGTGTATTAAAGGGGATATTTTGTTAAGATGGAGGTTAGGTAGCAAATCTGTGTGGAGGCTGTCATTTTTGGCATTGATTTTAATTTGAAGTGTGGATATTGTACCCAAAAGGGCTTTTTGGATATGTGTGCACCAATCAGAGTCAGCGATACATGTGTCAGTGGGCACTACGGGCGATTCCAGCTCTTTTCAAATTTGAAAGTGCTCTTTGGTGTTATATTCTGCCTGGGGGCTACGGTTATTATACACATCTTTTTTTGCAATGTAGATTGCTTCTTTGTAGTTAGAGGAAGCTAGGCTTAAGGAGCTTTTGTTAGAATCTGTTGGATGGGTTTTCCAATAAGCCTCTGCATTTCTTTTTGTTTTACATAGATATCTCAGGTGTGGAGTGAAGCACGAGTTAAGATGTGCTCGGGGTTGAGGTTTACGTAGTTTGAGTGGGGCTATGATGTTTAATGCCTTTTGGATGGTTTGGCTATATGTATCAACTAGTACTGTGGTGTCAGAGCTCGTGGATGATGCTCTATTGAGGAGAGGGAGGATAATGTGGAGTAGTTTCTCTTTAGTAATGTCCTTCTTATTTCTGGTGCAAAGGGAGGGGGCAATGTTTAGTTTGATGTTTTGTTGGCTAGATTTCATGCAGAAGGTAATTTTGTGATGATCTGAACAAATGCATGGGGTGATTGCAACTGAGTCAATGCTGCAGTGCTGCAGTTCAGGTCAGACAGCTAATCAAGGGTTCTAACCTTATTGTGTATAGGGGTGTGGATATGATGAGAGAACCGTAGGTCAGTTAGGGTACTAGCAAGATCAAAGGCTTTGGGATCATTAGGGTCTTGGAATCCTAAATTTAGGTCACCCAATAATATGATTTGGGAGTTAGGTTTATTGTTATCTGCAAGAAGTGATGAAATGTCATCTATAAAGGAAGTGGTGGGTCCTGGCTGTTGATAGATATGGTGAATAGTGGCTGTTTCATTGATAATTAGATTATAACACCTCAAAAAGACTTCACATGTTGGCTGTTTTAACAGGAGGTATTGTTGATGTCAGAAACTCTCTCTGCTTCCAGAGTTGACCAAAGTCATGGGCTACCCAAACCATATTGAGCGCTGGTACAGATATTGACCTTTTGCTGAGCAGCCAAACTCTACACTCTTGTCAATGCTATACATTCTAAAACTTGGTCAGATATGACACATGACAGCGTACTACTCTCCACCACTTCCCCTGGGTCCCACACCATGTACTCCCAAACCAATTTCCCATTCTGCTCTCGGTAGCAAGATGCAGCAGCAAAGTAGGACAGATTTGCCTCAGGAAAGGGTACATCAGTCAGGGTTGTTCAAGATGTCAATAAAAAATAAGTGATAGCTATACAATCATGGGGTTCCGTATTGTGTGGTTCCCCATCCTCAGGTGTTGGGAACAGAGAGGCTTAATTCAGTGCTTAACCTGATCCCTAGATATGGTGTTGTGCTTGGCAAGCATGGTTACAGCGCACAAGAAAGCCTGCCTTTATTTACCTAACTAGAAGGACCACCACATGGATAACAACATGACATTCTGGATGGAGAGGTGGCTACCATGGAAGCTTTTCAGTTGCTTTTAATCTTGGGTAGAACCTTTTCAGCGACAGGCCTTACCTGAGAACTGTTTCAAGAACTTTCCGGGAAGAGGGAAGCCACATCAGATCTCTGAGTAGAAACAGAGGGCCTAAGGCTCCCCCCGGGAGCTCAGCCCTAACAAGAAGGAAAACCCTGAAGAGCAGGAAAAGAAAAAAAACTCCTTGAGCTGCTTTGTATAGATGTAGAAGTAGCACTGCAAACAGGATCCAGTGATAGCTGACAGATGAAAAGAAGGTGTGACAGCTCACAGGGCCTCTGAATAACTGGCAAGGAATTGAAGAATTTCTATGAATGATCAGGATCAGGAGCAGGAATAGCGTAGGACAGAGGAGAGAAGTTAGGAGGAGACAGAATATGGCAAAGGCAAGAAGGGGAGACCAGGGACTAGAGCATAAGAAATATAGATAGAAGGCAATGAATGGGAGTAACAGAGTTACAACGCACTGTTTACCGAGAAAAAGTGCCCTTTATTTCTGTGCTCCTGGAATCCTCGATCACCTCGCTACAACAGTTGTCATCTTGGCACCATGACGTCATTACCTTAGTTATACAGTGACCATCTTATGATGGGCGCACAGTCACATGACATCACAATCTTGGGAAGGGCTGATATCTCCACCACGTTATCCATAGAGATGAGGACGCTGCCAACCTCCAACCCCAGGTGTGGCAGTTACAAAGCCTAACAGCTTTTGTCTTGCAAATATAAGGGGCTAAAAATCATAACTTCTAAGTCCAGTTGTGCCAGCATTTCACAACACCTCTGGGACAGAGAGGCAAATCAAGGAATATTAAGACAAAACATAATTTGATGAGTATAACTTGTCATATCATGGCAGTATCTAGTATATGGTGCTTGGCACTTGACAGATGATAGCAACACCTGGCAGATAGTCTTCCTGGGCATATTATGCCATTCATATTTCTCCCGCGATAAACAATGTGGATCCAGTGGCACACCAAACATATTTTATCCTCTATTTAATTTTCCTGTTAATTCAACATTTAACAATAAGTCTTTCTTTAAACAATGTATGGAGGAACATGTGGTTCTATGTAAGTGATTGTCTAAAAAATGTGGATGGAAAATGCAACTGGAAGATAATCTAACTGGTATTGTGAAACATATACTGATACAAAAGAGGTATCCCTTATTTTCAATATTCAGGTCTAGTGTAGTTTAGAGAACACTCCATTTTAAGTTATATATTCGCTCTCAGAACGGAAAAAAGAAACATGGCACCCTGAAGTGGTAGTTTTTTTGCAAGCACATTTTCTGATGTTTTAAAATGTATATTTGTAACCTTGCTTGCACTGCCAGAAGTATATGCAGGTCGGAAACAAAACTGCTTCAAACTCATGATGATAAGCATTGTGAATCTTAATTTAATTATGAATGTGCATCTATATTGATATATTTTGAAGGTGGAGTGAGTGTCCATAAAAGACCAGGTTTGCAGTCTCCTCATAGAAGTCAATTGTAATAAATAGAATGAGTGAAATCCTTCCTAGCGATGTCAAACAAGCTTCCCTTCATTGCATCGGGGTCTGTGGGCCTCATTACAAGTATGGCGATAAGGCAACAATGGCGCCAGTATCGCTACTGGCACAGTTGCTACCGTACTGCCATACTAGGAGTTCTGCTCGTGGGTGCCCTTGCAGCCACCAGGTCTGACCTGGCGGCCGTACCGGCACCCGCGAGCAAAACATGATGGTAGCACTGGTACCGTTACTAACTGTACCGGTGCTACCACCCTCCCCATTCCCATTGAGCCCTATGGGGCTAAAATGGGAATGGGAAATATTTTTTTTATGGCTCCCAGAAAAGGGCAATTACTGGGCCTGGCAAGGTTGTAATGACCGGGTAATTGCCCTTTTCTGGGCGCCCGAAAAAAATGAATACCGGTGACAGCTGTGCCTGTACTACAGGCATGGCTACCACCAGCCTCATAATGAGGCCATATGTATTAAGAAACCTATGCAAGCTGTTGGACAAGGCATATGGTTAACACAGAGTCGGGATTGCTTTGGGATTGTGTATTGTCTGCACAAATGTTCATCATGCTGTCAAGGGTTTTGACCCATGTTGAATCAATAGACTGGGTAGATGTGGGGATGAGCTGTCAACGCCCATTATTCTATCCCAGAACAAACTAAATCAAAAGACTGGGTGGATGTGGGGATGAGCTATCGCCGCCCACATTCACGCCAGAATAGGAGAACTGCGCAGTTGGCACGAGACCACTCCAAAGATACAACCTTCTTGTGGGGGGTTCCACATCACCACTCTACTGTAAGGATGCCATCAAAACAATGTTAAGCAAGGGTCCTATACTATCAAGCAAAAGATCACTCTATTGAAATGCAGTAATTCAAGACAACTCAAAAATGGATGCAGTACTGACAAATTCCCCAAGGTGGCGCTGGGGGCTCGGAGCCGGGATATTCTGGGTTAGATTTACCACTTGTGCAGATTAATACAGTGTGCCAACTGACCAGATACACATATCCGGTTAGATCACCACGCTGTTTTACGCTGTGAAAGCATCCCTCAAAGGAACGCTCTAAGGAAACGGTCTGTTTTGCAAAATAAAATACAAACTTCTGTAAATCAGGAAGGAACTCAAATTCCAGAATGACGACCTTGGTAGATATGAAAATAGCCAGAGAGCACTTCTTACATAAGCTATTTGTGAGAGGTGAGTGGACTCATCAGGACCAAACGGTCTGGTTGCAGGCAATCGCGCAACAGGTCACTGAAACAGGGTCAGATATATGGAGAGCTCAGGGTCCCCTACATGTGGCCCTGAGTGAACTATATATGGCCCCTAAAGCCAAAGATGAACATAATAAGATTGCCAGGATAGCGGCATATTTGTATCTATATATGGGAGCCATGCAGGACAAATGTGCTGAAGGCCAAGATCTGGCAAACAGGCAACAGATGGCGTTAGAAAAGGCCCAATCTGACCTGGTCTCTTCTGAGCAGAGGCTGCAGAGGAGCCAGGAGTCAGAAAATGATAGTAGGCAGTATATCATTAAAATAAAAGAGGACATGGATATACTGCAACAGGAAAAGACAGACCAGGATACCAGAATTCTGGCTTTGCAGAAGGAGCACCAAGACAGTTTGGACTCCTTACTGCAGAGCCAGAAAAAGCTGGAGCAACAGATCAATTTCAACAGGGCATGCACAGAGCAGGTAGCCACCCTGCAAATCCAACTAGACGGAGAGAAAGAGGAAAGCAATAAATTGATTTTGAAAGACCTGGATACCCAGGCAGAGTTTGATGAAGAATGCCAGAAAGCTGGTGCCTTTCAAAGGCAGAGGGACGACCTGGCGGCACAAATGCAGGCTCTTGGTCAGGAAAGGGATACCATAGGCCAGGAAGTCTGCCATTTAAAAAGAAAAATTGAAGAAAATCACGTGGCCCTCCAGGGGCTTGGTGACCTCAAAAAAGAGTACCAGGGCTTGCTAGATCACACCAGGAGGGTGGAGGAGGCTCTGGCAAGAAAGGAGCAGGCCAGTAGGGATGGGACTGAGGAGGTAACCCTCGTACAGCAGAGACTGGCCCAGTACTCCAGGACCAATCAGGAGGCACAGAGATAAAATGAGGCTCTCTCTCAGCACAATGATAGGCTCCAGCAACAGGTAGCCATGCAGGAGAGACTGATAGAGTCTAGTAAGGCCTTAACTGAGGAACTGAAAGCGCAGGCTCTTGCATTGCAACAGGAAGCAGGGGCGGATAGATATGAGGTTTGCTGGGAAAGAGAAACTCCTGAGCATAACCTCAGGAGCCCTAGTACCAGAGGCCTTCATCTCTCCCAGTCCCTGGACTCTGCCAGCCCCATGTCCCCTCGCGCACATGTGCCCAGGGCCACGGGGATGGCAGATTACTATCCAGCTAGAAGTATGGTGCTCATAGGCCAGTACCTCCCAGGAATGGATGGGCGGGCATCCGGGTATGGGCACCCAAGCACAGTGCAATTTAGTGGGGAACCCCAGGAGAGTAGGCCCACTAAGGGCATCCTGAAAACCTCTGCCCAGTTAGGTCAGTGGGGGGGTTACCCATCAAATCCTGGTAGCAAGGAGGGATCTGAAGACTCCTCTGAGCATCACAGGACACAGGAGACCAGGTCCCCACATTCTGCCAGCCATTCCCAGGCTCGCAGAATCCGGGAAAACCTGGAAGATCAGACGGGCACATCTGGGAGCAGCGCTTCTGAGTCGGAGGATGAATGGACCAGGGTTACCCGAACCAAAAAGGCCAATAAGGCAAAAAGGGCCTTGCTTAAAGACCCATTGAAACAAATAAAGGCAATAAGGAGTGTCATCACGCCTTATCATAAGAACGCCAAGTATTCTGTTTGGGAACACTTGGAGCTCTATGAGCAAATGATGGAGACTTTCCATTTGAAGGACAGCAGAAGCTGCATCCAGTACGTAAAGTGGACCTTCTCACCAGAATACTCCAGTTTCTTTGCGGGGCTGGAGGATCAAAACTATTCAAGGTGGTCCACATACAGGGCGGCCATCTTGAAACATTTTTCTGTGCACAGAAGTCCTCAAGAGGCTCGCAAGGCAGCCTACAATTTGCAATGTGGGGAGGATCAGGTCCCACAAGAGTTTGTGCAAGAATTAAAGCGTGCGCACGGATAGCAGAGAATTTATCAATACGTTTTTCCATGCCTTACCCAAATACATAATGACCCAGCTCGTGAGAGATTTTCATGAGAAACGATCTTTAGACTGAGTCATTGAACAGGCTACCCGGATCTATGAGGTGCAGAAGCCCATCGAAAATAAAAAGAATGCGCCGAAACCCCCCCCCCCCAAAACCAACAGCACCCCTGCTGCTGCCAAGGTGGCAGAGGTAAAGGTTGCCCCCGTTTTAGATTTGGAGATGGGGGGGCCTAAAAACCTGCCTGCACCAAATAATTCACAGCCCAGAAGGCCCTTGGGCCAGTCACAGACAGGGAGTCGAGGAGGTAGTCCAACAAATGGGGTCCCCCGCTCCCCTGACTATGTATGTCCCCGCTACAAGGGAAACCAACCAATCCTGGGTTATGTGTGGACTCCCCCAGCCCAAGGGGGGGATCCAGCCAAGCACCTGACCCGGGGAACTTCCCTCCTAACTTCCCCCAGGAGGGCAGAACTTCACCAAATCCTTGGCAGAACTTTTTCCCCAGGTATCCACCCAATTTCCAGCCCCAAAATCATCCATCCTTCTTTCCCCAATTCCCTGAGCCCAGACAACCTAATCCGGGAGAGGGGAGGCCAAGGGTGGAGGGGTACCAAAATCTTCCCAACCAGGGGTACTACCAGAGAAGGGATAGCTACCCTTCCCGGGATCAGCCCAGCGGAGAAAATAGAGCCCTGTATCAGCCCGAGCGGGTTTCACAACTTGAGCGCCAGGTCCAAAATATGCACGGGATCTGGGTCACATACTGAGGGCTCAACAGAACCCTCAGATGAGCATGCCACCGCAGAATGCCCCAAACTCTGGACCTGGTGCTCCAGAACAATGACGGGGGCAGCACCCCGATAACCCACCGGTTCCCAGGGAGGAGGCACAAGGTGGAAGGGGGGTGTAAAGCCTTGGAGGAAGCTTCCTTCCCAACTTGAAACCAGCCCCTGGAAAACCAGGAACCGGAAACAAAATCTCCTGCCCCTGAAAGCCTGCCTCCCAAGGAGCAGAGGGGGGGTAGGAGAAACAAAGGACCCAAACAGACCCACTTTGTGGAGGAGGTGCAGGTCTTCCAATTTGAGGGAGAGGGATTATCAGAAGATCCTGGGAAAAGGATCTTCTCCTTCAGAGATGGGGGAACTCCTCCCAAGGAAAAATGGGTCCCAAGGGATGCCAATTCAGACTGGGGAGATGTGGAGACTGAGCTACCGCCGCCCATTATCTCATCCCAGAACCCACAATACCGAAATCCCCTGGTTCAAACCCATCCTGGTGACTGCCTCCAAAAAGGGAGGGGCGGCCCAGAACCGGAACCAGGGGAACCCACAATGGCTCTGATCTCCAGTTGCCAACTTTTTCTTTCAGATTCCCCAGGCTCTCCACAGAATTCTGCCCAAATCTCTTCGCTAGCAATGTCCAAAACCAGAAAGTTAGACCACCAGTTGTCCAAAAATGTGCATTATCTGTGCCCCCTTGAGGAGAAGGAGGGAAGATATTATGCCCCGGTACAAGTACAGGGGCAGGATACAATTTCGGCACTGGTGGACACTGGATCCCAAGCTACCCTTCTGTCCAAAAAGGCCTTTGATGAACTAAATGCAGAAAGGGGGGAGAATTACCGTATTCCTCTCACCTCTCTTCCTGGACAACTGCAGAACTTTGACGGGAAGGAAATTCCTGTCGAGGGGACTGCAGATTTGGACATCAAAATTGGGCGACACAAGGTGAAACACCCGGTCATAGTAGTGACTCCAGAGGACACCCCTTGTTTACTAGGGAATGACCTCCTGAGAAGGTTGTCACCCCTAATAGATTGCGTAAACAAGGTCCTCTGGACCCAGACTAGCCGACCAATAAAATTAAAACAGAGTGTCAACCATGTTAGTTTAAACTGCACCTGCCACATGGTTGAACAAAAATCTGACCAAGTAGAATTTCACTTCCAGAACAACCAAATTCCAGACGTGACAGTAGTAGCAGTAGGACAACAGACTGGTGATGGGGGGTCCTCTCTATTTCTGAAAATCAACCTTCCTTCCAGTTTAAGGTGGTATTCCACACTGGAAGGAAACACCCTGAAATTCTTTACTAATCCACAATCAGAAACTCCCACTCCTATAGTCCAGAAAGATGTGAAATCAGCTCAGAGCCTGGCTGATATTCAGCAAATTGGAGAGCAGTTGTTAATCCCTGTTCAGTTAAATGATGGGAAGGACTCTGTTCTCGCTCGAGTGTGTGTGAACAACGGTAAGAGCTTCATCAGCAAAGCCATGTTCCGCCAACTCCCACAAGATCCAGCCATTCCCACATTCAAACTGATAGACAAATGGGAAATGGACCTGGAAGCACCTAATTCCAAACATCTCCTGCCAAGCAGGTGTATGCTCAAAATCTCCATTGGCAACAAGAGCATAGTCCATAATTGTTGGGTCGTGCGAGACGTCACTGCCGCCTTTTACTTAGGCAGTGACATTCTCAATCGCTTCGCTATTAGTTTGGACCTAATAAACTTCAAAGCTTGGTCCCGATTAGCAGATAATCCTATGGGCTTTGATGATTCAGAAAAAGCATTTAGGTCAGCTCAATTGCTACCTTATGCAGTTGAAATTCAGATTAAAGAGGAAGTCACTATCCCAGAAAGGCCATGACAATTCTCCCTGGAAGTAAAAGTTAAAAGAGGACAAAAATTGAAAAACCCTGATGCTTATATTCATCTAAATGCTTCTCTCCAACAGCAAGGGTTAGGGGTAAACCCAACACCATTAGTCAACATAGAACATGACACCATTCCAATAGAGGTGGATAACAGCGACTTAAAGAGTATTACTCTAGCCGCAGGCACCATTATTGGAATGGCGGTTGATGACCGACATTTCTCCATTGATTTAGGAAATGAACTGTTAGGACCAATCCCCAAGGACTGTTTTGACAGTGACAGTGATGACAATACAACACCAGACAGGATTTTCACCCGGCATGGGGGGAACTTCCTGGTGTACACTTCTTGCCCTTGTGGTAAGGAAGATGTGACTTGTGACTTCGGGAGGGATGAGGTGATCTTCCAGGTCCATGAGGGCTGCCTTTCCCACCTGAAGCCTCCAGTCCAAATCAGCACTCTGACCAGGGACTTCTCCACCCAGCTGGAGGATGCCGCTGAGATAGCCAAACCAGAAGTCTTTCCAGGCTTCAGGCAGATGGTGGAAGAGAGAGTCAACCTAGCTGATGCCTCCGTGACTCTGGAACAGAAGCAAAAGTTGAAACAAGTTTTCTTGGATTTCCAAGATCTCTTTGCTGTAGACTCATATGACTGTGGTCGCACCGACATCCACACCACAACAATTCCCATGGACCCTGGAATGACTCCAGTGTTTGTGAAGCAATATCGTTTGCCTCTCGCATCCATGGAGTCCCTTACTGAAATAATTAAGAACCTTGAGTCCCCGGGAATAATACGTCCAGTACACAGCACCTTCAATAATCCGGTGCTGGGAATATTGAAGCCAAAGGGCCAGTGGAGACTCTGCGCCGACCTTAGGGAGCTCAACAAACGGGTCCATACTTCCTGATGGCCTCTTCCCTACATTGACCAAGGGCTGGCCCAGATCCAGGGGTCACAGGTATTCACTGCAATAGACCTGACCAATGGGTAATGGACCGTGCCTGTCAATAAGGAGGACCAATACAAACTGGCTTTTACCTTTGGGGGCCAGCAGTACACATGGACCCGGACTCCCTTCGGATACCTCAACTCCGGCAATGAATTCAACATTTTCCTACATAAGGCCATGCCCGACCTGGGTGCAAGGGGTAACCTGGCTTATGTAGATGATGTCCTCATAAAAAGTTCATCTGTGGAAGAACACATAGCAGAGATCTGTTATGTTCTGACACAGTTGAGGGCCGCCGGAGCAAAACTTTCCTTTCAGAAAGCACAGTGGTGTAGAACCCGTGTTAATTTCTTGGGGCATGAGATTACTCCTCAGGGTCTCTGTTCCCAGGAAAAGAAAGTGGAAGCACTTCAGAAACTGAAAGACCCCACAACTCTGCGGGAACTAAGGAGCCTCCTTGGACTGACTAATTACAGCAGAAAGTTCATTGAAGGCTACGCAGAGATCACTAGACCCCTTATTCATCTCTTGAAGGGGGGGGTCGAGTGGGAATGGGGTCCAGAACAATCCGAGGCAGTAAGACAACTCAAGAGAAGCCTCTCACAAGCGCCTTGCCTAGCTTACCCTGCCAGAAACAAGGAGTTCTTCCTGGAGACAGGGTTCTCTAATATGTGCTTGACGGCAGTATTATACCAAAAGCATGACAAGGTCAATAAAGTAATCTACTATGCGAGCAAAACTTTATCCTCTGTGGAGGAAAAATTCAATGATTGTGAGAAGGCACTCCTGGCAACGGTGTGGGCATTGAAGAATTACCGCCCGTTCATCCAGGGGGAACACATCATAGTGGAGACTCCACACCAGCCTCTGCAATATCTCCAAAGTGACAGAATCCGGGCCGGAAATGTGAGTAATTCCCGAATTACTTCCTGGATTTTGTCAATGCAAGGCTTTCCTGTGGAGGTCAGATATGGTCAAAACAAGACGAGTCTCCTCGCGCAAGGTCTGGCTGACTTGCATGAGTGTGCCAGAGAAAAAAGTCTTGAGGACGAAAGTCTAAAAATCAAGGACAACATGGAGGCATACTTTAATTCCCCACACAAAGTCTTTGAAGAAGACAAGTGTGAGGGAATGCCCACTGTCTATGTGGATGGATGCTCGTACCATGTTGACAACAACGGGGAGAAAGAACTGGTGGCCGGCGTAGGGAGTGCATGGGTCAGGGAGTTTCCAGAACCCTCCGCTGGATACAAAATTGGTCCCCGAAGTAGTCAGGTGGCAGAATTGATGGCTGTGCATCAGGCCATCCTCACTGCTGTCCAACATCAACCCCACAAACTGGTCATAATCACAGATTCGGATTATGTACGGAACGGGTTCGTGGAGCACCTGGTTAATTGGAAAACCAGAGGCATGTTATGTGCTAATAACAAACCCCTGAAACATGGGAAGTTAATCCAAAACATAGATGATCTGGTCACATCGAATGGGATGACCATCTACTGGAAAAAGATCAAGGGTCATTCCAAAGTAGAGGGACCAGACAAAACTGGAAATGACTTAGCTGATCAGCTGGCCAAAACCGGGGTCATCCAAGGGGATCTAATAGAAATAGAGGCCCTGTTGGGGGAAATCCAGGTCACTGCCATCACTAGGTCCCAGACCAATGCTCACAATGATCTTTCAACTGCACAATGGAGTAAGGAGACCCCTGATGCTGATTTAATTACCGCTCAGAAGGGGGATCCAATTATTGGTAAGTTTTACCAACACCTTGAGGACCCTGAGAACTTTCCCCTGACGGATACCGATTATATTGGGAAAGAGGACCTAAGAGTGTTGATGAAATGTCCAAAAAGGTTCCGAATCCAAGACGGTTTGTTGGTAAGGAAATCCCAAGCTGGCCATGATCAGTGGGTGGTCCCTACCTCATTCCGAAGCCTGATGTTAAGTCACGCCCATGATGCGGCCACCGCCGGTCATAGGGGGTTTCACACAACACTGGAAATCCTAAGAGAGGTTGCATACTGGCCACACATGGGGCAGGACCTCGACCAATACTTGAAGAGGTGTCTTGTGTGTGCACAATTTCAGCCATCATCCCTCACACACCGTGCGCCTCTCCAAAAGAGGGGGATGACACTGCCATGGTTAGATTTGCAAATCGACTTTGTAGGCCCTGTAATTCGCTCGTCTAGAGGAAACAAGTACATGTTGACCGTTACATGCTTGTTTACCAAGTGGGTGGAATGTCTCCCAGCCCCAAACTGCAAGGCAGAAACAGCAGCTGCCCTGATGATTAACCACATCTTTTCCCGTTTTGGTCTACCTCAAAGGATTGAGTCAGACAGAGGTAGCCACTTCACCAGTGAAGTAATGACAAAGATGTGGGAGATACTGGGGGTTAAAAGGAAGCTACACATTGCTTACAGGCCAGCTTCTTCTGGAGCAGTGGAGAGATACAACCAAACCATTGTGAACATATTAAAAAAGTTTGTGGCAGATTCTGGGCCAAGTTGGGATATCCGATTACCTCTGGTCCTAATGGACATCAGATCTAACCCTACATCTGCAACTAAAATGTCACCATTTGAGTTGATGACCGGACGCAAGATGGTGCTTCCCCAGCATCTGCTCTACAGGACCCAAGAGCAGACACTGATAAATGCCTCCACAACTCATGAGTATGTGGAGAATTTAAGGAAACACCTTCAGCATGCTTTTGCCTATGCTCAGCGGAATCTAGAAAAATCAGCCGAGAGCATGAAGACCCACTATGATTTAAAAACTACCCAAAAGGAATATAAGGTGGGTGATCGGGTCTATCTATACAATTTCCAAAGGAACCAGGCCAAACAGCGAAAATTCTTGCCTACATGGAAGGGACCGTTTGAAATTATAGACAAGATCTCCCCTGTTGCCTATAAGAACTGCATCCCCAAAGGCAGTTTGGCAGAGGGGGAAGATAAGTGGGTCCATAAAAATCAGCTAAAGTGTTGCCATCCCAGGCACACTCTGCAACAACTGGAGGAGTCCTCTGCAATACCAGATGGGACCGCTCCAGAGTAAGTCAATTCCAACCCTAAAATATCCCACATATAGTCTCTAAAATATTATGATTTGGAAAAAAAATGTCTTATAATTGTATCTTGTTTTTTATTAAAATAAGAACGCAAATGTTTTGACTATAAAATGTATATGCCACCCCACTATATCAATGTTGGGGAAGAAATGTCTACGAATAGGTATTGCCGCTTTCCTTTGTCGTCCTAGGAGAAAGAAAACCGTGAGACTGGCCAAGGAGGACGATCCGGGGACCGGGAGCAGACACCCGAGGGGCCCGGGGTACCGCCCAATATTCCCATCAGGACCGGTGAGGAGAACCGATCGATCCAACTGGGTGGAGGAAAAGATGCTGAACTGTGCCATCTACAGAATTGGAAGAAGACAATGCGGATATACCAGCGCAAGGGCTCAAAACCTCCTTCGCACCCAACTTCCCCTCGACTTGAATCAAAGCGCAGTCGGGCGGGGGGATTTGTCAAGGGTTTTGACCCATGTTGAATCAATAGACTGGGTGGATGTGGGGATGAGCTATCGCCGCCCACATTCATGCCAGAATAGGAGAACTGCGCAGTTGGCACGAGACCACTCCAAAGATACAACCTTCTTGTGGGGGGTTCCACATCACCACTCTACTGTAAGGATGCCATCAAAACAATGTTAAGTAAGGGTCCTATACTATCAAGCAAAAGACCACTCTATTGAAATGCAGTAATTCAAGACAACTCAAAAATGGATGCAGTACCGACAAATTCCCCAAGGTGGCGCTAGCGGTCTAAACTCTGACAGGGAAACTGTATTTAGGAGTTGTAAGAGGGGCAGGGACTTCAAAGCTTGTTGGTTAATTGGTAATCTTAGCCACCTGCTGTTCCCAGAGGCCAAGAGGCTGGGAAACCTTAACACCTCAGAGATTCCACCCCAGGAGGCAGGATATCACATGACCCTGTTGATTGATTGAGGAGAGACTTCCACGCAGCCTGCTGGAGCCCACACAAAAGGCTCTTTCTGTTGAATGGGGTTTGTTAATTTTGAGTGTTTCCTGTCAACAGCCCTCTGCCAGCAAGGAGAGACATGTGATCACTGAGCCACCCAGACTCCTGGAGGCGGACCCAAACACTTGGGGGAGTTGAATTGCAACAAATATATATTTTATAGAAACAGTGATAATTTATTGTAACCAAATGACAGGAATGTACAACTTTGAGAGTCTTAGTTTGAAAAATGCCCTCACGATTTGAGTCCAAACTCCAATTTGTACCATGTTCTGGGGCCAAACCCAGCTAATAATGATTATTGTAGACAATGTGTTTAAGCTAGAGACATGGAAAGTTACTGGGATATATGTGGAAGGGAAATGTACCTTTGCATAATTTTTGATGAAAAACCAATGTTGCAAAACCCACTAAAATCGAAAATAAGTTGCCATTTTTGAATGCAAGCTCCTAGAAATGCCAGAGTCGGGACAGGGACTATCTTTAGTAATATATGATGTTTGTATGTGATGTCAACCAACTGTGTACCTGGGAATTATGTATTTGGATCAGGAATAGATTTGTGTGCACATTGACCAGGGGAGTGTCATTTCTGCAGGTCATAAAAATGACATCACTCTGACACACTATCCCTTCCCAAATCAGGGACCAAAGCATCTATTGACCTATCAAATCAAGAGAGGGGCAGGCTTAGGGATGCTAGCCTCTCCACCCACTTTTTAAAACACATAAAAAGAGACTGCTGGGACAGGTAGGGACATTCAATTCCATTTTCTGCGGGACGCTCTGCCGGGAGACTCCAGACTTCACATCCATCAATCTCTAAAGACCAGAACTTTACTTCAGAACTTAAAGCAAGGGCCTAAACCCACAAACTGAGAACTCTTCTCAGCAGGCCTCAGCATCCTTAAAATCATTTGCAAACTATTCCACAGCCGGGCGAGCTGTTTGAAATCTTTGCCAAGAACTGTTGCCGGAACCGCAGGCCAGACCCAGACCGCTGTGAGCAGAACCGGTGCCTGATTGACCCGCTGTATCCAGAGAGCTGACCCAGACCGCTGTGAGCAGAACCGGTGCCTGATTGACCCGCCGAGACCAGAACCGGAGTCCAGTCCAAAACCTGACCAGATCCGTGGCGAGGCCCATTCCTGCCCAAAATATATTGTGAGTACCGCCAGAACTGTGCAGAACCCAATCTCTTAGTTAAAATAATCTAATTCAAGCTATTTTAACCTAATTAGAACAGACTCCTAGAAATCGTGTCATCTGTCATTTTTAAAGCTGCACAACTGTCACCTGTCAATTCTGCAGCTGCAAGCTGTCACCTGTCATTTTGAGTTTTACTTTAAATCCGAAAATCTACCTTTATTAAATCATCCGTATCTCCGGAACCGTTTGTGCTAGGAACAAGATTTAACTTTCTTCTGAAAGCTTAGAATCTAGGCTTTCCAGGAGTCCTAGAACCGACTTCCTAATCCCTATACTTATTCCGTAATCGCGAGACACGCACTCACGAAATTTACCGTGATTTGGCCCGATTTCTTCATCTGTGGAAATCAGCAGCTTTTTGCTTCTCTTTGCTAAAATTCGTTTGCAATCTGCTAATCATTCATAGAGTATTGTTAAAGTGAGCCTGAACTAATATAAAGTAGCCATCACCTACCCTGAACTTCTAGAGGGAATTAAAAGCAATTTTAGCACCTTTTCACTTCCTTGCAAACCACATTAAAGTAATTCGCCTGTGTTTAAAACTCATCCCTGTTTTCTCTAAGCTTGCTGGGGGAGCTGGAACTGTGTATTGCATTATAAAGTGTGATTTGTTGGGATTCTTGAAGACTGTGTGCTCTCCTTCCATTTCTTGTATTGCATCAGGGGGGGGAGTGAATTGCCAAAAGAAAAAGTGATCATGTTACCTTTTGCTAAAATCATAACAAGTTATTTCTGTACTGCATCTTATTCCACCTTGCGTTTCCTTGAACCACATAAAGCATTCTTTCCCACCTTATTCTTCTGTTCCTATTCATAAGTTCCTCTTGCTGACTACTGCTCATATTCACAAGTGTAATATCCATTATCAATTTATTTATAGAAGTGTGATATATATATATATATATTGTTTACATTTTCAAATAAACCTTTTAATTTGCAAAACAAACCTACTTCTTGGCTCAGTGGGGTCAGGGGGATTCTAAGAGGGGGGTGTTATACAAGGGTTGTCATCCAGAGTACTGAACTGGATTTAAAAATACATCAATAAGGGTTTTTCTCAGCATCCCAGACTAGGCATTGACTTAGCTGTAGTGTTGTTTGAATATCGCTTACAATGCAATGCTGCTATTCAAGATTTACCAAAATAACCTCCCCCAAGATTTAAGTCCAGTGTTTGAAATTCTCTGCAGACGTTGGTGCTTTGAATACATTGGCTAGAAGGGCACCCCAGAAGAATCACAGCCAATTCCCTCGCTAATACTCCAGGCTCACTAAAGAAAGCAAGATGCTTTGTTCTAATGAGGTACTCACTAAACTGAACACCAATGGGCTGGGAAGCCATTTTAGCTAACTGAAGAAATTGCTGGTTTTATTCATATGGCACTAAATATTTAAGATTTAGGGTGTGTTGCATTTGTTTATTGTGTCTGTATATGGTACCTTTTGTATTCTGGACCTGTTAAAAGAACACTCTTTAAAACTCTGTCTGAATAGGTTTTATCTGGATGTCAGTAATAGAAGCACTTGCATAGCTACACAACATTTAATTTGCTATTGTTAAGTGTAGGGAGTCAGTATTCTTGTTTGAAGGTTCTTGAATGCATGTAAAAACAATAATGTCGGTGCATGATTAAAAACCAATGAACAGCCTTGTGCCTCTCCCACGAGTCTCGCAAGGTGTTATAACTTGGAAAAATGATGTTCTATAGAGCCAGCGGCAGAGCATACTGTAAAAGTGCTGAAGAGTGACTCTGTGAGCGAGTTTGTTGTCTGTCCTCACTCCAAACCCAAAATATTTTTCAGCCATAAACCGTTTGTTTTGACAAGTGTGGCTTTGGTGAAGACTTTCATTTCTGTACTCTTCTATTTTAGCGACAAAACTGGCCATGCTTATATTTTTACCTGCGTGTGCATGTGTATGTGTAATCCTCATATTTCTTCAATCTCATCTCTGTACCTCTAACAATATTCATGTTCATGTTGGAATACACCATATCTCAATGCTGCTGCATGGGGCATAGTTATTGGTAATTGAAAAGTTGATCTAAATGGGGGATGAAATGTGTCTCAACATGTACGAAACCTATTGCCCCAAGACCTGCACATTTCTGGTAAAATTGCACAGTTGTTCGCATAGTGCTGTCATGACGCAATTCCCAGAGGAAAGTACATTTGATCTTGATAGGATGACTTATTTAAGAGGAACTCTATAGACCATGCGATCAATAGATCACCAAAAGCAGTAGGAGCCCTCTTTGCTTGTTACAGGGAGGCCACTAAAAAGCATTCTAAATCAAAACAAGATGTAAAAGGGAAACTCAAAGTGAAGTGCAAAAAACTGAAAGCTTTGCAAGTGATTTGGCCTAAGAACAAAAAGTCACTTGTGGCCTAAGGAAAGAAAAAAGGTTACATGAGACTCTATGCAGTCGTCCAAAAGATAACCGCACAAAAATAAACTCCAGAAAATATTTTTGAGTTGTAGAATCTTGCTATAATGAACTGATCATTCATCAAACCAGCCCCAAGTAGCTGCATCTGCCCTGCCAGCACCACTGGGTGGGCAAAATCAATGTCAAAGCCTAGACTCATCGTTCATTGAACCACCATCATAAAATAAATTGTCAAAGATGACACAAGAAAGCACTCTGATTCTTTGGCACACATTAGGGGTTTTCTATGTGGACCAGTCCTATGGCCTATGTGACCATGGTTTCCTCTCTCTATCACCTTGCCATGACCCTCTTCCCTAAATCAGGCATCCACAACCCCTGTTTAGGGAAACAGAATGTTGACCCAAACTGTCTAAATTCTGCCTTAATGCTCATTGTGGCGTAGCATGTCCAATGTGCCATTTTATGTTTCGTTGTTCATTTCCATGGACCGTTTTGGTATGTTTGGGGTTAGATCCCCTGATCTGCCCCTGTCTTCCTCTGGTGGTCTAGGGGATGTATAATTGAGGTCTCAGCTTCCCAACGGACTCAGTCAGACTCACCACACAGGTTTCTTCACTGATCAGTTGCGCAGCTGCAGCAGTGGTGCCTCTTTCCCCAGCAGCGGCAATACCACTCTCAGTTCTCTGAGAGGCTATGGCAGCTCTTTTCTGTCTCTCTTCAGCATTCAGAGCATTGAGAGTTCCTGCTGGTTCTCTTGCTGGTAATTCTCTGTTGTCTTTTTTGACCTAGCTCTATTTTTCTAAAAATAAAGAAGAACACTGGTGAGCATTTCTACGCAGAGGCAAGCCTGAAGCTAGGGGTCAGCCAATACACAGACTGGCACAAGGGGAAACAGGACACAGGTCCCTTTTTGGCTTCCACTGTGCACCCAAAGGATTTATCTGGCTCTGGAGTCCTCTGTGGTAGGCCTCCACCCCAGGCTGAGAGGGGGCTCAAACCCCCTTGACAAGGCCAGGTTACTAACCTCGTCACACAATCTGCATCTATACGATCACTGGCTGGCTCTGCATTATGATGTTTTTCAGCCATTGATCTGCTCTGCATGATAGATGGCAGATTTGTAATATTGTTGCCACCTTACCTGCATAAAACCCTTCTGCAGTCTTTGAATGGTTCCCTAACAAATCCCCTTGAATTGATGATGCACCATACCCGTTCTGACTGTTTCTTTGGGTGGGCAATATAAAAGTGACTGCCTGCCTCATGAAGCTCCCTGATCTATTTAATATCATGCAAAGTTTTAACAAAATCTGTGAGAATCCTTTTATATCTCGAAAATTTGAAGGTCATCATTGATTGTTACAACCCCACTTCTTCGGATCTCAATCACCTGGGAATAGCTGCCCTACTCCTGCCATGTTCACTCTAATAAACAGTAAAGCAATTGGCCATTGCAGGTACCCAATATGAGGCATACTTTTTATTTTACTAATGGACTACCCCACACAATCATAGAGATTTTCCCCAAGAAAACAGATGACTGGACCAAGATTAATGCATGCAAAAAAAGTAAAGGGTAGAATTCAGAAATGTTATCGATAGACTGAAACCATGTTTCTATCACCTTTCAAGGATCCTCAATGCAGTGATTACTGTACCACAAGCTTCGGTTTCCTCATGTGTGATGGGGCTACAGCCTAGAATTGCTTATGGAATTAAGGGAGTGTTCATTAGCTTAGAAGGCACGAATTTGACTGCAGTGTTATTGACTATGCAACAATTTAATTAAAAGTATCAGGACATAAAGAGACTACTGAGGCTAGATTAATGGCATTATTTAGCTGGCAACTCTAGCCTTTGCAGAAAGGGTAGAACTCAGAGCAGGGCTCAGTTTTGGAAGAAGGGGAAGGGGCAGAAGAAGAGGAGACTTTGTTAACTTGGGTCAAGGAGCAGGCAAAGAGAGATTGACTTCTAGTTTGTAGAACAATCAGTCTAACTACGGCAAGGAGTTTGGGAATTGGAAGTCTGAAAACCAGCTCAGAAGTCATTGTGAGCAACACTGCCCCCTTCTTCTTCTTCACAGTCATTTCCACCACTACCTGCTAAATTATTACATAATAGGACAGTTAGGGGCCAGTAATATTGTGGCACCACTGATTTTGCTTGATCCATATGCTCCTTATCTTAAATGTGCTGTCAGCGGGGAGAATGTTATTTGTTTGGGTCATAATGGCCTCTGTATTGCCATATGCCCCTGTTTACAGGAAATGCCAAATGCAACATGTATTGGGGTACAACGCATGCCCCATCTCAGAACATCATGCACTACTATTTATACCTCTTATGCCAGTGAATTTATGAAGTTTGGAGTGATTATGTACAATGGTGTGTACTATCTATTGCTCCCTGATGGTATTTATTGAGATGTACCAATATGTAGGGACCATTTCCCACGTATTGGTACATCTCAATGAATGCAAGGTTTTGGCTGTTTCCCAAGGGAATCCAAATTTGGAAAAGGAGCTGCAACTGGGATTGTTAAACCAAGTTCCAGAACAATTGAGATCCACAGACAGAAATGAAGCTGGACCAATATTGAACGTGGAAACAGTACATACTATTCGGATCACTATCATGCCCTTTCTGTGCATTCCAGACCACCCCATGAACAAAAGAAGCAGAAGAAGAAATACACCTGTCATTGAGTCAATGATTAAGCAAGCACACACCTTTAGACTCTGCAATACCCCTGTTTTAATTCTCAAACAACCTGGAAAGAAACCTATTGACTTATACAGTATTGCTGCACTGTTAATGCAATGGTTTTACCCGCTTTCATGATTGTACCTAATCCCAGTGCAATGTTATCTTGCATTCCTGCAACTGCCACACTCTTGACAGTAGTGGATCTACATTCTGCATTACCTTTTTTTCTACCAGTTAGTATCTAGTCACTGTTAGTTATACATCTTTACAGTTTTTCTTTTCACATGCTGACCAGGCCAACACTCCTCTCACAAATTCTAAAATAAGACCTTGATTCACTGGTGTTCAAAGGGGAGTTTGTTTTAATACAGTATGTGGATGACCTTACATTAGCATCTCACTAATTGAATGCTTGTGACCATGGTTTCCTCAAACTATTGACAGCTCTTGTGTGAAAAGATACAAATCCTCTAAAGAACATATTTGATTGTGTCAGACCAAAATCCATTATCTTGGCCGCAATATCCCTGCCGTGGAAACTCATCTTTATAAAGGTCAAATGAATATGATTCTTCAGGTACCCAGATCCCAAACCATAAAGCAAATAAGCACATTTCTGGGAAGGACTGGCTTGTGACATGAGTGGAGATTGGTCTATGCTTCAATTATCAAGCCCTTAAAGGACCTCAATTATGATTATGAAGAATCTGTCATAATCAACCAGGGAATGTCAAATGCTACATCCTTAGTTCTAGCAAATTATCAGAAATGATTTACTCTGTATTGTGATGAGCATCAATGTTTCGTTCTGGGAGAACTGACTTAAATGCATGGTGATAGGTATTGCCCTATTGCTAATAGCAGTTCCCTGTGCGTTCATGTGTACGCAGGGTTGCCATATCATTAACACGCAGTGGTGGCTAATAGACTGCTATTTGAAACATCTGACATTGTGGTTCAAGGGCTCCCAGTCACTGTTATGGTGCTTCACGTTATCATATGATTACTTTTAAAAGGCAAACTCTATATGAGTTGTTGGACAATGTACAGTGGTAACAGTTTTAGAAAAGCATGAGGATTGTGTGTCGAGCACTGCTTTTAAATATTTACTTAACTAAGTCAATATTTGAATCCACTGTTTGAATCTTTCTACCAATATATAGGAATCTACATGAATTTCTTGTGTATTTTATCATCACTTAACCGAAAAACAGTCCCTCATTCAGAGAAGCTAAGATAAGTCTGAAGTTACTCTACACAATAGCTTTCATTGTATTTAGTTAATCTCCTGAATTTATTGCAATAAATGTAATATTCCTATAAAAACATCCTTGGAAAAACAGCAAAAGCAGAGAGTTTTTGTAAATACTTATCAGGAACCTTTTCATCAGTGTGTAGCTCGTAGAACCTTACACCATGCACTAGAGCTAAATAAAGCACATGGGGTTGCGAGAGGACCCTTATAACTTTCAAGTATCACATCTCCCACCTCGAAATTGTGTTCACTATATATGTATTTTACAAAACGCCTGCTCTTTTCTCTACTCACATTCTCAAAATATTTAAATATTGCAAACCCATATGTGATACTTTCTCTTTCTCTGGTGTTGTCTGTATTGTATTAAAACGCTAGGCCCTTATTACAAGTTTGGTGGTGCAGGAAAGAAGTGGCAGCAATTCTGTTACCACCATTTTTCCCACACCGCCAAATAATAACTGTTGGCGGATTTATTGCTGACGGAATTACTGCATGGTAAATCCGATGATTTTAGGTGGGAAAGTGGCGGACTTACCTTCAGCTTGTAGCTCCGCTTTACCACCAAGAATGAGTGTGTTTACCATGTGGCAATTGTGCTGGTGGTAAATGTGCCAAAAATCAACTGGACTCCAAAAATGGGGAATTACCACCACTTGCATTCCTGTGGTAACTCAACAAGACCAGGTGGTGGTAACAGCAAGTGGTATTTTGGCGGATTTACTGCAATAATACTGGCAAGCTCGTAATAAGGCTCTAGGTGCTGTGTTCAGCATATATGTGCATTTTGACACCTTATAATTCACTCAGTGGTATTCCAGAAACATCTTGAAATAAATATAACCAAATAAAGAACACTTGGAAAAATATTCCTTAAAATTATGCTGGGCATTTGTTGTTCCTCTGAATAAGCCAGTGTTTTTATGTTCTGTTGATTTATAGAAAACAATCAATGTATTTATTTATTTAATTTATACCGCACACACGACAAAGCCCAGAATAATGTGGGCACCAAAAATGCATGAAACACACAAAAGAGAAGGTCAACAGGGAAGAGTGGAGGTCATGGAAAGCACATGATTAAATGGTTGGCATGAGTTTGTTCAAATAGGTACGTCGTCAGCCTGTTTTTAAAGAGCTACAAAGGAGTGCAGGATCTAAGATCCGGTGGAAGGGCGTTCCATATCCGTGGGGCAGCGTGGGAAAATTTGGATTGAATACACAAAGGGGCTGTTTCTAGTTACTCAAACCAGAGGATACACATGCATAAAACAGCAGAGGTAAGGTACAGCCATTTTATGAAGTGCATCATTTGTGTATGACAGCATGTACTTGGTGTAGAATTGAAGTATGGTTTGTGCATTTTCGACACAGCAGTGTATGATATGTACACTTAGAGCTCTGTTTACGAGAATACAAAAAATTAATGTTGACGCAAAACATCACCTGTTTAGGTTCTAATCAAAACCATGACGTCACTATGGCCCCCTGATGATGGAAGAATACATGACCAATGGAAGGACCCATACGTCTATTAACAATGCTTCTCCCAATATATGCCTTCGACATGCCTACATGTCACTGCCCCGAGAGTTTATTATTTTTTCTTAAATCCTAGAACACTTTGGTTGAGGGTTTCCCAATGACCTATTGGCTGGTGATTGTACTTGAGAGTGACTCTGAGCACTGGGCATACGCCATGAGAGATCCTGAGCCCAGCAATTCTGGGACTACCAAGGTTTGTGGGTGAAGGCCGTTTACCCAACATGTTTGGGATTTACCAGTTTTAGCAGGATTTAACAATTAAACTTACTTTGGGGACCAGCTGTTTATCATAGGGCAGAGGACCAACTCTGCTAGCCTTCGGAGGATAAGACCAGAAGCCGACACATTTGTTTAGTTGAACCAGAAGGACTTCATCACTTTACATCCAAGGAGTGTGAAGATGGATGACAGACTCATTCAATAATACAAGGGTGCTCTTTGTACAGGGGAGGCGGGAACAGCATGACAGAAGGCCTGCATAGGACACATTGGAGATATGGGGTTGAATGTCTCAAAGGGTATAAGGGCAGGCGACCTGGATTGAAGAAGTGTTTAGTTGGGTCGGTGGGTTAGAATAGAATCCTGCTTGTTATCTCGAAAGATAATGTGCTAATACACCTTTGACTTTTTATTGCCCGATAATAACCCTGGCTTATTTTCTATTATGTTAATGGCAACAAAGAAAAAAGTGTTGCCGAAATGGGAAGAACCATGCTAAACAGCAAAACATCACCTCTGAAAAATAGGTAGTTAAAAACACACACATCACATACCCATGTGACACAACCCTAAAAAAGCAGGCTGCAACCTGCAAAGAGGAATTCTGCAAGCCTCAGTGCAATTTGAACCACATCTTCACCAGGATAACCCTGCTCAGAGCAGAAGAAACACTATAAAAGTATTACATTAAGGCGTATTTCAGGTCCAGCCAGGGCACTGGAGCCACCGCGTGCATCTGTGGCCCTCCTTATTTTTGGAAACCAATATTGCAAACACAATTGGCCATGAATATAAATGTGGTGAACCTTGCTATTTTGAAATGCTTGAAGATGAGGTTCTACACATATAGTTCGTATAGCTCTGCTCAGTTCACATAATACTGTACATGACAGATGAGTGGGGTCCAGACCTGCATACCACCATTCATCATGGGGACACTCATCCCTGTGCATGAACAATTGGTAATGACCCTCCACTTCTTCATTACTGTGTCACTCCACCGGGCATGCGTCATGATGCCTAAACCACACCATATTCAGCATCACTGCCCATGCAGAGAAACAATACATCCCCAGTACACACGCTGAAGTTCAAAGGAAAGCTGTGCAATTCTACTGCATCGCATGCGTCCCTCAGGTGAAAGACACCATATACTATAGCTGCAGCCCACCCCTTTCCCCATCCCCGAACAGAACATCGATATCGGAACAGACGTCATTGGCACAAAATAAATGTGCAGGCCATCTGCCATGCCAACATGTTGTTCCTGAATGTCTTTGCAAACTACCCAGGATCAACCCACGACAGCCATATATTTAGCCATTCAGCTTTGGCAGCACAACTCAAGACAGGAGAATACCACAATAAATGGTCCCTAGGTAAGTCACACCCACTGCAGTCTGTACGCCATTGAGGACACTATACACAAAATAATTTCGCCAGGGATGCACATACTCGACTGTATCCCACAGCAACACGACACCTACTCAAACAATGCACAAGCACACACACATAGCATATAGTAACATACAATGGGATTCAAACAGCAAAAAGCATTACTCCTGTCCTACATGGATGATGCAGGATACCCTTTAAGACGTTCTCTGGTGACAGCCATCGGAAGTCCAGGTTCCGTTGTCTAAACCACAACGGCGGAATGCTGTTGTTCTCCCGCCAAATGGTGTGTCAGATAACAGTGGTCTGCTGAATCTAACAGAACGTGGCAGTGTGTGGCGGACTGAACATGCAGTCTGATGCTAGTTTGCGTCCACAGCACCTCTCTGCAAGTGCTGTATGGCAGAGGAATGAGTCAACAACAGAAAGGGTGCACCTGCTCCTTAACCTTTACAGATAAACACATATGGCCCAGACGTTCATGTGCCCATGTTACCGGCCAACCCATACCTTATGTGCATTGCAATGGCCAATATGCCAGCATATGAGACGTCTGACATAGGTACCTGTTGTAAGTGAGCACTTTGACACAAGACATACAGTTAGCCAGACACCTGAAGAACCTAAAGGGTAAAACACGTCAACACATGCATCATCAATCATTACTGTCCGCACACATTTGTACAGCACCCTGCTAACCAAAAGATTCTACACATCAAGGCTAGTGCATAGAATGGCACCATGTGCCATATGCATTTCATATTCTGATGTCAAACATACTTTCAAGAAACATGTACCCCATCTGTACACTGACTGCCACCAGCACACTGTGTGTACACCTGCAAGTCCATCGCTGGAAGTTCTGGCGCGCACTCGCATGGGCTGTCACTCTGACTTGGAAAGCCTTACATATTATGCACCACGCCAGCAGAGGACATGCATAGAATGTTGTAATAGAGTGTTTCAACTATGCAGTAATGTGTGGACATGTGCAGGTGGTATATACTGGCAGACACCATCTGAGTTGGATCAGCACAAGCCATGTTTCATGTTTCAATGAGTTACAGTATACGACTAGACAAACTTGCGTACAGGTGCATTATACATGACTTATCATATCATATCATTAGGGTTCCTTTAGCACACATTCTGGCATTCATATCCTTTGCCAGATTTGATGGCCGGTGTGTGCCTCAACATTCATTGGCTGTTAACTTGACCTGCCACTGAGATGGGTTTCTGAACATCTTGACTTGCAGTGTGGACTGTCACCCTTAGATAAGTGATGTTAAATTTTGATTGTAGTACAAGTAGGTTTACTCGGTGGAATGAGGCACGACGGATTGGACCCATTTCTGTGGATTGGATTGCATCCATGTGATTTGTTGGTGTCAAAGTATTGAGCAATGAAGGTCGGTGTCATGTTGCATGGTTGCCCTTTGTGTTTCAGGTGTTAATGAACTGTTTCGCTGCATGACATAATCCGGTCCTGGTGATGTTTTTTTATCTGGATGGCCTGTTGTTTGCGGCAGAGGCACTTTTCTGTGAAATTCCGCATGCAAATTGCAGACACATCATGTCTGGATCAAAGACACTTATATGGTACATGAGTCAACCATCAATGAGGCTATCATTGGTTGGGTACACTTCAGCAATGGTTGAGGTCAAAACCAACTTACTAGTGGATAGTGCGGGGATATGTAACATACATGAGGGAGAAGACACAATGCACTTCTTGCATGATTCCATTTGCCCATATCATGTACAAGGTATGGTGAAGACTGGTGTAGATTGCAGCATATCGAGGGTGGTGAAGGCAGGTGTGTGGGTAGAGGCAGCTCCCTGTGGGCTGAGGATGTGGAAGTCCTGGAAAGATTTGAAGGATTGATAACATAATGTTTTTGGACGTGGAGGGGGATGGCATGAAGTAGCAGAAATTCTGTGTTGTCTGAGATCTGTGCCATTGGGTAATGCACATGAGTGGAGGTATCGGGAGGTAGAACGCTGCAGATCGTTTTGGAAACAAATGGGTGGTCAAATTCATACATGTGTAAACAAAAGTGGCTGGATGAGTTTGGTGAGGGCCGACTTTCCCATGGAAAATGCAGCACTCTTGAGTTGGGGTAGGACTCGCCAGGTAAAAGTTGAGTGTAGTAGTAATGTTTAGGTAATGTATGTATTGTTTTTTTATAACACACCTAATACCGTGGCTGAGTTTGGTTTCTAAGCGTGGACTTGCTTCCAAGACCAGCGCGTTGCCCCTGTGCTATCCTCCGTTCACCAAAAGCTGAGTGTAGTAGTAATGTTTCAGAGGCACCTCTTTGACTTGACAGAAATACCGAGAATAAGTGAACCCTAAACTACAGTGTGCATTGTTTGGGTCGGTTGGGTCAGTTATTCAAGCATGATAGGGTATCGTGTATTATGTCTGCACCTCAAAGTAGCCAAGACAGTGAATTCATGATTGTTTTATTTGTATGAACTGATTTTCAGGATCAACACATCCTGTACTTTGCCTTAGGTTGTACTAATGTTAATATTAATGTTAGTGGTTCCTGAGCATTAGTGTCGGTCATTACCAGGTACTAGCATTCAAGGACATGTATTGGTAATTTATGCCCACTTACTGCCACCATAACACATAAATGGGCATTATACGGCTATTTAGTGCCGTGTGCCATAGTAGATTCGGATGCCTTGTTCATGTGAGGGTGGGTACAGGCATAGTGAGGTGGGTACAAGTTCAAGCTCTTCAGGTAAACTTGATTGAAAATGACCAGTTAAGCTCTTAAAAGAAGAGGATGCCAACAGCATTGTAAACTAGTGTAAAACTACAGATTGGCGAGAGGAGATTTACAAATTATCAAATTGCCAACTGTGATAGCAGGAAATCAATGCTACACTACAGCACAGTGGCGTCGCTAGGGAGGTCCTGGGGGGGAGCCCTCCTGTGAAACCCTGTGCCCCCTTTGTGCCCCCCTACCTAAGACGTTCAGTGACCATGTTCTCCCCCTACTTTTGTCTGTGCCCCCCTACTTTTGTCTTTGGCCCCCTCTGTGCCACTCCTACATTTCATTCCTGGCGACGCCACTACACGTTCTCCGCTAGACAAATTATTGACTGCAGGGCAAATAACTTTACCTCACTCTGCATTATTTGTGCTAACTTCTAATATTGGGATACCTAGAAGTGATAGCATTATACAATATAGAGTACATTGTTGCTCCATGTGTGGCTTTCCTCTACTCTATATTCCAGAGAGCAAGAGTGGGAGACGGTGAAGTATTATATTGGCCTGGCAGTGGGCAGAGGACTACGGGAGGCAGAGCTTGGCTCTCTGTTGCAGGGTTGTGCATTGTTCAGAGAGGCATGGCATCAAACTAACACTGTGCAGTTTACAGCACAAGGTAGAATAATTCATGTATTGTCACTCACCTGGTTTAGTTATTTTTTAAATTGGATTCACAATATCTGAATCATTTTGATATGGGCTTTTATTTGCTCAACACAATTGTACAAGCAAAGCTGGACATCTGTGTGTACACCTTTAGCCCACGGTCCGGATAAATAGCACACTTGGGCTGTACATCCATTTCGCACCTAGTGGAACTGTGTACGCAATGTGCAATCTAATTATTGGAGAAAAAAAAACAAAAGGTTAAACATTGTTAAAATGAGCACATCTGTGAGCTACAGCAGCACGCTAAGGCTTTTAACCATGCTGCCGAAAAAATAGGAGATTCGGGAAATCAGTGCCCAAAGTGTCCTAGCTCTGGTCCTTCACCAGCAGCAGTGAGAGGCTGGGGCACATTACATTGGAACGCTGGCAGGGCAGAAGAGTGGGCAGGTGGCAGCTGACTCTTGTGGGACTCTGGATCTCCCAAGTACACCACTCGTCCGACCTGCTGGCATTTCAAAGTAATACGTCCCTGCCTCTCACTCCTGCAATAACATTGACAAGCAAAATATTCTATCATACTATTACACCTGGGCACATATGCCTTTATCATGCTATGCATGTTTATGTTACACAAATGTCTGGGCACCCCGCTAATGAGAACGAGCACAGCCATTTGTATGTTAGGCTCTGTCTATGTAGTGCAACATTTGTCTGTGTCATTCGCCCTTGACACTGCCTTTGGTCTGTCAGTGAGGCATATCCTTTCATGCTGGGGTTCCCTCTTAAACTTTCTAAGCAGAGCAGCATGGCCATGTGCATAATGCTTAGAGGAGATCGTGTGTTTGGCAAGTTGTCAGAGGATGGGTAGGTGTTGGGGCCTTTTATGACACGTTGGGAAAGCTTGTTAATTTGTCAATTCCATGAGCATGGTTTCAATGGCTCGGGGTGATCAAGTCTTCTGTGGCTCCTGTGTATTGTCTTTTTGTAGCTCTTCTTTCATTTGAAAAACATGGGCCTCATTACGAGGCTGGCGGTACCTGTGCCTGTAATACAGGCACAGCTGCCGCCGGTATTCATTTTTTTCCGGCACCCAGAAATGGGCAATTACTGGGTCATTACGGCCCTGCTGGACCCAGTATTTGCCAAATTCCTGGGTGTCGGAAAAAATTCTTCCCCATTCCCATTTGAGCCCCATAGAGCTCAATGGGAATGGGGAGGTCGGATGTACCGGCACCGTTTATAACGGTGCCGGTGCATCCGACATGCTGTGCTCGCGGGTGCCTTTCATTCCGCCAGGTCAGACCTGGCGGAATGAAAGGCACCCGCGAGCACAACTTAGAGTTTGCCGCTCTGGATACAACTGTATCGGCATGCTTACCGGCACCATTGTATACAGACCGGCAAGCTCGTGATGAGGCCCATAGTATTGGTACTTCACAGCAGGAAGTCAGTACTTTTAATGGCAGGAGTACTGGCACTTCTCAAAAGTAAGCAGTAGTCTGGGTTTGTGAGTCACACTCAAAGTCACTTATAGTGCTGTCCTACTTCTAAAATGTGTATGTTGATACCTTGTGATCATATAATTATATGCAGTGACAGTCTAGCTTAATCTGAGTGAATTACCATATCATATACCATTATTGCAGGACATTTCTGTGTTACCCCAGATTACTTACATCCTTACCTAGGGCGCTCGTACCAGTAGATTGCTGCTTATACACGGTTAGTGCCCCACCAACAGAAGGTATGCTAGGTTGGGTAACATTCATTATGTTCCCTTTCTGTATTGTACCCTATGACCTCCCACCACAGGCTCACACTTCCTGTCCCACCCAAATGGTCTTAGTTGACTAGCGTCCCCCCGTCACCACCCAATGCCCTGCCCTACTCCATTCCTTCCACATATAATCCCTTTCCATCTTCATCATGACCAGAACAATATCCCTGCTGACCTTAGCAGCGGCCAAAAGACTAAAACTACCCTCATACCATGCATCCTTACAGCCATCAACACGGCAAAAGCAGCTCCTGTCCGGTCCAAGGCGCAGCCAGATGTGACAGACTCAGGTCGCAGACTCATACCACCCCACCCCACCCCACCCCACTCAGACCTAGACTATACCAAACGTAAACAACTTAAACTGACCCCTTCACAGGTTAGCACCAGAACCCAATGGCTCAGGTCACAGTCGACCAACTGCCCTGACACCGAGGCCTCTACCCCAACTACTACTATACTAACCCCACCTACTTTGGACCACCTATCCAATCCTCCCAAAACAATCACCACACATACTACGAAGCTGCAAGTCACCCCACACAATGTCAGAATCGCTCACTCAACACCTACACCTCAGATTCAATATCCCACACAACTCAAGGTAGCGCTTATCAACGCACGATCCATAGCGGCCCATGCCCCGGAAATACATGATCATATTATTGACCAGGAATCAGATATGCTCATAGTAACAGAAACTTGGCTCCACCAACCTTATGGACCAGTTCTTACCATTGCCATTCCACCTAATTACACCATCCTTAGGATGGATAGAACTAAGCCAACAGGTGGGGGAGTAGCCATTATCGCTAAAACCCATCTTAAACTAAGAGCCTGCCCCATTGATAATCTAGATGGATACAAAATTCTACTAGCAAAACTTGCTACTAATCGCAAAAGTACTATCAATATAGTAACTACATACAGAGCAGCCAATACCAATACTCAGCCCGAGTTAGATATACCACTACTACTAACGCCACTCATCAAACCAAAGACAAAATGTATCATCCTGGGTGACCTGAACCTCGGATTCAATGATAGCCAAGATCATAAAGCAGAAGCCTTACACAATGCCCTTAAAGACATGCTATTTACACAACTTGTGAATGTGCCTACCCATAATAAAGGAAGAACGTTGGACTAGGTATTGTCCCTCAATACCATGGTATTCATAGAAACTATCACTCCGTTAACCTGGACAGACCACCACAGAATTACATTCTCTATCACCTGTAACAAACCAGATGTACCCAAGCACATCACGTTGGAGTCTTATGTAACCAGGAATATTCATAAACTCTCAGCAGAAAACCTTAATCCAATTCTAAAAAATACCTTAACAAATAAGATGATTACTAATGATAACCCCTGCTCCCTTGCAGATATTTACCATAACTGCTTCACACATACAATAGACACCTTATCACCCAGTGTCACTAAAACCAGACAAACTGATAAAAAATCCTCCATTTGGTTTAATGAGAAACTAGTATAACTTACGCGAATTAAACGCTCACTGGAACATCTCTACAATAAATCGCACACACCTGAGGCCGCTGAAGCCTTCAACTCTGCAAACAAAACCTACAAAGCAGCCATCATTGCACATAAAGCATACTGGGATTGTCAATGCATCCTCAGACTCAAAAGAATTGTTTTCCATCCTTAAAGAGTTGGAAAACCCCATCCCAAATGTCAACCCTGTTCCACCGAGCAAAGAATGGTGCACTAGCATTCAAGATGCTGTCACCGCTAAAATCAAACTGCTACAAAACAAAATCATCACCAAAAGAAAAATATTAGCCGAAAAACAGACCATGGCTAACTCAATTACTAGTCCCATAATATGCAACACTCCAGCCTTCCACTTCGCTTCAGTCTCCCAAGACGTAGTACTCACCATAGCTAAATTGAAAGCATCAAATTGCAAAGGGGATAATTTCCGAGTGCATCTAGTCAAACTATGTGCCCCTACCCTTACCCCCATTATCACCAATTTTGTTAATGCGTCTTTCAATTCTAATTTGGTCCCAGTCAGCATCAAAGAAGCCTGGGCCACACCACTATTAAGAAAAACCATGCTGGACCCCCTAATTCCAACCCATTACCGGCCCATAACTACAGTCCCATTCCTTCTTAAAATGATTGATAAAATAGCATACAATCAAATACAAACCCACCTCGAACAGAACAAACTCTTAGGAGCGAGGCAATCTGGGTTCAGACCTAACCACAGTACTAAAACTGCCCTTACTGACCTGAAAATCCAAATAGATACTATCAGAGATTCAAGTAAAATGGCCATACTGCTACTGCTGGACCTATCAGCAGCATTTGACCTTGTAGATCAAGACAAGCTTTGCGACACACTAGCTAAAACTTTAGCTTCTCCAATAACGCCACACTCTGGATTAAATCATTTTTAGCTGAACGTACATCGAGAGTCCCCATTGGGAAAGAGGTGGCTGATACCAAAGCTGTCCCCTTTGGAGTCCCACAAGGATCATGCCTCTCCCCCACCCTCTACAATACCTGTACAAAACTCCTAAATCCATTCTAGATGGCATGGGTGTCATCTATACAAACCTTGCAGATGATACCTAGATCCTTATTCCCATCACTGGGGACTACACCCAAGACACCCAGACCATTAACAAAGTGTACGCCATTATACAAAACTGGATGGCATTGAATAGTCTCTGCCTTAACAATGAGAAGACTGAGGTTCTCATTGTAGGTTCTGAATCCAAAATAGGCACACTCTGCCCAGATTATACACACATTAATATCGACGATACGTTGATCCCAGTACTTAAGCAAGTCAAAACTCTTGGCGTTTACCTAGATGCCAATCTCACCTTGAACAATCCCCCTACTTTTGTCTGTGCCCCCCTACTTTTGTCTTTGGCCCCCTCTGTGCCACTCCTACATTTCATTCCTGGCGACGCCACTACACGTTCTCCGCTAGACAAATTATTGACTGCAGGGCAAATAACTTTACCTCACTCTGCATTATTTGTGCTAACTTCTAATATTGGGATACCTAGAAGTGATAGCATTATACAATATAGAGTACATTGTTGCTCCATGTGTAATAAAAATAATGTATGAGCCATGACACGCCAAGACTTTTATCCGTGTCGCTGAAAAAAAAGGGATTTGAAAAAACAGTTCACAAAAGTGGCTTTCCTCTACTCTATATTCCAGAGAGCAAGAGTGGGAGACGGTGAAGTATTATATTGGCCTGGCAGTGGGCAGAGGACTACGGGAGGCAGGGCTTGGCTCTCTGTTGCAGGGTTGTGCATTGTTCAGAGAGGCATGGCATCAACTAACACTGTGCAGTTTACAGCACAAGGTAGAATAATTCATGTATTGTCACTCACCTGGTTTAGTTATTTTTTAAATTGGATTCACAATATCTGAATCATTTTGATATGGGCTTTTATTTGCTCAACACAATTGTACAAGCAAAGCTGGACATCTGTGTGTACACCTTTAGCCCACGGTCCGGATAAATAGCACACTTGGGCTGTACATCCATTTCGCACCTAGTGGAACTGTGTACGCAATGTGCAATCTAATTATTGGAGAAAAAAAACAAAAAGGTTACACATTGTTAAAATGAGCACATCTGTGAGCTACAGCACCACGCTAAGGCTTTTAACCATGCTGCCGAAAAAATAGGAGATTCGGGAAATCAGTGCCCAAAGTGTGTCCTAGCTCTGGTCCTTCACCAGCAGCAGTGAGAGGCTGGGGCACATTACATTGGAACGCTGGCAGGTCAGAAGAGTGGGCAGGTGGCAGCTGACTCTTGTGGGACTCTGGATCTCCCAAGTACACCACTCGTCCGACCTGCTGGCATTTCAAAGTAATACGTCCCTGCCTCTCACTCCTGCAATAACATTGACAAGCAAAATATTCTATCATACTATTACACCTGGGCACATATGCCTTTATCATGCTATGCATGTTTATGTTACACAAATGTCTGGGCAGCCCGCTAATGAGAACGAGCACAGCCATTTGTATGTTAGGCTCTGTCTATGTAGTGCAACATTTGTCTGTGTCATTCGCCCTTGACACTGCCTTTGGTCTGTCAGTGAGGCATATCCTTTCATGCTGGGGTTCCCTCAGAAACTTTCTAAGCAGAGCAGCATGGCCATGTGCATCATGCTTAGAGGAGATCGTGTGTTTGGCAAGTTGTCAGAGGATGGGTAGGTGTTGGGGTCTTTTATGACACGTTGGGCAAGCTTGTTAATTTGTCAATTCCATGAGCATGGTTTCAATGGCTCGGGGTGATCAGGTCTTCTGTGGCTCCTGTGTATTGTCTTTTTGTAGCTCTTCTTTCATTTGAAAAACATGGGCCTCATTACGAGGCTGGCGGTACCTGTGCCTGTAATACAGGCACAGCTGCCGCCGGTATTCATTTTTTTCCGGCACCCAGAAATGGGCAATTACTGGGTCATTACGGCCCTGCTGGACCCAGTATTTGCCAAATTCCTGGGTGCCGGAAAAAATTCTTCCCCATTCCCATTTGAGCCCCATAGAGCTCAATGGGAATGGGGAGGTCGGATGCACCGGCACCGTTTATAACGGTGCCGGTGCATCCGACATGCTGTGCTCGCGGGTGCCTTTCATTCCGCCAGGTCAGACCTGGCGGAATGAAAGGCACCCGCGAGCACAACTTAGAGTTTGCCGCTCCGGATACAACTGTATCGGCATGCTTACCGGCACCATTGTATCCAGACCGGCAAGCTCGTAATGAGGCCCATAGTATTGGTACTTCACAGCAGGAAGTCAGTACTTTTAATGGCAGGAGTACTGGCACTTCTCAAAAGTAAGCAGTACTCTGGGTTTGTGAGTCACACTCAAAGTCACTTATAGTGCTGTCCTACTTCTAAAATGTGTATGTTGATACCTTGTGATCATATAATTATATGCAGTGACAGTCTAGCTTAATCTGAGTGAATTACCATATCATATACCATTATTGCAGGACATTTCTGTGTTACCCCAGATTACTTACATCCTTACCTAGGACGTTCGTACCAGTAGATTGCCGCTTATACACGGTTAGTGCCCCACCAACAGAAGGTATGCTAGGTTGGGTAACATTCATTATGTTCCCTTTCTGTATTGTACCCTATGACCTGCCACGCACAGGCTCACACTTCCTGTCCCACCAAAATGGTCTTAGTTGACTAGCGTCCCCCCGTCACCACCCCATCCCCTGCCCTACTCCATTCCTTCCACATATAATCCCTTTCCATCTTCATCATGACCAGAACAATATCCCTGCTGACCTTAGCAGCGGCCAAAAGACTAAAACTACCCTCATACCATGCATCCTTACAGCCATCAACACGGCAAAAGGAGCTCCTGTCCGGTCCAAGGCGCAGCCAGATGTGACAGACTCAGGTTGCAGACTCATACCACCCCACCCCACCCCACTCAGACCTAGACTATACCAAACGTAAACAACTTAAACTGACCCCTTCACAGGTTAGCACCAGAACCCAATGGCTCAGGTCACAGTCGACCAACTGCCCTGACACCGAGGCCTCTACCCCAACTACTACTATACTAACCACACCTACTTTGGACCACCTATCCAATCCTCCCAAAACAATCACCAAACATACTACGAAGCTGCAAGTCACCCCACACAATGTCAGAATCGCTCACTCAACACCTACACCTCAGATTCAATATCCCACACAACTCAAGGTAGCGCTTATCAACGCACGATCCATATCGGCCCATGCCCCGGAAATACATGATCATATTATTGACCAGGAATCAGATATGCTCATAGTAACAGAAACTTGGCTCCACCAACCTTATGGACCAGTTCTTACCATTGCCATTCCACCTAATTACACCATCCTTAGGATGGATAGAACTAAGCCAACAGGTGGGGGAGTAGCCATTATCGCTAAAACCCATCTTAAACTAAGAGCCTGCCCCATTGATAATTTAGATGGATACAAAATTCTACTAGCAAAACTTGCTACTAATCACAAAAGTACTATCAATATAGTAACTACATACAGAGCAGCCAATACCAATACTCAGCCCGAGTTAGATATACCACTACTACTAACGCCACTCATCAAACCAAAGACAAAATGTATCATCCTGGGTGACCTGAACCTCGGATTCAATGATAGCCAAGATCATAAAGCAGAAGCCTTACACAATGCCCTTAAAGACATGCTATTTACACAACTTGTGAATGTGCCTACCCATAATAAAGGAAGAACTTTGGACTAGGTATTTTCCCTCAATACCATGGTATTCATAGAAACTATCACTCTGTTAACCTGGACAGACCACCACAGAATTACATTCTCTATCACCTGTAACAAACCAGATGTACCCAAGCACATCACGTTGGAGTCTTATGTAACCAGGAATATTCATAAACTCTCAGCAGAAAACCTTAATCCAATTCTAAAAAATACCTTAACAAATAAGATGACTACTAATGATAATCCCTGCTCCCTTGCAGATATTTACCATAACTGCTTCACACATACAATAGACACCTTATCACCCAGTGTCACTAAAACCAGACAAACTGATAAAAAATCCTCCATTTGGTTTAATGAGAAACTAGTATAACTCAGGCGAATTAAACACTCACTGGAACATCTCTACAATAAATCGCACACACCTGAGGCCGCTGAAGCCTTCAACTCTGCAAACAAAACCTACAAAGCAGCCATCATTGCACATAAAGCATACTGGGATTGTCAATGCATCCTCAGACTCAAAAGAATTGTTTTCCATCCTTAAAGAGTTGGAAAACTCCATCCCAAATGTCAACCCTGTTCCACCGAGCAAAGAATGGTGCACTAGCATTCAAGATGCTGTCACCGCTAAAATCAAACTGCTACAAAACAAAATCATCACCAAAAGAAAAATATTAGCCGAAAAACAGACCATGGCCAACTCAATTACTAGTCCCATAATATGCAACACTCCAGCCTTCCACTTCGCTTCAGTCTCCCAAGACGTAGTACTCACCATAGCTAAATTGAAAGCATCGAATTGCAAAGGGGATAATTTCCGAGTGCATCTAGTCAAACTATGTGCCCCCACCCTTACCCCCATTATCACCAATTTTGTTAATGCGTCTTTCAATTCTAATTTGGTCCCACTCAGCATCAAAGAAGCCTGGGCCACACCACTATTAAGAAAAATCATGCTGGACCCCCTAATTCCAACCCATTACTGGCCTATAACTACAGTCCCATTCCTTCTAAAAATGATTGATAAAATAGCATACAATCAAATACAAACCCACCTCGAACAGAACAAACTCTTAGGAGCGAGGCAATCTGGGTTCAGACCTAACCACAGTACTAAAACTGCCCTTACTGACCTGAAAATCCAAATAGATACTATCAGAGATTCAAGTAAAATGGCCATACTGCTACTGCTGGACCTATCAGCAGCATTTGACCTTGTAGATCAAGACAAGCTTTGCGACACACTAGCTAAAACTTTAGCTTCTCCAATAACGCCACACTCTAGATTAAATCATTTTTAGCTGAACGTACATCGAGAGTCCCCATTGGGAAAGAGGTGGCTGATACCAAAGCTGTCCCCTTTGGAGTCCCACAAGGATCATGCCTCTCCCCCACCCTCTACAATACCTGTACAAAACTCCTAAATCCATTCTAGATGGCATGGGTGTCATCTATACAAACCTTGCAGATGATACCTAGATCCTTATTCCCATCACTGGGGACTACACCCAAGACACCCAGACCATTAACAAAGTGTACGCCATTATTCAAAACTGGATGGCATTGAATAGTCTCTGCCTTAACAATGAGAAGACTGAGGTTCTCATTGTAGGTTCTGAATCCAAAATAGGCACACTCTGCCCAGATTATACACACATTAATATCGACGATACGTTGATCCCAGTACTTAAGCAAGTCAAAACTCTTGGCGTTTACCTAGATGCCAATCTCACCTTGAACAATCCCCCTACTTTTGTCTGTGCCCCCCTACTTTTGTCTTTGGCCCCCTCTGTGCCACTCCTACATTTCATTCCTGGCGACGCCACTACACGTTCTCCGCTAGACAAATTATTGACTGCAGGGCAAATAACTTTACCTCACTCTGCATTATTTGTGCTAACTTCTAATATTGGGATACCTAGAAGTGATAGCATTATACAATATAGAGTACATTGTTGCTCCATGTGTAATAAAAATAATGTATGAGCCATGACACGCCAAGACTTTTATCCGTGTCGCTGAAAAAAAAGGGATTTGAAAAAACAGTTCACAAAAGTGGCTTTCCTCTACTCTATATTCCAGAGAGCAAGAGTGGGAGACGGTGAAGTATTATATTGGCCTGGCAGTGGGCAGAGGACTACGGGAGGCAGGGCTTGGCTCTCTGTTGCAGGGTTGTGCATTGTTCAGAGAGGCATGGCATCAACTAACACTGTGCAGTTTACAGCACAAGGTAGAATAATTCATGTATTGTCACTCACCTGGTTTAGTTATTTTTTAAATTGGATTCACAATATCTGAATCATTTTGATATGGGCTTTTATTTGCTCAACACAATTGTACAAGCAAAGCTGGACATCTGTGTGTACACCTTTAGCCCACGGTCCGGATAAATAGCACACTTGGGCTGTACATCCATTTCGCACCTAGTGGAACTGTGTACGCAATGTGCAATCTAATTATTGGAGAAAAAAAACAAAAAGGTTACACATTGTTAAAATGAGCACATCTGTGAGCTACAGCACCACGCTAAGGCTTTTAACCATGCTGCCGAAAAAATAGGAGATTCGGGAAATCAGTGCCCAAAGTGTGTCCTAGCTCTGGTCCTTCACCAGCAGCAGTGAGAGGCTGGGGCACATTACATTGGAACGCTGGCAGGTCAGAAGAGTGGGCAGGTGGCAGCTGACTCTTGTGGGACTCTGGATCTCCCAAGTACACCACTCGTCCGACCTGCTGGCATTTCAAAGTAATACGTCCCTGCCTCTCACTCCTGCAATAACATTGACAAGCAAAATATTCTATCATACTATTACACCTGGGCACATATGCCTTTATCATGCTATGCATGTTTATGTTACACAAATGTCTGGGCAGCCCGCTAATGAGAACGAGCACAGCCATTTGTATGTTAGGCTCTGTCTATGTAGTGCAACATTTGTCTGTGTCATTCGCCCTTGACACTGCCTTTGGTCTGTCAGTGAGGCATATCCTTTCATGCTGGGGTTCCCTTAGAAACTTTCTAAGCAGAGCAGCATGGCCATGTGCATCATGCTTAGAGGAGATCGTGTGTTTGGCAAGTTGTCAGAGGATGGGTGGGTGTTGGGGTCTTTTATGACACGTTGGGCAAGCTTGTTAATTTGTCAATTCCATGAGCATGGTTTCAATGGCTCGGGGTGATCAGGTCTTCTGTGGCTCCTGTGTATTGTCTTTTTGTAGCTCTTCTTTCATTTGAAAAACATGGGCCTCATTACGAGGCTGGCGGTACCTGTGCCTGTAATACAGGCACAGCTGCCGCCGGTATTCATTTTTTTCCGGCACCCAGAAATGGGCAATTACTGGGTCATTACGGCCCTGCTGGACCCAGTATTTGCCAAATTCCTGGGTGCCGGAAAAAATTCTTCCCCATTCCCATTTGAGCCCCATAGAGCTCAATGGGAATGGGGAGGTCGGATGCACCGGCACCGTTTATAACGGTGCCGGTGCATCCGACATGCTTTGCTCGCGGGTGCCTTTCATTCCGCCAGGTCAGACCTGGCGGAATGAAAGGCACCCGCGAGCACAACTTAGAGTTTGCCGCTCCGGATACAACTGTATCGGCATGCTTACCGGCACCATTGTATCCAGACCGGCAAGCTCGTAATGAGGCCCATAGTATTGGTACTTCACAGCAGGAAGTCAGTACTTTTAATGGCAGGAGTACTGGCACTTCTCAAAAGTAAGCAGTACTCTGGGTTTGTGAGTCACACTCAAAGTCACTTATAGTGCTGTCCTACTTCTAAAATGTGTATGTTGATACCTTGTGATCATATAATTATATGCAGTGACAGTCTAGCTTAATCTGAGTGAATTACCATATCATATACCATTATTGCAGGACATTTCTGTGTTACCCCAGATTACTTACATCCTTACCTAGGACGTTCGTACCAGTAGATTGCCGCTTATACACGGTTAGTGCCCCACCAACAGAAGGTATGCTAGGTTGGGTAACATTCATTATGTTCCCTTTCTGTATTGTACCCTATGACCTGCCACGCACAGGCTCACACTTCCTGTCCCACCAAAATGGTCTTAGTTGACTAGCGTCCCCCCGTCACCACCCCATCCCCTGCCCTACTCCATTCCTTCCACATATAATCCCTTTCCATCTTCATCATGACCAGAACAATATCCCTGCTGACCTTAGCAGCGGCCAAAAGACTAAAACTACCCTCATACCATGCATCCTTACAACCATCAACACGGCAAAAGGAGCTCCTGTCCGGTCCAAGGCGCAGCCAGATGTGACAGACTCAGGTTGCAGACTCATACCACCCCACCCCACCCCACTCAGACCTAGACTATACCAAACGTAAACAACTTAAACTGACCCCTTCACAGGTTAGCACCAGAACCCAATGGCTCAGGTCACAGTCGACCAACTGCCCTGACACCGAGGCCTCTACCCCAACTACTACTATACTAACCACACCTACTTTGGACCACCTATCCAATCCTCCCAAAACAATCACCAAACATACTACGAAGCTGCAAGTCACCCCACACAATGTCAGAATCGCTCACTCAACACCTACACCTCAGATTCAATATCCCACACAACTCAAGGTAGCGCTTATCAACGCACGATCCATATCAGCCCATGCCCCGGAAATACATGATCATATTATTGACCAGGAATCAGATATGCTCATAGTAACAGAAACTTGGCTCCACCAACCTTATGGACCAGTTCTTACCATTGCCATTCCACCTAATTACACCATCCTTAGGATGGATAGAACTAAGCCAACAGGTGGGGGAGTAGCCATTATCGCTAAAACCCATCTTAAACTAAGAGCCTGCCCCATTGATAATTTAGATGGATACAAAATTCTACTAGCAAAACTTGCTACTAATCACAAAAGTACTATCAATATAGTAACTACATACAGAGCAGCCAATACCAATACTCATCCCGAGTTAGATATACCACTACTACTAACGCCACTCATCAAACCAAAGACAAAATGTATCATCCTGGGTGACCTGAACCTCGGATTCAATGATAGCCAAGATCATAAAGCAGAAGCCTTACACAATGCCCTTAAAGACATGCTATTTACACAACTTGTGAATGTGCCTACCCATAATAAAGGAAGAACTTTGGACTAGGTATTTTCCCTCAATACCATGGTATTCATAGAAACTATCACTCTGTTAACCTGGACAGACCACCACAGAATTACATTCTCTATCACCTGTAACAAACCAGATGTACCCAAGCACATCACGTTGGAGTCTTATGTAACCAGGAATATTCATAAACTCTCAGCAGAAAACCTTAATCCAATTCTAAAAAATACCTTAACAAATAAGATGATTACTAATGATAATCCCTGCTCCCTTGCAGATATTTACCATAACTGCTTCACACATACAATAGACACCTTATCACCCAGTGTCACTAAAACCAGACAAACTGATAAAAAATCCTCCATTTGGTTTAATGAGAAACTAGTATAACTCAGGCCAGGCGAATTAAACACTCACTGGAACATCTCTACAATAAATCGCACACACCTGAGGCCGCTGAAGCCTTCAACTCTGCAAACAAAACCTACAAAGCAGCCATCATTGCACATAAAGCATACTGGGATTGTCAATGCATCCTCAGACTCAAAAGAATTGTTTTCCATCCTTAAAGAGTTGGAAAACTCCATCCCAAATGTCAACCCTGTTCCACCGAGCAAAGAATGGTGCACTAGCATTCAAGATGCTGTCACCGCTAAAATCAAACTGCTACAAAACAAAATCATCACCAAAAGAAAAATATTAGCCGAAAAACAGACCATGGCCAACTCAATTACTAGTCCCATAATATGCAACACTCCAGCCTTCCACTTCGCTTCAGTCTCCCAAGGCGTAGTACTCACCATAGCTAAATTGAAAGCATCGAATTGCAAAGGGGATAATTTCCGAGTGCATCTAGTCAAACTATGTGCCCCCACCCTTACCCCCATTATCACCAATTTTGTTAATGCGTCTTTCAATTCTAATTTGGTCCCACTCAGCATCAAAGAAGCCTGGGCCACACCACTATTAAGAAAAATCATGCTGGACCCCCTAATTCCAACCCATTACTGGCCTATAACTACAGTCCCATTCCTTCTAAAAATGATTGATAAAATAGCATACAATCAAATACAAACCCACCTCGAACAGAACAAACTCTTAGGAGCGAGGCAATCTGGGTTCAGACCTAACCACAGTACTAAAACTGCCCTTACTGACCTGAAAATCCAAATAGATACTATCAGAGATTCAAGTAAAATGGCCATACTGCTACTGCTGGACCTATCAGCAGCATTTGACCTTGTAGATCAAGACAAGCTTTGCGACACACTAGCTAAAACTTTAGCTTCTCCAATAACGCCACACTCTGGATTAAATCATTTTTAGCTGAACGTACATCGAGAGTCCCCATTGGGAAAGAGGTGGCTGATACCAAAGCTGTCCCCTTTGGAGTCCCACAAGGATCATGCCTCTCCCCCACCCTCTACAATACCTGTACAAAACTCCTAAATCCATTCTAGATGGCATGGGTGTCATCTATACAAACCTTGCAGATGATACCTAGATCCTTATTCCCATCACTGGGGACTACACTCAAGACACCCAGACCATTAACAAAGTGTACGCCATTATTCAAAACTGGATGGCATTGAATAGTCTCTGCCTTAACAATGAGAAGACTGAGGTTCTCATTGTAGGTTCTGAATCCAAAATAGGCACACTCTGCCCAGATTATACACACATTAATATCGACGATACGTTGATCCCAGTACTTAAGCAAGTCAAAACTCTTGGCGTTTACCTAGATGCCAATCTCACCTTGAACAATCCCCCTACTTTTGTCTGTGCCCCCCTACTTTTGTCTTTGGCCCCCTCTGTGCCACTCCTACATTTCATTCCTGGCGACGCCACTACACGTTCTCCGCTAGACAAATTATTGACTGCAGGGCAAATAACTTTACCTCACTCTGCATTATTTGTGCTAACTTCTAATATTGGGATACCTAAAAGTGATAGCATTATACAATATAGAGTACATTGTTGCTCCATGTGTAATAAAAATAATGTATGAGCCATGACACGCCAAGACTTTTATCCGTGTCGCTGAAAAAAAAGGGATTTGAAAAAACAGTTCACAAAAGTGGCTTTCCTCTACTCTATATTCCAGAGAGCAAGAGTGGGAGACGGTGAAGTATTATATTGGCCTGGCAGTGGGCAGAGGACTACGGGAGGCAGGGCTTGGCTCTCTGTTGCAGGGTTGTGCATTGTTCAGAGAGGCATGGCATCAACTAACACTGTGCAGTTTACAGCACAAGGTAGAATAATTCATGTATTGTCACTCACCTGGTTTAGTTATTTTTTAAATTGGATTCACAATATCTGAATCATTTTGATATGGGCTTTTATTTGCTCAACACAATTGTACAAGCAAAGCTGGACATCTGTGTGTACACCTTTAGCCCACGGTCCGGATAAATAGCACACTTGGGCTGTACATCCATTTCGCACCTAGTGGAACTGTGTACGCAATGTGCAATCTAATTATTGGAGAAAAAAAACAAAAAGGTTACACATTGTTAAAATGAGCACATCTGTGAGCTACAGCACCACGCTAAGGCTTTTAACCATGCTGCCGAAAAAATAGGAGATTCGGGAAATCAGTGCCCAAAGTGTGTCCTAGCTCTGGTCCTTCACCAGCAGCAGTGAGAGGCTGGGGCACATTACATTGGAACGCTGGCAGGTCAGAAGAGTGGGCAGGTGGCAGCTGACTCTTGTGGGACTCTGGATCTCCCAAGTACACCACTCGTCCGACCTGCTGGCATTTCAAAGTAATACGTCCCTGCCTCTCACTCCTGCAATAACATTGACAAGCAAAATATTCTATCATACTATTACACCTGGGCACATATGCCTTTATCATGCTATGCATGTTTATGTTACACAAATGTCTGGGCAGCCCGCTAATGAGAACGAGCACAGCCATTTGTATGTTAGGCTCTGTCTATGTAGTGCAACATTTGTCTGTGTCATTCGCCCTTGACACTGCCTTTGGTCTGTCAGTGAGGCATATCCTTTCATGCTGGGGTTCCCTTAGAAACTTTCTAAGCAGAGCAGCATGGCCATGTGCATCATGCTTAGAGGAGATCGTGTGTTTGGCAAGTTGTCAGAGGATGGGTGGGTGTTGGGGTCTTTTATGACACGTTGGGCAAGCTTGTTAATTTGTCAATTCCATGAGCATGGTTTCAATGGCTCGGGGTGATCAGGTCTTCTGTGGCTCCTGTGTATTGTCTTTTTGTAGCTCTTCTTTCATTTGAAAAACATGGGCCTCATTACGAGGCTGGCGGTACCTGTGCCTGTAATACAGGCACAGCTGCCGCCGGTATTCATTTTTTTCCGGCACCCAGAAATGGGCAATTACTGGGTCATTACGGCCCTGCTGGACCCAGTATTTGCCAAATTCCTGGGTGCCGGAAAAAATTCTTCCCCATTCCCATTTGAGCCCCATAGAGCTCAATGGGAATGGGGAGGTCGGATGCACCGGCACCGTTTATAACGGTGCCGGTGCATCCGACATGCTTTGCTCGCGGGTGCCTTTCATTCCGCCAGGTCAGACCTGGCGGAATGAAAGGCACCCGCGAGCACAACTTAGAGTTTGCCGCTCCGGATACAACTGTATCGGCATGCTTACCGGCACCATTGTATCCAGACCGGCAAGCTCGTAATGAGGCCCATAGTATTGGTACTTCACAGCAGGAAGTCAGTACTTTTAATGGCAGGAGTACTGGCACTTCTCAAAAGTAAGCAGTACTCTGGGTTTGTGAGTCACACTCAAAGTCACTTATAGTGCTGTCCTACTTCTAAAATGTGTATGTTGATACCTTGTGATCATATAATTATATGCAGTGACAGTCTAGCTTAATCTGAGTGAATTACCATATCATATACCATTATTGCAGGACATTTCTGTGTTACCCCAGATTACTTACATCCTTACCTAGGACGTTCGTACCAGTAGATTGCCGCTTATACACGGTTAGTGCCCCACCAACAGAAGGTATGCTAGGTTGGGTAACATTCATTATGTTCCCTTTCTGTATTGTACCCTATGACCTGCCACGCACAGGCTCACACTTCCTGTCCCACCAAAATGGTCTTAGTTGACTAGCGTCCCCCCGTCACCACCCCATCCCCTGCCCTACTCCATTCCTTCCACATATAATCCCTTTCCATCTTCATCATGACCAGAACAATATCCCTGCTGACCTTAGCAGCGGCCAAAAGACTAAAACTACCCTCATACCATGCATCCTTACAACCATCAACACGGCAAAAGGAGCTCCTGTCCGGTCCAAGGCGCAGCCAGATGTGACAGACTCAGGTTGCAGACTCATACCACCCCACCCCACCCCACTCAGACCTAGACTATACCAAACGTAAACAACTTAAACTGACCCCTTCACAGGTTAGCACCAGAACCCAATGGCTCAGGTCACAGTCGACCAACTGCCCTGACACCGAGGCCTCTACCCCAACTACTACTATACTAACCACACCTACTTTGGACCACCTATCCAATCCTCCCAAAACAATCACCAAACATACTACGAAGCTGCAAGTCACCCCACACAATGTCAGAATCGCTCACTCAACACCTACACCTCAGATTCAATATCCCACACAACTCAAGGTAGCGCTTATCAACGCACGATCCATATCAGCCCATGCCCCGGAAATACATGATCATATTATTGACCAGGAATCAGATATGCTCATAGTAACAGAAACTTGGCTCCACCAACCTTATGGACCAGTTCTTACCATTGCCATTCCACCTAATTACACCATCCTTAGGATGGATAGAACTAAGCCAACAGGTGGGGGAGTAGCCATTATCGCTAAAACCCATCTTAAACTAAGAGCCTGCCCCATTGATAATTTAGATGGATACAAAATTCTACTAGCAAAACTTGCTACTAATCACAAAAGTACTATCAATATAGTAACTACATACAGAGCAGCCAATACCAATACTCATCCCGAGTTAGATATACCACTACTACTAACGCCACTCATCAAACCAAAGACAAAATGTATCATCCTGGGTGACCTGAACCTCGGATTCAATGATAGCCAAGATCATAAAGCAGAAGCCTTACACAATGCCCTTAAAGACATGCTATTTACACAACTTGTGAATGTGCCTACCCATAATAAAGGAAGAACTTTGGACTAGGTATTTTCCCTCAATACCATGGTATTCATAGAAACTATCACTCTGTTAACCTGGACAGACCACCACAGAATTACATTCTCTATCACCTGTAACAAACCAGATGTACCCAAGCACATCACGTTGGAGTCTTATGTAACCAGGAATATTCATAAACTCTCAGCAGAAAACCTTAATCCAATTCTAAAAAATACCTTAACAAATAAGATGATTACTAATGATAATCCCTGCTCCCTTGCAGATATTTACCATAACTGCTTCACACATACAATAGACACCTTATCACCCAGTGTCACTAAAACCAGACAAACTGATAAAAAATCCTCCATTTGGTTTAATGAGAAACTAGTATAACTCAGGCCAGGCGAATTAAACACTCACTGGAACATCTCTACAATAAATCGCACACACCTGAGGCCGCTGAAGCCTTCAACTCTGCAAACAAAACCTACAAAGCAGCCATCATTGCACATAAAGCATACTGGGATTGTCAATGCATCCTCAGACTCAAAAGAATTGTTTTCCATCCTTAAAGAGTTGGAAAACTCCATCCCAAATGTCAACCCTGTTCCACCGAGCAAAGAATGGTGCACTAGCATTCAAGATGCTGTCACCGCTAAAATCAAACTGCTACAAAACAAAATCATCACCAAAAGAAAAATATTAGCCGAAAAACAGACCATGGCCAACTCAATTACTAGTCCCATAATATGCAACACTCCAGCCTTCCACTTCGCTTCAGTCTCCCAAGGCGTAGTACTCACCATAGCTAAATTGAAAGCATCGAATTGCAAAGGGGATAATTTCCGAGTGCATCTAGTCAAACTATGTGCCCCCACCCTTACCCCCATTATCACCAATTTTGTTAATGCGTCTTTCAATTCTAATTTGGTCCCACTCAGCATCAAAGAAGCCTGGGCCACACCACTATTAAGAAAAATCATGCTGGACCCCCTAATTCCAACCCATTACTGGCCTATAACTACAGTCCCATTCCTTCTAAAAATGATTGATAAAATAGCATACAATCAAATACAAACCCACCTCGAACAGAACAAACTCTTAGGAGCGAGGCAATCTGGGTTCAGACCTAACCACAGTACTAAAACTGCCCTTACTGACCTGAAAATCCAAATAGATACTATCAGAGATTCAAGTAAAATGGCCATACTGCTACTGCTGGACCTATCAGCAGCATTTGACCTTGTAGATCAAGACAAGCTTTGCGACACACTAGCTAAAACTTTAGCTTCTCCAATAACGCCACACTCTGGATTAAATCATTTTTAGCTGAACGTACATCGAGAGTCCCCATTGGGAAAGAGGTGGCTGATACCAAAGCTGTCCCCTTTGGAGTCCCACAAGGATCATGCCTCTCCCCCACCCTCTACAATACCTGTACAAAACTCCTAAATCCATTCTAGATGGCATGGGTGTCATCTATACAAACCTTGCAGATGATACCTAGATCCTTATTCCCATCACTGGGGACTACACCCAAGACACCCAGACCATTAACAAAGTGTACGCCATTATTCAAAACTGGATGGCATTGAATAGTCTCTGCCTTAACAATGAGAAGACTGAGGTTCTCATTGTAGGTTCTGAATCCAAAATAGGCACACTCTGCCCAGATTATACACACATTAATATCGACGATACGTTGATCCCAGTACTTAAGCAAGTCAAAACTCTTGGCGTTTACCTAGATGCCAATCTCACCTTGAACAAACATATCTCAGCCCTCTCATCCTCCACAGCATACACAGCCAAACTCATTGCTCTAAGCTATCAATTCCTTACACCCTCCAATTGCATAATGCTGGCCACAGCTCTGCTTTTAACCAAGCTTGACTATTGTAACACCCTCCTACTAGGAACTTCCAACACCAATATCGGCAATATAGAACTGTATCAGAATAAAGCTCTCAGAGCTGCTTTAGGTATAAAGAAATCAGATCACATCTCCAACATTAGGCGAGCAAATCATTGGCTGCCTAGCAAAGCCAGAATCATTTTCAAAACTCTATGTGTGGTACATAAATGTCACACAAATAAAGCCAACAGCTACCTTAACAATGTCATAAAGAAAAAGAAAAAGTAGTAGGTTACTCAGATCAAACAAGTCTCTACTAGAATTTCTGCGTTATAAATTCATTAGAGCAGGAGGGAGTAGCTTTAGAGTCCTCACCCCTACACTATGGAATTCCCTACCACTCAGCATCAAAAATGAGGAAACTATTTCAGGCTTTAAAAAAGTGTTCAAAACATGGTTGTTCAACAAATATTGAGTTCCTATGCCATCCTGCCATGATTTACCTAACATAGGTGTAGTATAGTACACATATACTAAATGTGTATGTCCTCCTTTGTAACTATTCTGTATATTAAATGTGTAAATACACTGTGCCTTAGAGCCACCTGGCCAAATGTTATTCAATTCATTTACTGTAACACTGTACAAGAAATTTGATAAGTTGTCTGTAACCTCACTGTGATACCTAAGGGTCTGGGCATGTAATAAATGTTATAAATTAATAAAATAATACCTGTTCTTCATCATTTCCACTTCAGGCACAGCTTGTGAGAGTGTAGATGGTGGAGCATAAGTATGATGTGACAGTCTTATCGAAATAATACTCAGAAGTACCAAAATGCCAAGGATTAGCTCAAGGGTGTTTATTTTCAATACAGTCAAAAATACGAGCATGTGGTGGCATCACACCGATCTCTTGCACACTTATGGCCCTTGCTTTATCATCTACTGTGGGTGTCCTGTCTACCTAACAATATGTAACCTCTATGGTCTAAGGTCCTCGCTATGGTAAGGACTCAAAGCAAAACACCTTATCTGTCTGACTCCCTCAGGGGATTTGCTATTGGCTTTCTGAACTACCACTTCCCTATATTCACAAAATAGACATTAATTGTTGAAGTGACAAAATATCAAGTACACTGGTTCAGCTTCTTGTCCAATGCCTCCCTTTCTGTCCTTTCCCTAATCTCATGGTCCCTATGTTCAGTTCTCCCTCTACTGTCCTGTCTCACTCCCTCTGATCATCTTCCCACTCTCTCTCTTCTGTACCTCTGATGTCCATTCTCTCACAGCTCTTCCTTCTCCACTCTCCTCCCATTTCTACTCTTCTCTACTCTCCCTACTCCCCTATACATGCCTCTCACATCTTCACTCTGCTCTCTGCGCTCCCCTCTACTCTCCTCTGTTCACACACCTCTCCCTCGCCTCTCCAAGCTGCTCTTCTACTTCCACTCTACTCCTTCATACATTTCTTTCACTTGCTCAATCACTCTCCTTGCTCACAACACGTATACTACTGCACTAGCCTACCAACCTCCTCATGATCCAGCAACCATACACTCACTTTGACTCATGGTCTTCCAATCGGGTACCGGTCTCTCTCAAAACCAACACCTCACTTGGCCCAAGCTTCCAGGACTATCTCCAAATTGCTCTGCTTCACCGTTCTTTGTCTGAATGGTTTCTCAGCCCACCTCTGCTCCATCTGACCTCAGCCAACTCCTCTCATCATATTTTATTTTTGTGTTTTTCTTATACTGCCCCTTCTCTTGTCTCCTTTGTCTTTCCCGATTGGTTTGCTTGATCACATGTTTCCTAGATCTAATCTAGTTCTCTGGTTTCCCCAGGGGTTGGTCCACAGGAGAAGGATGGTTTAAAGTCCCTTGGTATCCCTGCCACCTTTTTGCATGTAGCACATAGTGCAATCGCTTTGAGTTGGACATCTGGTTGTCTGCTGACAACACAGAGATGTGGAGGGTCTGGGATTAATGATAAACCGCTTTGCTGGGCTAGTGCACAGGTCTTTTTTTCTTCAGTACAGCTTGCGGCTGTTTTCGATAGAGCGCGGAAGTTCCCTTATCTGCAGGGCCTTCTGGTTCAAGCAGTCCTCTTTCGACAGAAACATAATTCTGGCTAGAATGGGGTATGTCAAGCATTGGGCGACAGATACAAGGTAACTGGCACATGGAACATTTCACAGATGAAGAAGGGGCAGAGACTGGGGCCCTTCCAACACTCGAAAACCACCTCTGTGGCAGGCAAGATTGGCTCTGGTAAAGACTCTGGCAGGCCACCTGCCACAGACTAAGAGAGTTTACTATCCTCTCCTGATGGGGTTATGCCCATGACCCTGTCACATAATGTTGCAGATAAGGTTGCTTGTGAACATAATATTGAAATGTTGCATACTGATAGTGAAGTTAAGGTGCAGTGAAGAGATTTGATATGAGGATAGTAAGCTGATGTTTGGCATGGTAAATTGAGCTGTAGTTAGAGGACCAGTGCGAATATGGGGCAGTTTGGTGATGAGGTGAGGACTGGTCTGAGAGTGAGTGATTTATCTGGTAACCTCTCCACATGCCTGTCTGTATCTTGTTTTATTCTCCTAGCCTGTTATCTCTATACCTTGCCTGTATATTTAGTCATGCAATCTGTTTCTCTAAAATGTACCCTTTCCTGTGGAAAGTTAATGTATAACCTTTGTAACCACTGTGCTTCAAATTATGTGCCCAGATGCCTTCAGGGCAAGGTGTGCAATACAAATAAACAAAATATAAATACAAAATGTATTAGTCTAGCTGTTGAGGATGGACTGGGGATGCGTGTTCATTGGCTATGGAGTGTGTTGTGATGTGTGGGTTGTGGGGAAGAAGAGGTGTGCATTTGTAGGCTGATGTGCACTTCCTAGGACGTTGTGCCTATTGACGATGGTATGGCCATTGAAAATAGTGGGAAGTGCAGAGTTAGATTTAAAGTGTAGCCGTGCAGATCACATATTGGGCCTAATCACGAGTTGGGCGGTTGCTCTTAAATGTGGCAGTAATGGTGTTGCCGGCACATTTAAGGGTCCACCAAATCTTGAGTCTGGGGGTTTAGCACCAGCTTAGAGCTGGATCATGTCCACCAAATCCCCCTAAACCCAATGAAATAGGGTTGCATACATGTGTGAGGAAGTGCATGACAGGCACAAACATATTCTTGTCTCTGTGAGTGAGAAAGCATTTGTTTCAGGATCCACATGTGACATACATACAGCAATATGGAGACAATGGGCCTCATTCCGAGTATGGCGGTAAGGGATAGCGGCCACCGCTAACGAGAGCGGTGGCGGTAATCCCTTACCGCCATACTCCGAGTTCCCTTAGCGCCATGGTGCTTTTAACACCTGCTTTTAGCAGGCGTTAAATACCATGGCGCTAAGGGACCTTGATGTTAATTACGCCACCGTAATTTACGGTGGCGTAATTGACGCCTTCCCCACTCCCATTATGCCCTATGGGGCAAGAATGGGAATGGGGAAGGGTAAATGGGGATTGGGGAATTACCGCCCCGCCAACCTTGGAATGGGGCGGTAATTCCGCCAACCACCAAGGCTCTGCCGGTCCGGGTACGGCGTCAACCAAGGCGTTAATAGCGCCATTGGTTAGCGCCGTACTCGGAATGAGGCCCAATGCACCCTGTATCAAAAACCCACTGAACAGGACACAACTGACAAGTGAGACAAAGTGGTTGAAACACCCAAATGACCACATTCACAGATGCAGTAAATAATGTGTCATTCCATAGGACAATCAACAGAGAGTCATGACCGTAAGCATCATGGCACTGCACCATTCACCACCGCACTCACAGCAAATGAAAAATACAGTGTACATGTATTACACCAGAAACAACACATCACAATAAACAAACTCTCTGATGTCTGTCATATGGACAACTGTACTGCATGTAGACACCAAACCACGCACATGAGACCACAAGTAGTAAGGCATCGTACTATCTCGAAGTCAATTAACCCATGCAAGGAAGGCCGTGGATCCACAATGCATGTTGCACAAGAAAAAACACATTCACTGGCCAACCCATTCCCTGACACAACAATGCACACATTACTCAGTGACATCAACGTAGTCATGTTGAATATGAACAACAATATGGAAACAAAAATGCATTGCAAGGGAAATGCACATCTTACCTGTTTTCTGTGCATGCATGCAACAGCAAGTATAACCTAAATCCCATCACCCATCATATCATGACAAATGGATCTGCAGAGAAAGAAAAATCTATGTGAGTGCAGCCATCACATCCATGCACCCAAACATACAGCAACAGGTTCCCCCCTGAGAAACATGCAACAAATGGAAACAACTCACATGCAGATAATCAACATGTGTCCTGGCACACATGCAGCCAGATCTGCACACTGCATGCAAATACAACACACAAAGCACACACACTGACAAACACCCATATACACCCCATACACTGCCTGAACCCCTGAGTGCCATGCAGTGTATGGCCATGTCACACCTACTCCATTATCAAGCTGATGGCACATACTCAACACACACTCTGGCAACAGTCAGCGTGACAATGATAGGACCCACGAAAAGACCCACAAAAAGTAGATCACTGAGAAAAATAAAAGTCTGCATCTTCCTGCGGTATTTCCTATGACATGACATGGCATGCCATCATCAGTGTAGCAATGGGCCAGCGCAGTGAACACTGACAGGGGAGCGGATTATGCAAAGGCCTAGAACGTCTGAACCCAAATACTCACCAATTGCACTGAAGACAGGATCTTTCAGAAGGCAGCACTTCAAAGAGGCAGATGTCAGACCGGAAGGCGGGGCACCGAGGCAACTGGCATGAAACACACAAGCAGACATGACAAAGCAATGAGAAACAGAAGACAAATGCTCACAAAAGGGAGCAAGCAACTGGAAAGTGCAAGGTAATGCAGAATTTACTGTGACTCGATTGCATCGGGACAAATGTGCAGTGTTTAGAAGGTAACATTGATATGCACCCAGCAGCTGTCATCATGCCGCTATGTTCCTCATGGTGCATCATGCATGGCACATGCATGGCAATGAACAAAGCCTGCTCAATGTAGTGTGCCTGGTGTCTGCGGACAACATAGCATCCCAAACATGTGCTTCAATGGTGTCATGTGTGTGGATTATTCTTTCGACCGTCCACCAAGATTGGTGAACCCTGACCAAGAAAGGCTAAATAGTGTCTTCCGTGTAAATTCAGTATTTGTGAATCATTGTATGCGATGCTATGTGTCAGGCAAAATGCATGTGAAAAGTGCAAGGAAACACACACTACCACAACCATCAACACGTGCCACAGCCCACAACCAGCTGGCCCTGCCACCCTCTTAACAATCACCAATAAAGGTCCTACAGAGATCGCCCACCCACAACTACGACCCTACAACCGGTGGCACCATAATACGAGTGTGAAAACAGCATGACACACTACCCAGGAACTTAGAACCGTGTACCACAAACAAACCTAAACAAAAGTGAATGCATACAGTGCCAGACTCCCTGCCAAACACCACACCACAAGTGACACCATGAGTGCCCTTCACATACACTGCATCCCACGGGAAACACATCCGCAAATTGTAAAGACATGCATTGCAAAAACTTAAAGACAGTGGACATCCATGACGGCCATTTAGGGAATAAGAAAACAGGCATAGACCACCCAGTGCAGAAGGGCCACAGGGTTCAAGAGGAAGACATGACACATATTGGGAATTGCCTAGGGGTGTAGAGTAGCACAAGAGATAGGGAGAGAGAGAGAGAGAGAGAGATAGAGATAGAGAGAGAGAGAGATGTGGGGAGAGAGAGAGAGAGAGAGAGAGAGAATGAGTGTGAGAGAGAGAGAGAGAGAGAGAGAGAGAGAGAGAGAGAGAGAGAGAGAGAGAGGGACAAGTGAAAACCATAGAAAGGAATACACTGTGTGGAGTGGAGACAGTTATGGACATGCCCAACATCACTGTGGGTGAGAGCACAGGCAGAGAAGTCGACCTAGCGAGGATTATAGTGATATTAATTCCTCTGAAGTACCATCATGGCATGAGATCACAGAAGGCTCTTAGAAAGAAAATATCCACATGTAGAGGCCATGAAGGACAGAAGTGGTGGGCGGTGAAGGGCAGACTGGCAAAAAATAGGCACATGTGTAAGGTCAATCACTAGCCCAATCTCACACAAACCAAGGCAAACACCCACCATTGCATACATTTCACAACAAGACCCATTTACCCCACCTCCATGCAACTAAGGCACTGAAAGCATATACCCCTACTCTACATGAACCAACATATACCCCTTTTAGACAACACAGCAAATGGACATGCAGCTGTACATTCACCCCAACACACCACACCCCCTGAGAGAGACTGCCCCAGTAAGTGTGCATGGATTCCAGGGCTCACTTGAAACTCACACAGGGACACCAGATAAAGCCAAGTGATGGGAAGTGGAGAATGTTAGACATGCATGCAAGTACATTGTGTAGAAACAATGTATACCCACAGACTGTGGCAGCAAACATAAAATAGAAATTAAAGCAAGAAAACATGGAATAGACACCAGTGATGGTAACCAACTGTTACAAAAGCATGTACAAAAAGACGCCATACTGGGTAACACAGAAGCAGTCAGTCAGGGGTACACATGTGCATATCTGTCAAAACCAACATGCATCAAGTATGACAAACATGTCCCGTGGAGTCAATGTCACAAATGTCCACAATGGAGACAAGAACCCATGTCATGAAGCCCTGCAGTGTAGGTTGTGCATACATGTCTATCAACGTGAATGGGACTTGTTGACCAGTGGCTTGGATGGACGGGACATGTACGTGGAGAAGGAAGTGGATTTTGAATTGACAATGGTCAAAGAGTAGTGTGCACAGGCAAAAACACCTGCAGGGCATGGTATGCAACATAGGTATTGGGGGAGTAGAAGGGTGGCAGTAAGGAGACATCACCATGGTCAGGGAGCCAAGTGTTGGAGACCAGAAACCCCCAGGGTGCAGATGCATCAATAATGCATGTGGCCAAGCAGTCTGTGCATCCACACTGAACAAAACACTGGCAATGAGAAATGTGACACATTGCACAGTCACTTCCACACATGCTGTCAACTTCATGATTGCACCCACAGAAACAATGCACTGGCATAGAAGTGCCAATGCACATAGACACACATGTTTGTGTACAGACACACATCAGCACAGACATTCACTGTGAGATAAGGTGAACACCAAACGCTGCTCAGGATTTGTACTGCATACAGAAACCATGGTGAGCAATTACAAAGGCAGAACATACAAGACAGTGCATGTGGTTACCTGCTGACTGAGCCAGCATGATGTGATTCCTGCATAACCGCCACCGGGAACTGTGCCTCCAAATGTGTGACAGGAGGTCCAGAGTGTCTTCCAGAGAGCATGGGGAGTAGGGACGTCAAAGGGTGCAGGGTGTTTCACCTGGAAGTTCAGTCACAGGCTCATTCTGGAGCACTGTAACAACATGGGACAAGGCATTCTTACAGCCATAGCACAGTACCATTCACACAGCACAAATGTGTCAATATTCACTCATCCCAATGTTACCTGCACATGTCATCCTTTCCACCACAATGCAACCATGGCAATTGACGTCACTGTGCATGGCGGCATGTCCACCACTTCATACGTCGTGGCATTGAGAGGGCAGCTGCTCAAGAGAAATGGAAAAAATCATCTGGCCTAGGGGTCTTGAAATTAAAGAAAACAAATATTCATGGCAAAGCAAGGGACACAAAAAAAAATAGGCCATGGCCATAACAAATAAAAACATATGAAAAATTGTCCATCATGGACAGGGGTGGGGAATCAACACTGGAGGGGAGAGGGGTAGGGTACATGTCAATATCCACTCAAAAACTTGTCTATGAAAAATAAAAAAATATAAATAAACTCCATGGGCTAATGGATCTCAGGGATATGGTGGACCAAGAGGCTTATCTGTGCTGGGACCCCCATCCTTTGGTTGATCTCCAGGTGGGTGTGGTGCTGGAGGCAGACCACACCTGCCAATGCCTGGTCTTCAGAAGCAGTGGCCATGTGTGACACTGATGAATGCACCAGCAGTTATATTGGTGATGTATATATGCATTGCATCATGGAAGGCAACAGTGTCTGTATGTGCACCACCATTGATGCACTGAGTTACTCCAGGAGTGGCTCTCTGAAGGCAACCACATCATCGTGGTTCAGTCTCCTTGTGGCTGTTTGTTCTGCACAGACTGCAGTCCACTGTGCCTCCATCTCAATCCTCAAGGCCTCTCTGTGTGCCTGAGAGTCTGAATGCAGCAAAGCCTGCAGACACTCCATATCAGTCCGTCGGCCCTTGATGTTGGCCTCCATGCACTGTCTGTGGGAGCCGGAAGAGGACCGCATAGCCTGCAGCTGTTGCTCTAACCAGACCCCGCTGGCGGGCTCATGGATTTGGCCATATTATCCATGCCCTCAGATATTTTATTCAACACATATTCTTGTGGAGGGTGGCACACAACATCTGCTCCTCCCACCCTGTCTCCGCTTCCTGTACATGTCCCCTATGTGTGCGGGGCCCACAGTGGCCTGATGCAAGGGACCATGTCCTTTGCTGTGGTTCCCCTGTCATTGGCTGCAGGTCTGCATCCCTACCATGGACATCAGGCCTAGGACCTGATACCAAATCAGGGATTGGTGGACTTGGAGCCGTAACCACCACAGACGGGGGGTGTCACCACCGACTGGCCTTGTGAAGCCAGCCGCCCACCAGAGACTCATGGGCCTCGTCTGATGAACCCATTGGAACACTCAACTTTGCCCTCTTTGAGGCATGCACATCTGATTCAGCATCAGAGAAATCTGGGTAAAAAGAGCCTGAAGAGTCTGAAGCACGACTCAGGATGATATGGAGCACCAGTGGGTTCTCATGGCCTACCACACCACTTCCCATACTGGTGATCTGCCACGCAATCTCCTCCACCTCCTCCTCCTATTCCTCCTCCTTGTCCTCATCCTCCTCGTCCTCCTACTCTGCATCATGTGCATCCTTACCTGCACATGGACAGAGAAAGACATATTGATACATGTCAAAAGAGACAACCATATACATATGCTTCAAGGAGTACTTTGACAAGAAATGGTAGGACACCCCCCACTCAGACATTGTGCATTCACACACTTGGTTCAATAAGCAATTGATGTATGGCATTTGCTGACCAGTGCCCCCCCCCCCACCATCATGTCCATGCAAGTACTGGGCACATTGACATTCAACAGTGTTGTAAATGGACAATGGGGGGACATTCAACCGTCAAGTCGCCACACACCAGGGGAAAAGTAATGCACATGTGACATTTTAATGTTCAATGACATCTCATGGAAACAGTTAGACATCCATATTTTCATGATCTCTGCTTCCAAAAGATCAGGACTTGCCCGACTCCCTTGGAAGCAGACCCATAACCCCGGTTCCGAGTGCCAGCCAGTCCCAATTGGGACCTTTTGGACCCTGTCCTGGCGCCAGTGGCACCAGGCTCATAAAGATGCCCAGTCCCAGCGCTGGAAGCGCCGGGCTCATAATTCTTGGGTGGACTTACCTGCAGCAGACCATGCTGCTTACTTACCTGCCAGTTGAATCCCTGATCCTCTTCTGTTTGGGACTACTTTTCCTGTTGGGTGGGGCAGGAGCCACTCCCTAGGTTCAGAACACTGGAACTCTTCTGGAAAGCAGGAACTCTTTTCTTACCTAGGCGTGGCTGTGGAAGGAGACACCTAAGCACTACAGGAGGCTATTTAAACCACACCCGATGGATGAATCTTGCTTTGTGTTATTCTGCATTCTCTGCAGCAGAACGCTCATCGTGTCTTCTGCTTCTGATCCTGGGCCTAAGGGAACAAAGGCTTACCATCCTGGAATCCAGTCTTCAGCAGCACCTGTAAAGACAAAGAAAGAACAGGTTAGCACTACGGTCTTCAGTGGCAGCGCATCTCTTACCTGGTCCATCGGCTGTCACCAACGCCTCGCGCTGCATTCCGGCATCTGAAAGACAAAGGCTTACCTACTCTTCGCACGCTCCGGAGGCCTTCGGCGCTGCATCCCGCATCTGAAAGACAAAAGAAGGTGCGTTTAAAGACATTGGGCAACTTTATTACTCACGTGCCATTACTCCTTCCCACGCCAAATCCAGTGGGTATTCCAGCACCCTTCAGCTTCTCTAAAGCTCCGAACTTGTACCTGCAAGATAAAAGGGACAGTTAGTGCGCATCGTGAAGCAGGCTACAAGCGCTTACTTACATGCTTCCAGGCGCTTCTATTCCTCACGCGGGTTCGATCCTCAACTCTCATCAGCCAGCCATTCGCCATCGCCGGAACCCTGCAAAACAAGAGATATAATTACAAAAGACTTTTAAGACATTTGAAGTGCCCAGAACTTACCGTTCGTGCAGTTAACGACGGACAGCAGTCCTCTGAGGTCAAGAGGCCTGCACCCTTATCCAGTGAAGAAACTGGTTACGGCACCCTGCCCCGAGGCAGATGGAGAGCTCGGCGTTCACTTACCTAAGACATCTTACTCTTCAAGTCAGACATACAGTGCACAGAGGTCCAGCCCAAAGAGCCAACCGTGTGTTACACATCACCTTTGAAGATACGGCATTCACCCAGTCAAGACCGGCGCCTCTGCAGGAATCAGGTGAGCGTTACAGAACACAAAGCCTACCGCAAAACTCCCACCCAGGCGCTATGGAAACCTCGGATACCGACCAGCTAGCCCAGTTACTTGGGGAACTAAGAGTAGAAGTGCATGCAGCCCGTCAGGAAACGAATGCTCTAAGAAGGGAACTGATTATTTCCAAGGAGCGAACAGACGATCTCGCTAGACAATTGCTACAGTCACAAGCCGGACAAACTCCGTTACCCGCATCAGGGGCAAATCTTCCTTCAACATCTTCTATGAACCCAGTGCAGATCAACCTACCTGGGAATGTACCTCTGGCTCCGCCCGAATGATTTTCTGGTGACCCAAAGAGGTTTGCAGTATTTATTAATCAGTGCCGGTTGCACTTCTTATGCCGGCCCGCAGCCTTTCCAACTGATCAAGCTAAGGTAGCTTTCGTGCTTTCGTACCTTAGTGGCAATGCAGCAGACTGGTTGATCCCTCTAGTTAATCAAGATGATCCGGTTCTCCATGATTTTCAAGCTTTTCAGCTCAGTATGGAAAAACTGTTTGCAAGACATTCACAGGGGCAGGCCTTGGACAATGAGCTCCTTTCATTGCAACAGGGTAATCAAGACCTTTTGGCTTATATTGCGTCTTTTAACAGACTGATAGTGGAAACTCGATGGCCTGAGGACAAAAGGATTACGCTGTTTTATAGAGGTCTACGTGGAGAGCTCAAAGATGTGTTAGCCCAAGTAGTGAATCCCCCGCAAGACTGTTCGGACTATATTGACTTAGTCGTTCAAATTGACCACAGACTGCAGAACAGGAAGGCTGATCGTTCCAAGTTTGATGCTCGAGTATTTTCCAAACCACCAACTCCTACCAAAGGAGTAGACTCCTGGGAACCCATGCAAATAGGGGGCCTGAAAGGACCACTAACACAAAAGGAGCGGGAAAGGAGAAAACAGCTGCAATTATGCCTCTATTGCGGAAACTCGGGGCACTTTCTTCGAGACTGTCCGGTGAAACCAGCCAAGAAGGCAGTAGGAGCTGCAGTTACCAGGGTCACAAACTCTGAGCAGGGAAACGACCTCGCCCGACAAGAATAGAGGTCCTCTTGCCGAGCGTTAAAACCAGTTCAGTGACCTCGCATTTCGTGATACCTATGGTCCTCATTAGCCCTGAACATCCGGATCGATTACATGCGATTGAAGCTTACGTCGACAGCGGTGCCATCGGCAATTATGTGGATCATGAAATGGTTTTGAGGATGAATCTGACTCTTTGTCCAAAGGCTGTAAAGGACGTCATTACTACGGTGGATGGTACGGAGACAGCCTCCGGACCAGTAACGCATACCACCCAAGAAGGGACGCTAGTAAGTCAAGATGGACACCATGAGAAGATCGTGTTCGATGTGATCAAGGCCCCTCAGTTCCAGATTATTCTAGGAATTCCTTGGTTAGAGAAGCACAATCCTCAGATCGATTGGCGAGCAAGAACGGTTCAGTTTCCAGAATTTGTCTCTACTTGTCACCCTCGACCTGGTGTTGCACTGGCAGCAATTTCCTCGGAGGCTCCCCAGTTACCTCCTGAATACCTAGAATTCCAAGATGTTTTCCGGAAGGATCAGGCTAACTCTCTACCTCCTCATAGGTCTTATGACTGCCAGATAGACCTGATACCTGGATCTACTCCTCCTTGTAGTAGAATTTATGCCCTCACCGAGCCTGAGAATCTTCACCTCCGACAATACCTGGATCAATACCTAGCGAATGGGTTTATTCGTCCTTCCAAGTCCCCTGCTTCCTCAGCTTTGTTCTTCGTTCCAAAAAAAGAAGGGGACCTTAGAACTTGTATAGATTATCGCGCCCTGAACCAGATCACCGTTAAGAATAGATATCCGTTACCTTTGATCCCTGAACTCCTGGACCAAGTCAGAAAAGCATGCATATATACAAAGCTGGATCTTAGAGGAGCCTACCACTTGGTACGAGTAAAAGAGGGCGATGAATGGAAGACGGCCTTCCGCACCAAGTATGGGCTATTTGAATATCAGGTCATGCCCTTCGGACTTTGCAATGCCCCGGCCGCCTTTCAATATTTTATGAACAATGTCCTCAGAGAGCTGATAGATGTGTGTGTTGTTGACATTGACGACATCCTCGTTTATTCTTCATCGGAAACTGAACATCGGAAACACGTGAAAATGGTCCTCGAGAGATTGCGTCAACACAAACTTTTCGCTAAGTTGGAAAAATGTGTTTTCAACGTGACTGAAGTTGAATTCTTGGGATTCATATTATCACCTAGCGGAGTGCGTATGGATTCAAAGAAGGTCGATGCAATTCTCAAATGGCCATCGCCATCCTCCGTAAAAGGTGTTCAAAGCATGTTAGGCTTCGCTAACTTTTACCGCAGGTTTATCCCCGAATTCTCTCGAATAGTCCAGCCCATCACCGCCTTGTTAAAGAAAAACAAACGTTTTGAATGGTCTACCGAGGCGGAACAAGCTTTCCAGAATTTGAAGACTAGATTTATCTCTGCACCGATCTTAAAACATCCTCGCCCAGAACTCCCCTACATCGTTGAAACTGATGCTTCGAGCCTTGCCAAGGGGGCAGTTCTATCACAAAAGGACCCAGTAACCAATCAGTTGCATCCCGTGGCATTTTGGTCCCGCAAATTCTCGCCTCCTGAAATCAATTACACTATTACTGATAAGGAACTTCTAGCTATCAAGTCCGCCTTTAAGGCTTGGCGGCATTATCTTCTGGGGGCCCGACACACCGTTACTGTGATTACAGATCACCGAAACCTGCAATATTTGAAAACCGCAAAAGCTCAATCCTCTAGGCAACTCCGTTGGGCACTATTCTTTGCCGAGTTTGACTTCATAATTACCTATCGACCTGGTACAAAAAACGGTAAAGCTGATGCCTTTTCTCGGATGGGAGTGGAAGAACATTTGATCAATCCTAAACCTGTACCTATCATTCCCGAACAAAGAATTCTAGGTGTAATCGCCACACAATCCATAGAGGAAGTTAAAGATAAAGCCAGGCTACTGGTCACTCCAGCAGACATACAGAATTGGCATCTGCAGGGAAAGGACTTTACGGTGAAGGACAACCTATTATATTTCCAAGAACGGTTATACCTGCACAGCACAGATTTGCAGAAAAAGGTAATCTCTTGTTATCACGATTCTTTAATGGAAGGACATCCCGGTATGACCAAGACCTCGGAAAAGATCAAGCGCTACTTCTGGTGGCCGTCTTGGAAAAAAGATATCAGAGACTTTATAATGTCCTGTGGAGTATGCGCCCAAAACAAGAGTCAAAAGGAAAAACCAGCCGGCCTCTTACGCCCTATTGACATCCCGCCTCGCCCTTGGCATACGCTTTCTATGGACTTCATCACCGATCTACCTCCATGCCCCGGATACAATACGATCCTAGTAATCGTGGACCTATTCTCCAAGATGGCGCATTTCATTCCACTCAAAGGCTTACCAACAGCAGCAACTCTGGCCCGAGAATTTCTCGAAAACATCGTCCGACTGCACGGTTTTCCTTCAGTTCTAATTTCGGATCGAGGTAGTCAATTTATTTCTCATTTTTGGCGAAGTTGCTGTCGGTCGGCTCAAATTGATGTGAGACTTTCGACCAGCCACCACCCTCAAACCGACGGACAAACCGAGAGGACCAATCAAACTCTGGAACAGTATTTGCGCTGCATGCTACAACAAACTGAAAAAACTTGGAAAGATATCCTTTGGATAGCCGAATATGCCTACAATAACTCTGTCCACTCGGGAACTGGGAAGACCCCATTTTTTCTTTTATATGGTAGTCACCCTCGAACCTCGGAGTTGGATCCACTCCAAGATCTTGGAACACCAGCAGTAGACCACCTGCATTCTACAATCACCCAAGCCTTTAAGGAAGCCGTTTCTCACCTTCAAAGGGCTAAAGAACAATACAAGAAAGGAGCAGACCAACATCGGAAGGAAGCCCCCCAATATCAAGTAGGAGATCAAGTCTGGTTATCCACCAAATATCTACCTCTAAAAGGACCACGCACATTCAACCCAAGATACCTTGGTCCCTATTCCATCACTACCATAGTAAATCCAGTAGCGGTCAAGTTGGAATTGCCCCCTCACATGAAGATACATCCGGTCTTCCAAGTCTCTCTATTAAAACCCGTGCAACCTCAAACCCGACTAACTACATCTCCAAAACCTATTCTAGTTGATGGAGAACTCGAGTTTGAAGTCAAAAGCATCCTGGATTCCAAGATCTCCAAATCTAAACTATTTTACCTGATTGACTGGAAAGGCTACGGTCCCCAAGAAAGATCCTGGGAACCTGCAGAATATGTCCACGCGCCTCGTCTAATCAAAAGATTTCATCGAACATTTCCTAACAAGCCCAAACCCCCGGAGAAGCCCGGTTTGGGAGGGGCCTTGAGGGGGGGTGCTGTCATGATCTCTGCTTCCAAAAGATCAGGACTTGCCCGACTCCCTTGGAAGCAGACCCATAACCCCGGTTCCGAGTGCCAGCCAGTCCCAATTGGGACCTTTTGGACCCTGTCCTGGCGCCAGTGGCACCAGGCTCATAAAGATGCCCAGTCCCAGCGCTGGAAGCGCCGGGCTCATAATGCTTGGGTGGACTTACCTGCAGCAGACCATGCTGCTTACTTACCTGCCAGTTGAATCCCTGATCCTCTTCTGTTTGGGACTACTTTTCCTGTTGGGTGGAGCAGGAGCCACTCCCTAGGTTCAGAACACTGGAACTCTTCTGGAAAGCAGGAACTCTTTTCTTACCTAGGCGTGGCTGTGGAAGGAGACACCTAAGCACTACAGGAGGCTATTTAAACCACACCCGATGGAAGAATCTTGCTTTGTGTTATTCTGCATTCTCTGCAGCAGAACGCTCATCGTGTCTTCTGCTTCTGATCCTGGGCCTAAGGGAACAAAGGCTTACCATCCTGGAATCCAGTCTTCAGCAGCACCTGTAAAGACAAAGAAAGAACAGGTTAGCACTACGGTCTTCAGTGGCAGCGCATCTCTTACCTGGTCCATCGGCTGTCACCAACGCCTCGCGCTGCATTCCGGCATCTGAAAGACAAAGGCTTACCTACTCTTCGCATGCTCCGGAGGCCTTCGGCGCTGCATCCCGCATCTGAAAGACAAAAGAAGGTGCGTTTAAAGACATTGGGCAACTTTATTACTCACGTGCCATTACTCCTTCCCACGCCGAATCCAGTGGGTATTCCAGCACCCTTCAGCTTCTCTAAAGCTCCGAACTTGTACCTGCAAGATAAAAGGGACAGTTAGTGCGCATCGTGAAGCAGGCTACAAGCGCTTACTTACATGCTTCCAGGCGCTTCTATTCCTCACGCGGGTTCGATCCTCAACTCTCATCAGCCCGCCATCCGCCATCGCCGGAACCCTGCAAAACAAGAGATATCATTACAAAAGACTTTTAAGACATTTGAAGTGCCCAGAACTTACCGTTCGTGCAGTTAACGACGGACAGCAGTCCTCTGAGGTCAAGAGGCCTGCACCCTTATCCAGTGAAGAAACTGGTTAAGGCACCCTGCCCCGAGGCAGATGGAGAGCTCGGCGTTCACTTACCTAAGACATCTTACTCTTCAAGTCAGACATACAGTGCACAGAGGTCCAGCTCAAAGAGCCAACCGTGTGTTACACATCACCTTTGAAGATACTGCATTCACCCAGTCAAGACCGGCGCCTCTGCGGGAATCAGGTGAGCGTTACACATATCCACAGACAACACAACGGTCAACATATGACACACTAATCAGGTCTGAGACAGGGAACTAGAGACAATGAGGACCTGCAGGAAGGCATGGAAAGGGAAGAAGCCCATGAGTAGGCACACTTGAAAGTGCGACTTCTGGTCAAGGTCCCTGAAGTGCAGATAGACGTAGAGTGGATTGGGCGATGTAAACAATGTCCACCAATCCACAAGAGGGTGAGGGGAGTGGCCACAAGGAGTGGGCCCAGAGTGTGGGAGGGTTATAGGGAGCATGCGTCACAATGAGTAGGCGCTCTGTGGAACTGGAATTGAGTCAATGTGTAAGTGTTTTGCGGAAACTCATGCAACTACACTCTGTGAACACGACAATGTGTGTTGACAGACAGCTCAGATATGCATTGTGACGAAGAAACCCATAGGAGCAGGTGACAAATGGAACATGCAACACTGCATGACATGGCGTGTAAGTGATACTTTGTGGGCATGCACCGTTCTAACAGTGCAGAGTGAAATGCAACAGGAATGTTGCAATGAACACTACTTGAAGGTGACACATGTTTCACATGTGCTGGGGGAGTACCCTGTGGGGGATGTGTCCTGTCACACAGACATGTGCCACAAATGGGTGCCACATGGGCTATGCCCAGTATGATGGCTTATTGACATGAGTCTGTACGTCACAGAAAATGCTTTACCCAAGGCTGTCATACAGATTCAGCCAGATGTGCCAATAGACAAATGATGTGGGTGATGCTTGGTGTGACGGGTGAGATCATTGCAGAGCTTCATGACCTGATCCGCTGTGTGCAACTCCAACCCTTAGCGTTTATCTGTTCCAAGACACGCTATTAATGCACCTTATGTTGTGCGACTGTATGTGTGCTCCCCACATACAGTCGCCCACCATCATTGTCACAATGATGATCGGTCATGTAGTCAGTAAGGATCTCATCAGAGAAGTTCTTCTTCCTGTGCGAGACAGTGTCCTGTGTCATTTCTTCGGGTTAAGCCTCTTCCTGCTGTGCAGGGTGTCCCTTCCTGCCATGACTGGCCATGGGGTTGGAGCTACCCCTGTCTTGCTGGAACCATGTTTGCATCTAGGTGCCGGGCCACCTTTGGACTGGGTCCTGCCAAGTCCTCCTGGGGATGGGACAGATGTTTCACCACCACGTCCCCAACCACCTGCAGCTGGGGCAGATGTTTCACAACCACCACGTCTCGGACCACCTGGGGCTGAAGCATTTGTTTCACCACCACGTTCCTGACTACCTGGGGCTGAAGTATATGTTTCTCCACCACGTCCCGACTACCTGGGGCTTGGGCAGATGTTTCAACACCACATCCCTGACCACCTGGGGCTGGGGCAGGTGTTTCACCACCATCACCTCTACCCTGATCCCAAATGCCGCCTTTCCCTCTTGGGGCCTTTCCACACATGCCACAGGTGTTAGTGAAATATGTAAGGCACACCAAGGTATTGTCCTGGGTAACATGAGTGAGGTGGCAGGCTATTTGATGTGCAACATAGATGTGTGGTCCTTCAAGGCTCAAATATACCCCAAACGTGGCATAAACAGTAGGCATTATGCACTGGCAGAAATTGTGTAGGCAATACCCGGAGAGCTACCAAAAAAAAGAATGGTACGCGATAAGCGATACACAGTGGAACCCCCAAACACATAAATTGCATATGTGATACCCAGAAGGCTTACGTCAAGTCGAAAGAGTGGTATGCAAAACACAGAGGATCCCAGGTATCCAATGATTGCATACACAACACACGGTAGGCCTCGTACAAAACAAATCGACACACGCATATGCGCAGAGGCAAAGACCCCCCCCAAAGAAAATGCGTACGTGGTACCTAAAGGAAATGTTTCCGTAGCAAAAAAATGAAAATGACTGCGCAACTCCTCATGGTTCGCATCCTTCACATTAACTGGAGATGCACGTTGTGTGACTTATATCAAGGCATCATCACCGTGAGCCACGTAGGTGCTCAGCGTCAACGCCGAAGGACATAACTTATAGTCTGCTATCGGCTGCTGTGGATGCGACACGCAGACCAGGAGTCCTCCTGCTCACGTTGCTGCTCATTTTGCCTCCCCTGGCCAGAATTAGCCTGACTATAGTGCTGCTGCCTGCTCAGGACTGAGTGCCTTCCTGCAACCTGCACTGTCGTCTTGTGCCAGCTGCCCCACTTTTGCCTGGAATCCTGTGTTGTCCCTTCAACCACATTTACTGTACTTCACAGGACTTTCAACCTCTGCCAATGCCACTGCAGCTCAACAACATCTACCCAAGAAGCCCATAATTGCCTCGAGTGTGCAATGTCTGCCCCATCCGCGTCATATAGGGATCAGTAGATTGGATCCTGGATGCCTATGATGCCCTCTTCAGCTCAGCTATGCACCAACGCAAGGCTGTGGATCTAGGACAGCATCACGTCTGCCATCAATGCACAGGGGGTTGCAGTTTGCACCAGGGACCGGATCCAGAAATTTGGGATGATATTCAGACCTGTAGCCATACCAATGTGTTGGTAGCCTCGAAATGGAACCCACCGTGGAGGTGTACCGTGCTGGCTGCCACTGCTTCTACCGGACACAGCTGCGGGCACTTGAGAAGTTCTATCCAGACCTCAGCTCCCCGTAATTGGCCGGAAAAAGTCACCTGGATGCCACTGGCGAGTACCCATGTGAGATAATGCTGTAAGGTGTATGTGTGTCATGCATGTTTGCAGATGCCACATCCTGTTTGTATCTTGTGTGTATTGTGAGTCACAGCTCATTGCTCACTCATGCCAATGGTAGACATTTGTTGCATCAGACATTGTAAACAGGCATTTGCGTGTCGAATGGTGATGGTGCATTCACGGCTTGTTGTTGGGCACATGCAGTGTGTCTGCATGGAGCAGGAGCTTGCATGTGACATATGTGGACATGCTGTTTTGTGGGCATTTGAGTGATGTGCATGATGTCCGAGTCTATGTGTTGTAGTACTGCCAGTGCATACATACAGGCACATCTGATGATGACACAGGTGCTTGGATGCCTTCATGTGTGCAGTTGATGCATTGACGCCTCCAGGACTGGTATGCGTCATGTTATTCGACTGGATTTGTGTCACAAGTGTATGAATGTCCATTTAATATGTGTATGCATGGCCAACTTGCATGTGCAATTAGTTCACAGATAAGTATGGCAATACATGCTGCTTGCTTGCAGGTCATGCTGTCGCATGTATACATTGATGACTGTGTTTTTGTGTGTAGGTGCTGTGGTGCTGTCCCCATTGCCATGTCTGCATGTTGTTCTTGTGTTGGGTGGTTAGTGGTATGTTGGCATTGCCTGTTTGTGGCGATGTATTGTTGTGCACTGTACAAAGTGCTTAGTTCACATGGGCCAGGGCCATAACTGTGATTATCCCCACATTACACATATGCAACATTTGCACTGCAGTTTTCCAGGGCACATGCATGTGTGCACGCACTGTTTGCATCTCAGTTCATGGATGTGACATGATGCGTGACTTGCCATATTTATTTGTGAATGCCAGATATCCATCGACGATGATGACTGAAGTCAATGTTTTATCTCTAATTTATCTACACTTGCTACAGCTCGTGGAGAGGGATGGGGGAATCGTTGTGGAGTGAAGTGGCAGGGACAAGACCACCAGATGTAAACACACACCCCAGACCAGCCGACTTGACTCCACCTGATCAGATGGTAGTCGGCTAGGGATGTGCATGTTCAATCGGGCGGAGCTGCTGAGGGTATGTCCCAGGAGGTTGTCATGGTGGGTGGGGGACTCCTCAGTGGATGTGGGCCAGGGTGTAGGAATGTGGGGGAGGGGCATCCAGGTAGAAAGGCTCTCTGGGGTCATACAGGGAGATGGAGGTGGTGGAGGAGTAGGAAGATGAATGCCAGAGCACAGGTTTGGGTGGGGACATCCAGAAGGGGGTTCAGGCTGCAAACCTGGGACAGGAACAGGAGGAGGGGCAGTGCCCAGTGGAGGGGGCTGAACATCCTCCTGTCCTTGATCCATCTGATGCAGCTGGGATCAACCTTGTGGATGCCTCAACCCAGGCCGAGCCCACCTTTGGAGCACGTTTGTCACCCCTGAGCTTTCGCACGGCCTGCTAGCTGGGATAGCGAGGCAGGTTGGAGTAATTTGTGATGATGTGAGGGCGATTTGTGAGGGGTTCTCAGATCATCATAGATCAATGTCTGGCTCCCTGGCCCAGCTGGCATGTGCACTGCTCTTGGGTGGTCTCTGTGGACTGGTGCATTCAGCTGCCTCCTCCTCCATTGCCTCCCTTGTGCCCCAATCATCTTCCGGGGGACCTTCCTTCCCGGTTCCCATCATGGCCCCTCTAGTCTTGTCCTGCCCATACTGCCCAGTCTGGTGATCAGCACATCCTTGCCTAAGGAGGAGGTTCCGGGAAGTACAGTGGAGGTAGTTACTGTGTCTGCCCAGGCACCTAGGCAGGAACAAGCATCAGTGGGGCAGCTGGCAGAGCAGGACAGTGCTGGTATTATACCCCCCCATCATCTAACATCCAGATGGCAGTGGTGCATTTGCAGGGTACACTTGGCCAGGCAGCAGCACAATAGGAGTGTCCTGGAGCACTCTTCACATGGCCATGCTGTAAAGACTGGAGGGGTGTTTGTATGTCTGCCCCCTATATGGTAGGGTAGAGACACAGTGCACCCCAACCAATGATCTCTATATGGTAGCTATGGACGAGTAACCAAGGCTTAAGCTGTCAGGAGGTGATGTGGGCTGGTTCTTAAGTGCAGTGAGTCCCCAAGCCCCCACTAAGGAATGTCCACACACTATGTTATGTGCTAACACAGTTCTTTATATAAAATTAAGGTTCAGATATATATACACAATTCAATAACACACTTTGTACCCTGCTAGTACTATACTGACAAATCTGTACAATTCTATGTGGTACCACACCTAGACTTTACATTCCCTTAAAATCCATCAACTGCTGACAGCTATAATAAAGCATACAAATCATTCAGCAAGGTGTATCAGCATAGAAATAGGGAAGAAAGGCAGGTTAACATTAAGCAATGGCAGAATGCTTTCTTTGGAGAGAGATAGACAATTATGATTGAGGATCCCCCCACCTGGGAAACCTGTAATAAGCCTTGCTTCTTGGTGAAAAGGTTCAACCACCGAAAGGTACCTGAAGTTGAAGAATTTCTTCGATAGTTCTTCAACTGTATCCTTCGAGGATGGACCCCTTTTTAAGAAGGAGCCACTTGGTATCAAGATGCTCGAGTAAAAGTAGAACCCCTGCAGCTTAGTCCTTCGCAGTGCTCTTCGACAATCAATCGTTTCTTCGATGGTGGAAGACCTGGGAAGATGAGGTGTGCCGTAGACCTCAATGCAAAATGTTAGGAGCTGCAAATAAGACTCTGTGGGTTTGAAAGATTTTTGGTGGTGATGGATGCAGGCCCGGGTTGTGGGTATCGGATGTCGGGTGTCTTGGTCAGTGGTTCTCTGGCCTGACGGTGCTGCAGCTGCAGCGCATACATCGGGATAGCTTCAGCGATCGGGAACCTACCACGGGCTGGACCTTGGATATTCACTCTTTTAGGGTCCTCTGGACATCTTTGTCGGCTTCTGGTGGCGGGAAGACCAAGGGTGGACTATACTCATTAGCCGGCAACCTTGACCTTCTCCAGTGGGACAAAGTGGTCGACAGTGATGGCAAGAGAGCCCCTTTCAAATGTTCTTAGGCAGGGTGGAGCTTTTTTGGCTCCGGGCATCGAGCAGCATGACGTCAAGGTATCTCTACTTCTGGGCGACACGATTTGACTTGGCTTCCAGCAGTCACAGAAATCTTTCATCCCTGGTCATCGCCAATGGACTTGGACAACCCTCGATGTCCAGGCGCTCTCTTCAGAATTCTTGGTGAACCCTCTCTCCGGACGTCAGACTCACAGAACTGGCTTCCAGGGTGCTTCGATGAAGAGCAGCAGTTTTTTCACGATGGTCCCTCGTAGCTCACAGAGAGGTCTCTTATTCAGGATCTCTCTTAGATCAGTCCTCTACAGACTCAACAGCTTTTGGATTACATCGAAGCAAGCAATATTCTCCTCCAGCTGGGCTTCAAGTATCAGCTTCAAGTTTCGACTTCAGCCTCTGAACAAATTGGTAAGTGAGAGGTCCCCAGATATACACATCTGTGCCTCATTCACTCTGGCTGAGACAGGCTCAGTCAGCCAATCACACAGATAGCATTCCTGCAGGTAGGCCGGCATTCAGTCCATTCACTCCACCCAGACACCCATACCAAGGAATGTAGATTGGGCAAGCACCCAGACTTTCGGCACACTACGCTGCATTCATGTCAGTTTAAGGCAGGGCTGTCTCATTCATTGTGTCACACACACAGAAACCAGACACCCATACATGGAATACATATTGGTTGCACACTCAATTCACACATCTCCCCTCCCCCCGTCCCCAAGGGTGTACCCACAACATACAGTCACTGGGAAGGCTCCTGCTAGTCTGGCCTGGACTTTCCCCACAAGACCATATCTAGTTCTTCCAACCAACAGCCATTCAGGGGAAGGGACAGACTCAAGGCTTCCCAGGACATTGGGTTAACAAGATAACAGGCAATAGAAACCAATAGGTCCCAGGGGGCATCTTGCCTTCTATCAGGAATCCACTTATTCCTATGGCAGGGTCTGGGTATCCCAAAATGGGCTACTGTCACATCAGCACGAAGCTGCCACCATCCCATATCCTACTCTGTGGGCAACACAATGGTGCCCAAAAACATACACGAGGGGTACAGGGTTGTACCCCCACCCAGGGGTGTCATAAGGTTATTATCTCAAGGGTCTATGTTCACCACAAACAATAAAACGGACAGTTGCACTGCCAGGGGTCCCAACTGGACTCCTGTGCAGAATGTAACACAGAAAATACATGATAAGGGAGTACAGGACAAGGACAGGCGGGCCCTGTCCCTCCAATGCATTTCCAGCATCACACATGCTACAATAGGGAGGTGAAGTACACAGCATATATCAGTCAACTGGCAGGATGAGCGCTGCCGCTTCCGGGAAATGGTGTGTGTCCAGATGGAGTTGTATCTGCAGCTGATGGCGGAGAGGGAGCAGGCTTGGGTGGCAGAGGTTGCCACGGACTGGGCAGAGGTGGTGGAGAGAAGGGCATGGAGGCAGCTTGTGATCATGGAAGAGGCTTGCAGGGATGTTGGGGTGGAGGAGAGGAGGATGAAGGACAACCTGCAAGCCATCCACAAAAGGAAAATGGCCCACCTCGAAGTGGAGGATGAAGATTGTGATTGTGCCCTGGTGAACCTAATGGATGAGTAATTGAGCCTGCTGCCCTTGTAAGTAGTTATTGTGTGTTTTTGGATTTTCAGTTTTCCCCTTGGACATTTCCCCCTTTCCACATAGTCGTTTTGTATAGTGTATACATTGGTAATACAGTTTCACGTTATTCAACACACGATTTTTGTCTCTTTGTTCATGGGCAGCATGTGGTTTGCTTTCGTTTTGCTATGCATTTGTTATGTTTGTTTGTTTGTTTGTTTGTTTGTTTATTAATTATATATTAATATAATATTAATTGTATGACGCACCCGACACAGGGGTATCTGGGCAACTTTACATGGTAGGTTACAGGAATACTTTCAGCTTAGTTTCAACATTACAAGGAAAGGAGGTGATAGTAATAAAGCAAAGAGTACAGAATAATTTCTACTTGATTACAGAATTACATAGAATGGGATTGATAATAACAGTACGAAAAGTAAAAAGCACAGATGATATACAATATACACTTACACAAGAATATATATACAAATACTCAAAATGAAGGAGAAGCTTCATAAGTAGCATAGGGGTCAGAGCAGAACACTCTAGATTCCAGTGTGTTCAAAACAGGGGGGGAAGGGAAACCCTTCTTCACATAGTTGGCAGCGCCATCAAAAAATAGTCAACACAAGGTAAGGTTGATGGTAAGTATGTATTTGATGTGCCCTATTGTGACACTTGTGTTTCGGCAATTACTTACTTCGCTATCAAATACATACATACCATCAACCTTACCTTGTGTTGACTTATTTTTGATGGTGCTGCCTACTATGTGAAGAAGGGTTTCCCTTCCCTCCCTGTTTTGAACTCATAATACATAGGAAGGGGTGTTCTCCGTTTCTTCGCTAGGCAGATAGCATTATTTCAGGCGCAGGACACAGACAAGGTGATATGCCAAGACCCCTACTTTGTGAATAGATTCCAGTGTGTTCTATACATGGCTAGGGCTGGCCATGGGTGTCGTTAGTGATAAGCTAGTTTATAATGTTACGCCTGAATGTGTAGAAGGGTTGGTCTGCTCTCATAGGAGAGGGTAGGACGTTCCAAGTCTGGGCTGCCATGACCAGGGATCTAGTTGACCCTGCCTTTTTTAGCTTGAATCTAGGAACCACTAGGCATGCTGAATTGATGGTCATGGTAGGGAGGGTCGAGAAGGGTTTGTTGATTCTCTCAGAAAGGCATTTAGGGGCTGCATGGTGGAGGTATTTATGTGTGAGGGATATGGTTTTGAGCATGATTTTATCTTTGGTGTTGAGTGATTTGGTCTGTCTCAGATGTGAAATGTGTTCTCTCTTGAGTATACCAAGAGCGGCTCTTAAGGCATTGTTTTGCAGGGTTCGGATTTTATTGATGAGGTTTTTCTTAGCCCCTAAATAGAGAGAGTTACAATAATCCAGCTTGGATAAGATAAGTGTTCTCGCTAAGGTAGTGCAACTTTCCTTCGATAAGAATGGTCTGCATGTTCTGATCAGATTACATGTGTAGGCTGTGGCGGAAGCCAGGGAGCTGACTTGTTTATTGAGTGTGAGTGTGAGACTCTCAGGTGGGCTATGGGCATGACTGTGGTGGCATGGCATACGTTCATCAGTCATGCAGGAGGGGGTTGGCTTCCAGTACACGGACAACAACCAAAACACATAAGATTCGATACAGTGTGTGCTCTCATGTCATGTTACTCACCTGCTGCTTTGAATCTTCTTCATTGCATCTGAGTTTGGGAATATTTGGCTGTACACATCATCCATCTTCTTGGGTCACACATTCTCAGACTTCCTTCCCATCGCTCCAGTCCATGCATGTTCACATTACGTTACTTGCAGGGACTTTGTTTGCTGTACTTTCTGTCCTCAGTGCCTTGATTTATTGAATGTTGTTTGCGAATGTGCACTGACATTACATGTGACTCTGTCCCATCGGTGAGGACTCTCCGCATGGGTCATTCACCTACAGCACTTTGATCCCATTGCAATGGCACATGTGCACAATGATACGTCACTTTACTTCACATTGCTTTGCTGTGTGATTGCACATGGTGCTTTCACTGTGTAGCAGCCGCTGAGTTCTGCAGTCTTGTTGCTGTGCCACTGGTTGTGCTGTACCACAGTGTCCTGTGATGGCCTACGTACATGGATTTGGATGAGTGAAACCAGTTGATGGGTATATGGGTGTGTTTATCACCAGTTTGCTTCACGTTGGTGGCAAGGCAGTCGAATTGAGGTTAGTTGTTGTTAAATATTGCGCTGGTAGGGGGGTGATGTGCAGGACAAGGCTGAGTTGGTGTCAGGGGTAAGGGGGGCTGGTGGGTGGTGTGAGGGATGCCTGCGGTAGTGGCAGGGGTTGGGGGGGCTGGTGGGTGATGTGAGGGGTGCCTAGGGTAGTGCTAGAGGTGAGGGGGCTGGTGGATGGTGTGAGGGTGCCTGGGGTACTGTCGGAGATGAGAGGGGCTGGTGGGTGGTGTGAGGGGTGCCTGGTGTAGTGTCTGAGCTGAAGGAGGTTGGTGGTGTCTGGACTTGAGGGGACTGCCTGGGGCAGTTTCAGAGCTGAGGGCAGTGTGGGGAGGGGAGTGTACTGTCAGGGGGCTGCCTGGGGCAGTTTTGGAGGTGAGGGGGGCTGGTGGGTGGTGTGTGGGGGGGATGGGGGCTGGTAGGTGGTGTGAAGGATGCCTGGCATAATGTCAGAGGTGACAGGGTATGGTCGGTGGTGTGAGGGGTGCCTGGGGTAGTGTCTGGGTGAGCAGGGCTGATAGGTGGTGTGAGTGAGCTGCCTGGGGTAGTGGCAGAGGTGAAAGGTGCTCGTGGGTAGTGTGAGGGAGCCGCCTGGTGTAGTGTCAGAGGTGAGGGGGGCTGGTGGGTGATGTGAAGGGTGCCTGGGGTTGTTTTGGAGGTGAAGGGGTCTGGTGGGTGGTGTGAGGGGTGCCTGGGGTAGTATCAGGGGTGAGGGGAGCTGGTGAGTGGTGTGAGGGAGCTGCCTGTGGTAGTGTCGGAGGTGAGGGGGCCTAGTGGGTGGTGTTAGGGAGATGCCTGGTTAGTGTTGGAGTTGAGGGGGCTGGTGGGTGGTGTGAGGGATGCCTGGGGTAGTGGCAGGGCTGAGGGGGCTGGTGGGTGGTGTCTACATCTGAGGGAGTTGATGTGCACCCGGGTTATGTTGCAGCACATTGTGTGAAGTAGGAGTAAGGGACGGTTCGCAGGGATGCAGACATTAGTTACGTGGGACCTCAGGAACAGTAGCTAAGGTGAATCCGTTACTTTCGTGGGACCTCACGCAGAGGTGCTAGGGTGAAGCTGTTCCTTACATGGAACCTCATGCAGAGTAGCTGGGGTGCAGCTGTTCCTTACGTGGAACCTTGCACAGAGTAGCTGGGGTGCAGCCGTTACTTACGTGGGACTCACCCAGAGTAGCTGGGGTGCAGCCGTTACGTACATGGGACCTCGCGCAGAGTTGCTGGATTACAGCTGTTACTTACGTGGGGCCTCGCGCAGAGTGGCTGGGGTGCTGGATGTTGTGTCGGAAGTGAACACGCAGCTTTGCGGAAAGGTTGTTCTTCAACTATCTTTTTTTGGTTTGCGTGAGGGCGTGTTGTGGGTGTTCATCACGCAGCTCAATTCCCTTTTGCGTGTCTGCTAGAAATGCACATTTGGATGCATGAATGGTCCCTGTAGGATTTCTGCACACATTTACATTAATCGGCCCTATATATTGAACTAGCGTGCCATTCAGCATGGGTTTAGAGAGATGGGGCCTCATTACGACCCGTGCGGAATGGGTTAACGGGTTCCGCTAATGGATGCGGAACCGAAACTGGGGAACTAGACGCGTCGTCGACGCGAGAGGGAGAGAGCAGTGTTCCATCAGATGAGGAGGCGGACTCAGGCAGGGCGGAGTGGTGTCTGGGTGGAGGGTGCTGGGCTCGAGGAGGCGGAGCGGACTATCTAGGCGGGTGCAGGGGGTGAGTGTGCTTGGAGGAGGTGGTAAGGATGGCAAAGGGGAATGGAAAGGCTGAAAAGAAGGGGGGTTGGAGGAGGGGGAGAAGAGGGGGAAGATGCTGACTGTGAAATCTAAATCTGTGGAGGGGGGAAGGAGGGAAGTGAGGGGCGGCATCGCAGCAGGTCTCCACAGAGGGATGATGGAGGGGGGCTGGACCGGGCAACTCTGGGTCAGGGACCCAAGAAAAGTGTGCTTTGGAGGGGCTGGGGGCCGCAGGGAGCGGTGTGTCTGGGGTGGAGCAGATGCAGTGTGACAGTGTGTGGAAGGGGGTGTTGAAGCCTGATAGTCGTGTGAAGACGTTTCTGGGGGAGAATCCGATGGTGATTGCTGGATGGGTGAAGGCGGCTGTGGGGGATGTCACTCGGGTGCCAGTGGTGGCTGGGGGCCGGTTGTGGGTGGAGGGGATGGATGCTGGTAGTAAGGCTAAGATTCTGGAGGTGCGTTGTCTGGGAAGGCATGCGGTGCGAGTGTTTGACCAAAGTGATGTGTCATGTAAGGGGGTGCTGTATGGAGTGCCGGTGTCTGTGAATACGTCTGAGGTGGAGGAGCAGCTGGCAGATGTGGGGGTGGTGGGGGCGTGGAGGTTGGGGACGAGAGATGCACATGGGAATGTGGTGTCTACAACTGTGGCAGTGAGGTTTGCGAGGGCGAGTGTCCGGAGGTGGTGGAGTTGGGTTACCAGAGGTTCCGTGTGAAAGTTTATGTAGCATTGCCTTTGAGGTGTTATAAGTTTTAGCAGTTTGGACATGTGGCAAGAGTATGCAGGAATGAGAGGCACTGTGGGAGGTGTGGTGGAGAACACGATATTAAGGAATGCAAGGTGGAGACCCCGGAGAAGTGTGTGCATTGTGGGGGGGCACTCTACTGCGTTTAGGGGGTGTGAGACTCACAGGGTGGCGAGAGAGGTGGTGCAGGTGAGGGCGGCAGAAGGTTTGTCTTATGCAGAGGCTGTGGCAAAGGTGAAACCGGTACGGGTAGTGAGTGAGGTGAGTGGGAGAGAGCCGATGGTGGATGACGCTGTGGGAAGGAAGAAAGTGGTGGGGGAGGTGAAAGGCGTAGACATGGTGGTTGTCCCGAAAACTGAGTTCATGTGCTTTATAGTGAGTGTGCTGGAGCTGGTTCAGGGGAATTTGTCTGTCAGTGTGTCGGATCTTACGAAAGGAGTGGTGGAAGTAGGGAGGAGGTTTTTGAGTGTTGTGGATGTGTTGGAACAGGATGTGTTTAGGATGTGTTTAGGATGGTTGCTAAAGTGCGGAAGCAGAGTGGGGTGTCGGCATGAGGATTTTGCAGTGGAACGCGAAGAGTTTGTTGAGGAATGGGCAGGAGTTGAAAGCAGTGTTGTGTGGGGAATTGAATGGTGATGTGGTTTGTATCCAGGTTAAGGGGTGATCTGAGGTTTGTGATTCCGGGTTTTGAGTTGTTTCGTAAGGATAGGCTGGGGGGGGGAGGAGGGTGTGTGGCTCTGGCAATTCAAAAGGGGTTGGTTGCAAGGGAGATTTTGGTAGATGGAGCAGTGGAGGCTATCGGGGCAGGGATTCGGGTAGGGGGATTGGAAGTATTGGTGTTGAATTATTGTAATCCATGTGAGGTGGTGGAGGTGGGTGTGCTGTCTGGAGTGATTAGGGGACATGTGGGACCTTGCGTTTTGTGTGGTGATTTCAACAGTGCCAATACGTTGTGGGGTAGTGATCGGACGGATGCGAATGGGGAACTGTTGGAGGGCATGGCGGATGCATTGTGTCTGGTTTTGCTGAATGATGGTTCGGGCACGCGGTTGGATGTGAGGACTGGGAAGTTGTAGTGTTTGGATCTGACCTGGCTGTCTGCTGCGATTAGGGGTGATTGTGATTGGGAGGTGCGTGAGGATGGGGATATGGCGAGCGATCATTCTGGCATTTTGGTGACTGTGAGGGGTGAGGTAGGGGTCAGGTCCCTGATGCTTGGGAGTCGGTTGAATTTTAGGAAGGCTGATTGGAAGTTGTATAAGGGATTGTGTCAGGAATTGATTGTTCATCGGGGTAGGGATGAGGGGTGGATGAATGGAATGAGCAACTGGTGCAGGGAATGAGAGCGGCGTCAGTGGCGGCAGTTCTGGAGGTTGTGAAGGGGAAGGGTGGGAAGGTTGAGGTTCCTTGGTGGTCGATGGAATGTTCACGGGCTGTGGCGGCGCGTATGAAGGCTAGGGCCAGGGCTGTGAGATCGGGAATGTTGGAGGATTTGTTGGCATATAAGAAGGCTAAGGCGGTGGTGCAGAGGGTGATTAGGGAAAGGAAGCGTGGATATTGGAGGGGCTATTGTGAGTCCCTGGGGAGTAATTCTGGTGTGGGTGAGGTTTGGAAGCAGTTTAAGTGGATGTCCAGGTTAATGAGGCCGCAGGGTGGTATGTCTGTGTTGTTGAAAGGGGTGGAGGTGGTCACTGAGGATGGGGAGAAGGCGAATGTGTTGGGGGAGTATTTTGCGGGAGTGCACAGTTCAGGGAACTTCCCGGAGGCGGTGAGGCTAGGTATGGGTGTGGTTGAGGAGGAGATGCGGGAGTTGTTGGCGGATGTTGGGCCTTGGGAAGAGCAGTATGAGGTTCTGTTTTCTATGGTGGAGTTGGATGGGGCGATTTGGAAGGTGAAGTGGTCTAGTCCAGGGGTGGATGGGGTCATGTATGTATTTTTGGAAAAGTTGCCAGTGGAATATAAGTTGGAGATGTTGGCTCTGTTCAATGAGATCTGGAAGAGTGGAGTTTTGCCGAGGTTGTGGAAGAGAGCGATTGTGGTGGTGATTTTGAAGGGTGGCAAGGTCCATATGGAGTGTAAGTCGTATAGGCCGATTGCGCTGACTGTTGTGCTGTGTAAGGTTACGGAACAGATGGTGGTTGAGCGATTGGGGTTTTACTTGGAGTCGAATGGGTGTTTGAGTGATTTTCAGAGTGGGTTCAGGAGGAATCGGTCAGTGGCAGATCCGTTAGTGAGGTTGGTGACTGGCGTGGAGGAGGCGTTGTGTTATGGGGAGCTGGTGGGGGCGTTCTTTTTGGATTTGGAGAAGGCGTATGATATGGTGTGGAGGAGTGGGTTGTTGGTGAGACTGTTGGAGATGGGTTTGAAGGGGAGGATGTTTCGGTGAATTAGGGCGTTTTTGACTGATAGGACCTTTCAGGTGAGAGTGAGGGGGGTGATGTCTGAGGTTTGGAAGATGGAGAATGGGACGCCGCAGGGGAGTGTGATTAGTGCGATGTGTGATGGTGGATGGGTTGATTCGGGCTATGGCGGGTATCGGGTGTCAGGTGGATTTCTTTGCAGATGATGGTGTGGTATGGGTAAGAGGGAGGAGTTTGTTGTTGGTGCAGAGTCGGCTGCAAGCTGCGATAGTGCGAATGGAGGAGTTGTGTGGGAAATGGGGCTTTTCGGTGTCTGTGGATAACAGTGTGAGTATGGTTTCCTCGAGGAGAAGAGTGCAGCAGGAGTTGGACTTGGTTTTGAAAGGTGTGAGGGTGAAGAGCGTGGAAGAGTTTCGGTACTTGGGGGTGATTTTGGATAGGAAGTTGAACTCGAATTTGCAGGTGGATGGTGTGGTGGATAAGTGTAAACGTAGGTTGAATTTGTTACGGGCGGTGTCTGGAAAGAGTGGGGTGCGCAGCCGAAGTGTTTACGAATGTTGTATAAGGAGTTGATTTTGAGTGTGATGGATTTTTGATGTCAGGTGGCAGTGGGTTTCACGGCGAGTCAGAAGCTGCGGTTGGATAGGGTGCAGGCGAGGGCATTGAGGGTGTGTTCGGGTGTGATGAGGTCCTCTCCAGTGAATGCGGTTCAGGTGCTTGTGGGGGAGATGCCTTTGTGGTTGAGGAGGGATGCGTTGAATATGAGGTGGTGGGTGAAGTGAAGTGAGAAGAGTATGGCTCATCCGGTGCGTGAATGTTTGCTGTATAATTGGAGGTTTGACTATTATAGGGACCGGTGGAGGAGGAAGGGGGGCACTTTGGGGTTTCACATGTGGGAGAAGGGGGTGCAGTGGGGTGTGGGCGAGTTGTTGGCTGTGACGGGTAGGGATTTGGTGAGATGGCCGATGTGGATGATGGGGTCTCCAAAGGTGTGTTTGGAGTTGGCGAGTGTGGTGTCGAAGAAGCAGAGTTTGCGGGGTGAGATCAAGGCTTTGGGTCAAGCATATGTGGCAGGGAAGGAAGGGTCTAAGGTGTTCACGGATGGTTCAAAGGATCCTGTGTCTGGGAGAGTGGGTATGGCGTTTTATCTGGAAAGCACTGGGGAGTATAAAGTGGGGCGACTGACGAATGACATGTCGATTTGTATGGCTGAGTTGGTGGAGATTGCATTGGCGATTGATAGGGTGTGCGAGTTGGGGTTTGAGAAGGTGGTGGTGATTTCGGATTCATTGAGTGGGTTGCAGGCGATTGTGGCAGGGGATGGTGATAGGAAGGATGTGATTTTGGACATCAGGAGGAAGATTGATCGGTGTGTGCATGGGGGATGGATCTGGAGTTGGCGTGGGTCCCCAGTCACAGTGGCATTTTGGGTAATGAGTTGGTGGATTTGGCGGCGGGTGCGGGTATGAGGAGAGGAGCGGTTGATGTGAGGATACCTTTGAGTGTGGATGAGGTGAAGGCTGTGGTGGTGAAGCGGGTTATGGATGAGTGGCAGGAGAAGTGGGAGAGAGGGGTGAAGGGCAGGTGGATGTTTGGTGTTCGTGAGAAAGTGTCTGTGAAGGTGGATTCAGGGAAACTGGAATGGAGGAGGAGGGAGGAGGTGATGCTGAACCGGTTGAGGATAAGGCATGTGGGGCTGAATGACAGTCTGTTTTGAGTGGGGAAGCGTGAGTCGAGGGACTGTGCGGTGTGTGGGGTGCCTGAGACTGTGGGACATTTTTTGCTTGCGTGTGAGAGGCATGTTGAGGAGAGAGAGTTGATGAGGGTTCGGTTGTCTGCGCTGGGAGTGGCTGAACTGAGTGGGAAGGCTTTGCTGGGAGGAGTCGGGGTGAGAGGCACGGAGAGGAGCAGTGTGCTGCTAGATTGTGTGGGGCAGACAGGGCGGTGGGAGGAGTTATGAGAATGTGAGGGCTGTGTCTAAGATTGGTGGGGTAGGTGCACATCATCGTTTTGGGTTGGGAAGCGCCTGCGTGGGTCCGCCCACGCATTCGATAATAAGAAAGAAAGAAAGAAAAAGAAAGAAAGAAAGAAAGAAAGAAAGAAAGAAAGAAAGAAAGAAAGAAAGAAAGAAAGAAAGAAAGAAAGAAAGAAAGAAAGAAAGAAAGAAAGAAAGAAAGAATGCAGAACCATTAACACCATTCTGCACGATTACGAGGTCCCCTCGCGGGACTCGGTAAGCACGCCTGGTAAAATCAGGCGTCGTTACCGGGTCCCCCGAGGGGAAGAGGGAGCTAACAACGGGCCGGTCGTAATCGGCCCATTGTTAGCTCCCTCTCCCATTCCCATTGAGCCCTATGGGGGCTCAAATGGGAATGGGGAAGGTCCAGGTTCCCAGGGGGAGGAATTACCTGGCCCTCCGAACTCGGAATGGCCAGGTAATTCCCCATTCAGGGAACCCAGACCCGGTTTTGGTGGCAGCCATGCCGCCAATAGCGGCATGGCTACCGCCAAACCCGTAATGAGGTCCATGGATTGTATACAGTATATCAGTCGTGTGATGTGCTTTTTGAGAGGTAGGTCATGTTGGAAGCATTACAGTGTTATCTTTCTCAAATGCAATTGTACTTATTATCATTTTATCTAATTGAAATAAACCAAGACTGCAACTCATAGAATGCATTTTATGGAAAAATGAAAGCTCAGGACTGGGGAATGGTGCCATGCTGACAGTGATATACACATTATATACACTACATTATTGATGTTGACATACTGAACATCTTTCAAGGTATGGAATCACATCTTACTGAGTGAGGGACATTTCCTAACTACCCAGGAAAATTCAAAGGCAAATTGGCCCTGACTATTGAAGCCCCCAAAATGTATTGTTGTTCACAATTCAATCTGGAAGTGGACTGCTTCATTGGGTTGACATTTTGCCCTTTGGTTCACTGGTGGTACCCTCTGTTAGGCAGAAGGACAAACACGTTTTGTGACTGCACAACTATTGGGGTCAGACATATGCAAAGTCACATGTTCTTATTTTGTTCTGGGCAGTGTCCAGGGAACTGCACGGATGGTCATCGCTGCTTGCTTACTCAAGGTTGCCTGCCTACTGTGGTTCATTATTCTCCATAGTGAAGGTGAGTGCTGTCATGAGCCCCTATAATTTTTTGGTGTACTCAAAGCAGTGGCTGGGTGTGCAAGTGTTTCAATCATGGTTGTGTGAGTTTCTGATATGCGCAGGGTTTGTGTTACCTGCCAAAATGATGGGCTTTCCTTTACATGGCTAATGGTTGGTAATATGGAACATATTTATTGGTATGATGCATTGACATTCTGTGACATGTGAATAGCTGGACGTGGGCCTATGTCATTTTTATTCACATTGCATGCTGGCATTTGGAGGCCCTTGCTTACAATGGGAAACATGGGATCACAAGCAATAACCCACCTAAGTATTTTTCACTAAGTGCGGAAATCGTTTGGTTTTGTGCGCACATTATGTTGCATATGAGCAACTGATTAATGAGGTAAGCCACTTCATGGGCATGGGTAGTTAGTGAGCTATCATCTCGGGAGGGAATGTAGAAGGGAACGCCCTCCTCCCAAGCATCTGCCAATTCCTATGACGCATACACGTGTGTCTTACATAACATCTTTCCTGATATATTGAATTTTAAAAAACAAATATTTTATTTGTGGTTCTAAGAGGGCTCATAACCAATCCAACCAATACCAAACTACATGAAAACAAACCCCAAAGTTATGAAAAGACGTGAGTATGCTACTAGGACCCGCCAATTGTGATTGTGCCCTGTCACCTCTTCTATCAAATCCTAACGTTACCCACACAACACCAGTCAGGAAGGTTCCTTTAGAAAATGCAAGGCCTCTGATCTCCTCCACAAACTCAATGAGTCAACCCTAGATTCGACCTAAGATTTGAAGCTCCTGATAGGAGCACTGAATCTATGCTATAGTCGGAAATTTGCAGCAAGATGTGGCCTTTCCAAAAACCCATCAGTACACATTTGAGATAGGAAACAGAATACTAACGAGATTCAAGGATCTTGTGCGACATGTTTTTACCATGCTGGTCCAGCACGATCCTTGAGGTGTCCTTTGTCAGATGTGATCAAGTGAACCTTTACTATGAAGAGTTAAAACACAGTCTTCATAAAAGCATGTATATCGTATTTCAATAAAATAAGCAAACATTTAATTTTACATAATTTATGTCAACAACTTAAAAAAGAAAACATACTATATACACTAATCTTAAATAAATGTATTTGTGTACAATAAAAGTAAAAAAACCTCTGAATACGTTTTTTAGTCCCCCTGGTTCAACTCTGTCTTACATTAAGGACTTGAAGTAAGAACAACTGAATGGAACATCATAGATATGTGGGTCTTTTAACATCAGTAAACAAAGACATTTCCTTTTACTGTCTAAAATCCATGTTCCTCAGCAGAGAGGATGACAGTGGTGCACGTATTGCAAACACAAAGGCTGTAAAAGAGTGACTGTATCAATATCTGAATTGTTTTCCCATTAGAGAGACCCACTTTCGCACAGTTACAGCAAGTGGTAGTTTATTAACAAAATGCAAGCTATCAGTCATCCTTATCCCTTCTGTGGTAACGAGTGGTAAGTAATTGCTAATCGGTTCTGTCAGTAGTTCCTCTTCTCTAGTGGCTTCAGTGTGGCTACAGCATTTCTCATGTCTTTTAGGATCTTGCTTTGAGAGTGTCAGCTCTCAGACAGAGCGTTTGCCTTCTAATCCAAAAAGGGTTCTTTTGGCAATCTGCGGGCCCAGCAAAGTGTAAATGAAATCTGAGTGGTTCATTCAATCATCACTCCGTGGACTCCTTCAACTCCTAAGAGTGTCCGTCTTCCTCTGCCACCTTATAGTGAGTTCTGTTCTGTGGCCTTGCCTAATTACAGAATTCCCATATGTCTTTTAATGCTGTGGTACGGTTGCAGGATTCTCGTACCAAACCTGTAAGCCTTAAACTCTGCATTTGATGTATGTGAACCGTGTCATTTTTATGGACCAACATCACTTTTTAAAATATTCTTTATCAATAATCAAGCACGCCATGCATTTCGATGAGTCAATTATAAACTCCACAATCACAGAATCTGATCAATAGGGCACTATTTGCCTGGCTGTATCTATGGTATGTGATCCGGGCCCTATACTTTCAACAACTGCTCATTCAATGCTTACATGCTTCTTGTAGCAGCGCCTTAATCAAGGACTGCTTCTACTCACTGATATGCTCACTTTGTAGAAAGGATACCCTAGTTCTTCAAAAAATACAAAATGGAATACATACATACAATAAAACCCTTTGCAATTGTTAATTTCAATCCATTGTCAGAACCTTATGATAGTGCCATTGCAGTTAGTGGAATTACTGTCACTTCTTTGTAGCAGACTCTGGACTACTTTATAATGTTTTAAAATGTTGCTTGATAGTTTTCAAGATTTAAGGCAGATCAATAATGTCTGCAAATCTGAGCAATGGTCCATCATATTCCCTCATGCGGTTTAGTTGTTTCTTATTATAAGACTGGCTGCAGAGAGCATGGACATCAGGTGCCCGAGTACCTAAACTGTTCCCTTGTGCAATAAAATGCATTTCAGGGCCGGTAAGATAGCTCAGCGGGTTGAGTGCTCACTGCTGCAGTCTGAGTGTGACCTGCACGTCCCAGCAAGGCCAACTCAGCTTTTCGTCCTTCTGAGGTCTATAAATGAGTACCAATTTTGGTTGGGTGATATCGAATGTAAATATGTGCTCTGTAAAGCGCTATGGATGAAGGCTCTATATAAATAACACATCATTATCATTATTTAACACCAGGGCCAGAATTATATTTAGAGTCACATGCGATGTGCATGCGCTATTGGCTGCACATCTTTTGGGTTGTATTTTGGAAATTGCACTCTTGTGTGGATATCTACGTGCAAGTCTATTCCGAGTAGTGGATTTTGTGTTTGTTCTATTAATGCTGTAACTGTGCGTGCACACAGAAGTGCTACACTTATTTTTCATCTTTGTTAAAGCCGTGTGGGATTATTTTTAGAAGGTGAACCTTGTATCCATTACGGGTAGTCAGAACCTACAATAGGTTGATGTCCTGCTTCTTCGTGCAGACTTTGCAAAGGTGACCAGTGGGGCTGCACTTAACAGAAAGTGCTGTCCTTGTAGATGTATTTTCAGAAAGTGTGCCTCACACTTTCAAAATTATGTTCTCAACATCACTGCATGTCCCGTTAAGGGGATCCTTCTTAGATTTCCACCAATAGTGTCAGCTCTCTATCTTGTTTCGCACTAAATCATCTTTGTAAAATAAGCCATGTGAACATAATCTCGTAATTCACAATATGCGTCAAACAGGCGAATGGTGCTGTAATTCTTGGTGGTGCAACTAGGCATACAACGTGTAGATCTAGAAAAGTAGACCTCAAGTCCTTAAAAAAAGAAAATGTTCAATGGGAAGTGACATCATCTGAAGTGAATATATTCTATAGCTATTGAAGACAGTGTACAGTGGAAAAGAGCATTCACCTTTAATTAGGTATGAGAAAAGATGTTTCTGTAACATTTACGGTTAGGTATCCTTATGCTTCAAGAACTTGTAACAATACAAGTCTTTGTTAACAGAATATCAGTATAAACCATTCCACTCATTTACAATGAGAGATTTGTGCAGTGTTGTGGCTAAGGCCACGATTCATGGAAAAGTATGCATTTTTCCCGCAATGCCTGTGTGCCGAGAACGACCCTGCGTGAGCCGGCGCACCGAAGTTACACTGCGCGTTCCACGTTTTTATGGAAGCCCTAAAGTAAATGAACTGTATTCGCAAGTCGCTGCTGGAACGCCCCTGACAGTACCCGAAGCAAAGCCAAAACAGCCAGAAACAGCTAAATTTGTGTGTTGCACACACGCGTATAGATGCATGCATCCTGTAAACAGTGTGTGGGGTTCCCCACAGGCAGGCATGCACCTCAGGGACCCTGCGCAGGGTCCCCCGCAACTGTCATTGACACCCCGATAACAAGCGTAAGGTTTATCGTAACTCGGTTATCACTTGGGAAAAGCTGCATGCAAACTCCAGTAAACAATTCCTAACTACCATCAGGACCCAGTCTGCATGCATGCACCCCTAAATCTGACATGCAAACTCACCTCGAAAGATGCAATTCCTATGTGCAAGTCTGTACGCCTGCGTTCGGGTGGCGGAGAGCTCGAGGGAGAGTGTGCATTTTGCAGGAAAGATCTTGTGTGGTCACATCCATGAATATGCTTTGTCATGCAATCTTGCGGGCGTGCCATGGACTGCCTGAGTGTCGTCCCTCGTAATGCCCACTTTTTGGCATTTTGTTTTTTCCTCGTTCCGCTCACAAATCCACCCTCTGCGTAGGCATCACCCTCACCCTGTGTGGTCTCTCGCTCAAGGAACTCGCCCAATCGCAGAGATGCGCAGAGCATGCTGGTAATCCACTCAAGTCGGCCAAATTTCCTGCGCAGTCGATTCCATGAATCGACGGATGGGATTCTGCACACATTTTGTTCCATGAAACGGGCACTAAGTGTTTGGTTCCCCAGGAGCAACCAGGGTTTAAATCCCGGCCGTGGCACATCAAAGGGATTCACACTTTTTGATTTTCTTCCAGGAATATTGTCCGTTTTCTGGGCAAAGTTGATCCACTTGGAGATAAACCGAGCAGTCAGTCCAGACTGAGTTTCATAACCTTGCTGCATTGCATGTAATTTTTTTTTCAGCTGTACAACTGTGCTCCCAGAGCTGTAAGGCTATCACAGCTTTTTACCTGCTTTTGATGGCAATGTCAATTTGTCCTGTGCAGCTTGACTCTCTCACAAATGAGCTTTCTTAAAAAATATAGCTTTGCTGCCGAGGAAAAGTTCTAGGTCAATCAGTGACCAACGAGCTAGATTGGTGTCAGTGTATATGCTAAACCAGCCTGTAGTCCTTTCCAGACTACCCTATTGCCTGTCCCTCAAGCTTCAAGCGTTCCAAAACAGTGGAATTAAAAATGTGATGACATCTCTGAGTTTTGCCAGGAGTTAGGCTTGCAGGGAGTCAGAGATATGGTTCAAGTTCGAGCTCTGACACAGATTTGGAAAATTGAGAGCAACTTCTCTCACGAGTATTTGTTTTGTACATGGCACAGCTATGTAAGCAACACACCTGTTTAGATCCAGTACTCGGGGTTTCCTGGTGGAAGGCACATTTCACAGATCTTCTCATAGGGGCAGAATTCTGTGTACTGCAGGATGTTGTTGGGGGACTATTTTGCAAACTGTCATTAGAAACAGGGCTATTTTGCAGTCTCAGAGACTTAGGGGCTGATTCATGGAACAAACGTGTGCCAAAAATCTTGGTGCAAACTGGTGCAAGTGTAAAAAAACAGGCGCACACGCATGATTCATGGAAGTCCCTGCGCGTGTTTTCCTCGGGATGTGCGCCAAACCCGTGCGTGGCGCACACAGGTGCACACGTCATTGCAACATCCCAACATCCCGAACGCCAGGCGCGACCCGCACAGGGAAAGCGCACAACGACTGCGCACACACCAAAAAGGGGGCGGGACACGGGACGTAACACGCGGAATGGGGAACAACGTGTGAAAAAGAAGGTGTAACTGGGGAAGTACTGCAGGGAAATTCACGGAACGCCCACACGCACTCGAACAACCCGTATTCATGGATTTGAATACGGGAAACCCACGCACGGCAAAAGACGCGCATAGGCGTCAACACGTCCACCACAGAAAGGCAGGCGGAAGCATCCCCACGCACAGAATAAAAGTGCACGCAAACAACAAACACGTATATACAGCTACGATGAATGCCCAAGCATTGAGCACCTTGGAGAAGGTGCTAAATGTCCTGCATTGTTTGGCCACTGGGTCATTTCAGCAGACAACTGCCATAGTGGGGGGGGGTCTCACAGGCCACATAGTCACGCTGCCCGCACCAGGTGTTGGCAATCATCACTGCACGCCCCTCAGTCCGCAGGCACATATACATGCCCAGAACACCCGCAGAAAGGCAGGCCGTGGTCCAGGACTTTTACAGGGTGGTACACTTCCCCAAAGTGCTCAGTGCCATAGATTGCAACCATGTAGCCCTACGTCCACCTAGGGCCACTGAGCACATCTATTGAAACCACAAGCACTGGCATTCCATCAACGTGCAGGTTGTATGCAATGCTAAAGGAATCATCACCTCTGACTATGCAAACTACCCTGGCTCCACCCATGACAGTTTCATATACAGAATGTCCGCCCTGAGCCGGGCCCTGGAAGCTGGGCAGCATGGTGACACATGGCTCCTAGGTGAGTACAAATGCCTGTGCACATGCATGCAAGTCACACACAAATACCCAAACCCTAATAATCTCAACTATTATCACCTCCCCAGGGGACAGTGCCCACCCTCTGAGCAACCACATGATGACGCTTATCCGGAACACCGCCACACCACCCAAGGTAAGATACAATGATGCCCATATTGCAACCTGGGGCATAGTGGAGCGCACATTCGGAGTGCTCAAGTCACGCTTCCGCTCCCTTGACCGCTCTGGTGGGCAGCTACTATATGCACCCCCAGTAGTGTGCAGGATCATTGTGGAAGCATGTGTCCTGCACAATGTTGCAACACAGCGGGAGGTACCGGTGGATATGGTGGTGCCCCCACATCCTCAACCACAGGCACAGGCGCTGCCCATGGGAAGGGACAGGGCAAGTGGCGAGGCAGCCCGGACCCAGCTTGTGGCCACATTCTTCACCTAAACTCCCACCCCTGCTGCACACAGTCCTGGCACATACCAGGTGACAATCGATGATGACAAAGAGACAGTCAACTGTCACAACCTTACCACCCTGAGAATGTTGCCACGGAAGTGTACATTGTGTGCATCCATAGCTACTTAAGCATAACCAATCCTGTGTGACCAAAATATACACATGAAAGGTGTGTATCACACACCCCTGCAAAACAGGCCATCACAATCCCTGGTATGTCACCCAAACCCTCCCAAATCACATCACCCTTGTCTGCCACACCATGACATGGGATGCAATAGCAAAAGGCCAACACATAACCAATAATATACAAAGTGACATGTCATAAATGAAAACTGGCATGACACAATGATGCCTGACATGGAATCAGATGAAATGACTGACCAACAACTTCCCACACATGCAAAGTCAGACACAAATGCTTTCCAACAGTCGTAACATGAACACAACACAGAATGCCCGTTCACATGCACATTAGGCATGGCAAAATCCCGACTCCCGAATCCGTGTGCTGTGTGTGTCTCCTGCAATACACTTCTCAGCACACAGCACTTTGAGCAGCCATTGTGTTGCAGATACACCTTGAGCATCACATGAAAAAGGCTAATCAAATCTATAACCAAATGATGCATGTACAGGATACCCAAATGGTAATAGATCATGTGCTGCATGGACGCAGTGGTCCTGAGAATGCAATCTGTGTGCACCTCTGGCTATAGAAGGGTGGTTGTATGTGTGGTGGATCATTGTGCAACTGTGTGTGTCATTAGAGACATGCACTCAATATATGCATGTGAAATCAAGTGACCCTCAGTGTCCTGTACACATCACATGTGAACATTGGCCATGTGAACACCCCAGCATGTCAAACCACACCAATCCCCTGACACCTGAAAAATAAAGACAACACAGGAACAGGCATTGACCAGCACAACACATCATGTACATAGTACCCCACAATTACAATGTCAGAGTGCCCAAAACTCTGTAGGCCAAGCCAACTGTCCAACAACAAAAGGCCCTCCCTTACACATCACCGTGACCTTCTGAACAACTGTCTCTGGGGTATGAAGCCTTCTTCCTTCAAGTCTACCTGGCTACAGGGTCACCCTACCCCTTGGTCTCCATGTTCCAGCCTGCGTGTAAATAGGGTCCAGCCCACTCAGAGGCCACCTTGACTGGTAAAAAAACCAAATCGCAGAGAACTCCAAGTAGGCAAACCTACAAACCAGGGAAAAAGGTTGTAGGCACCAAAAAACCCTGGAAGAGTCTCCAGTAGATGACTTGAAGTAGCAGGAAATGTCAAAGCACATGTACAAGTACAATGATAGAACAACCAAGGTAGCACAGTTGAACAATGGTCCAACACGATGGGTACCATTCACGGTACATAACATACAATGATGATGCAACAACTGATGGGTAGTGTCACAGCTCTGGTGTCCAGGCGCAGGAGTGGCACGAACAAACCACACCCTCTGTGGTCTGGGCGCCCGCAAGGTCAAATTTACACAGGCCTCTGAGACCCCGGCAGGGAAGGAGGGTCAGAGATATGTTGCATGGACAGGCATTGGTATTCAGGCTAACCGGAAAGAGGGGCAGGAGAGTGGATGTGGATTTGCAAGGGAAAGTAGGCAAAATACAACTATTCACAAAAACAAATACTCAATTAGAGAAAACATGTTCATCATGCACACTGTACCAAATTAGTCAAATGCAAGCCAAAGAGAGACTTATCTCTGGGGTGAGTGCTGGCCTCCTGCCTGCGCACTCTCAGGTCCGGGAACAGGAGCACTTCAATGCTGTAAAGAAAGCGTGAGTTACTAATCTGAATGTGTGTTTACAACACACACACACAACCCCATCCATGCCCCAAAGTAAGTGACTTCTCCACAAACACCCCTGTCCGCTGCTTTGTACCCATACGTTAGCTTGGCCCACCAATGGTTCATACACTGTCAATGCAGTAAGGCAGGCGCATGTGGCCACGCGGGAAATGGAAGACCAATGGGTCAAGAATCACACATGATACAATGGTCCCTGGGTGAGCTGCTAGACGCGTATAGCAAGGTGCAAATTCAGTACAAGTTGTGTTCTGGCAGCCGCAGATTTCAATAGGTAGTGCACCTGCCAATTTGCACATGCAAATGACATGCACCGCCCACAAGTCTGTGCCTCGCTGGGTGTCCATGTGTGCTGTATCAGTATCTGGCTAAGAACGCTACTACCCTAATAACTCTGCTTCAATGGAGCAGGGGGTACTCCAGGATATGTTTGATGGCCCCTGCGTGTGCCCCTGACAACTTGTAAAACCACTTGGCATTTGGCCCTCAACGCATGTCAGCTGTACTGTGTGCTTCACCAACAATGCCTGGCAAAGCTCCCCAGCACTCGTGCTGCTTAGCATGCATGTGCAAGTGGCCAGGTGGAAGGTTGGCTGGGGTGTGGGCCCTTGTGCTGCTCACCTTGCCTGGAGCTCCTGGAAACACGTCTGCTTCTGTCTGACGTCTTCGCACAAGCCCTGTGCTTCTGCTTGCGCACACATCCACACGTCTACACCACCGAATGTGGCCAGTTTTCTGGATTACTCGTCCCTATGTCTGCTGGCAAAGGTGGTCTGGAGGCTCATCTTCCTGCAGAAAGGGCATAAAGGGCATAAAATAAATTAATTAGGCTGGAAAGTTCCCTGTGTGTGTGTCTTCATGCTGGTTGACACTGGTCCAGGTCACATACCTACATCCAAACTCCTCCCACCATCAGTGTCACTTTGACAGGCCAAGGGTGCAGGCTATTGTCTACAGCATGAAGTGCATCAAGCACAAATACAGGCAAGAAAATAACATACATCACAATCCACATCAATTACTGGAGTCATCAATCACGTACTCACCCAAATTGATCCCAGACATGGGGGACATGGGGTGGATAAAACGCAAAAAAAAAACACTAGGGGTGTTAACCAAGTAGTACAGCAGCAGACAGGCCACAGTTATGAGGAAAGTCCAAAGCCCTTGTGTAATATTTTGTTACACCGAACCATCCTGGCGAGCCCATGGATAAGGGAAGCAGGAGTGGCCTATGTGAGTCAGGACCCCAAGCTGCAAACACATACATGAAACAAGCTTGAAGGGCCCAGCTGGAACAGACAAGGATGCTTTCAAAAGCCACAAAGCACCACACCGTCACATGAATGTGCAATAGACAAAGAATATTATCCTATATTAACTAATTAAACTAACAATGAACAATCTACATAACCTAATTAAAATAACTATCAAATAGTCAATATTAACTAACTGAACTAAAAGCAAAAATCAAAAATGGCCACATACGACTCGGGGGTGTGGGGAGGCATCCAGGAGGGGGAGGTACAGGGTGCACCTCGACACCCACATGTGATGATGTTGAGACAAAAAAAAACCTCCATGGGCTCAACGCCTGTACACCACGACCTGTGTGGGAGATATGTCGTCGTCCGAGTCTGCCTCATCCTGAAAAGGAGGACGTGGGCCAGGAGCCTGACCATGCCTAGGCGCAGCTTGCCCCTCGTCGGCAGCAATTCGGCCGGATGGGTGAGCCTGGTTCTGTGCGGCAATGACACGCAGGTCTGCATGCAGAACCTCCCGTGATACTTGTACGCTCAAGCTGCTCAAACCTCTCCTCTGACTGCACCCTCTGGGACATCAAGAGGACACCCAGAGTGGATCTGAGGGAAGCATGCTCATCCTCCATGGCCTTCATGTGTGCCTCTGCGTGAGCAGCAATTGCTTGACGCAGAGACAACATTTCAGCCTGGCGTGCCCTGTCTGAGGCCGCCATGCCCAGACTGAGTGAGCTAGCCGTGGACTGCGCCGCCTGCCGCTGGAGAAGCACCTGCCTAGCAGGGGGAGCATGGATTGGGCCACACGTTCCATGCTCACAGCGATGTTATCAAGTGCTGCCCCCTGCTGTTCTGAATTGGCAGACATGTGTCTTGCTCCTACTCAGTATACCTCGGTGGCGCGCGGCCACCGCGTTGCTGGGCTTGACACCTGCGGGACCCAAAGACCGGGTGTCCTCGTTGGGTTGGCACCACCCGCGGCTGCAGGACTACATGCCCCCGTCTACGTGATGCCCCAGGCACATCAGCGACTGGTGTGGAAGGTGACCCTGCGTCCCGAATCACCACAGGCAGAGGTCCCACCACTGTCTGGCCCCTCAGTGCAGGTGTCACGGACAGAGGAGTGTCCACATCAGAATCACTCACCCCTGACGTATGGACCTGATGCACATCCAACTCGATATAGCTGTCAGAGTGGTCATCTGGGCTGGACTCATTGCCAGCCAAAGACAAGATGGTCTGTAGCACATGTGGGATCTCGTGGTCTACCACCCCACATCCCCCACTTGTGCCGGGATGCGGTTGTGATAACAACCCTGTGCCTGGCATGACAACACCATCCTCTGGCTCCATTGCGTCATCATCTGAAAAGTGGAGAGAAAAAAACAGTACACATGTTAGAAGCACATAACACACACACACGGACATCACACAGATAGCCAACACATGAAGCAGACATGTCACACACAAAAGAGAACCTGCCATGCATGCCTGGTCAATTTGACATTGCATCAGTGAGTAGGCATATAGAACGTTGTTACACGGCTCAGAAGTGGGTTGATGCAGTGCAGAACATGTGTACGTTACTCACTATCTACATGAACAAGTACTTCATGATGTGTATCAAAAAACGTGAAGGCAGTGCAAGGGCAAGTTCAGGCATCACGTGCAATGTGCATGCAATGGGTTGCATGGCTACAAGCAAACCCCCCCACCCCTGAGTGAAAATGCAGGGATGCCTTGCATGGTAGCAAAAGTGTGACCAGAGACCTGTGTATTGGCAGACAGTGTTGACTAGCATCAATGGCATCATCTGAGTCAACTGACAACACAGCAGATGATGATGGGACAGTAAGCAGGACACATGACAAACCCTCAGTAGTACACCCATGTGTGCAAAAGCCACTACACTAGTTGGACAAAGTCAGTGGGCCTGAAACTGGGGGAGGACTGTGCCCCACACAGACTGTGAGACCCTAAACATGTGTGTGATGCAGGACTGGGCCAGAGTGGGCATGGGATGGCTGAAGGATTGCCATGAAATGTTGGTCATCCTGGACACGTACTAGAATCATCATCCAGTCAAGGACACATAGGAGCATGCATGGAATGCACACAGAGCATGAATGGGCACTCGTGTCCCTGCGGAGCATCTGCCATCTGCACAGTCCAAGTGAGACACCCTGCATGAAGGGCAGAGACTGTACCCCAATGCATGTGTCTGACAGGTTGGCTGGTGGAAGTTAGCATGTACACAGGAGGCTTGAACAGGCCATTGCAGTACAACAAAATGATGCACACCAGTGCAATGGTGTGATTGGGGTGCAGGTGGGGTGGAGGGGCAAGGGGGCATGCCTACATGGAGTACCCACATGCTGGCAGAGGACACATGCACGTCAGCCATGCAATGACATAGTCCCAGTGCTGAGAGGAAAGACAACCCTGGCTACATGCAGAAGGGCCAGTGAGCTGGAACATGGACCAGAGGGGCATCTGGGTGACTAGCATGTGAGTAGGGTGCAAGTGTGGTGATGAGGACAGTCCCTGTCTGCTCTACATGTCCAGCATCCTGCACAGCAAGCATGCATCAGTGAAGCATTGCATGACTATCACATGAGAACCATGTGTACATAGCATGTAGTGGCAGTCAAGCACAACACATCACACAGCCAAACCACACATGGGCTGGACATACACACAACAAGACTCACTGGACGGGGCATAAAAGTCCTGCATCTCTCGACTCCTTCGACCGATTCTGCTGGTATGAACTCCACAACGAGTGACTCGTGCGGAGTGACGTCATTCTCCTCAGGTGGTGGTTCACCACCAGTCACCAGAGTCATGCTGTAATTAGAGGCATGCTTGGCCTTAGCGCTGCGTTTGAGGTCATCCCAATGCTTCTTGCACTCGGCACATGTACGCACCTCATGGCCGAATGCACTCACATTATCTGCAACATGCTTCCAGTGGGTATTCCGATGGGCAGCCGTAGTTTGACAATTCGGTCATACTAGCATGTTAAATCTGTGGCCCCGCACATAGTCCATAAGGGAGTCCAGTTCCTGCACACAGAAAGGCTTCTTCCTTAACATGCAGGAGGCCTTGGCTGTGTCTGGGGTCCCAGCCTGTGCTGCAGATGCAACCTTCCTCCTCTTGAATAGTGGTGCAGACACTGGCTAGCGAATGCCGCTCTGATCAGTATGGCCAGTGGCACCGGTGGATTGAAACAAGGGAGTGGCAGGTGGAAGGATGACCGAAGGCCTGACTTGCGTCAGTGGCTGCTGGGTGCCCTGGAATGGTCCCTGCGCAGCAACATCCGCTGTGCCAGGGTCATTGACCGTGACTGTCCTGGTTGGTAGACTCACAACCGGGGTGTTGTTGGCTGCATCTGCCTCTGCACTTGCCAACACCCGGCTGGTCGGGGCAGCAGATGACATTACTGCCCCAGGGACACGTGTCTCGGTCAGGGCAGCCTGCGTGCACCTAAGGTATTCCTCCTGACCTGCTGGAAATCTTCCATGGACCCTTCAAGTGCCAACGCAGCCTGCGCTGGCAGACCCTGAGCCTGGGTGGTGGTGTCCACAGCTGCACCTGCAGCTACCACTACCCTTGGGCCCATAGCAGTCGATGAAACGGACTGCCGGGTCACACGGGCGCCAGTGCCAGATGCAAGAAATGCATCTCCCGGAGCCGCAGGGGGTGGTGGCATGACTGCACCAACATGTGGCACAACATTGTCCCGAGCTGGCGCACCGCTGCCTCTTCCCCCTCTGCAGCCACCCTGGACACCCTGGAGTCCCCCTACACCCTGGTCACCCCGGCCACGTACCTGACCACGCCCGCCACAAGGAGTACGCCTAGCTGAGGCGCCCCTCACCTTTGGTGGCCTCCCAACCATGGCACAGATGGAATAGTGCCGGCACAGATGGAAAAGTGCCAATGGGAGGTATACACGACAATTGTCCTGGGCAATTGGGGTGTAGGGGGTGGGATACAAGATGTTCTAAGCACCCCTGCACCTGCAAGGATGTATGTGACCCCGGTGATGTAGTGACGGGTCACGCAATGCTCAGGCACCCCAAAACTTCAGTAAAACCGTGCACGCAACCCTCGGTAGCCCACGTGTGTGGAATTAACCTCCCGCAGTACGCAGTGGCACCCAGGCACATGAAAAACTCGTACGCGTGGGACACGCAGGCTACTATGACCTCAAAAACGGGTACGCGATACACAGGGGCACCCGCAGTGGGAAGAATAGCGTGCACAACTCACCGTCAGACTAGTGTGATAATGAAAAACACGCGTAGCCAATACGCCCGCTAAAAGAAGAGATACGTCCTTGATCCGCTGTGAAGTAGTGATGGTGCTCGAAACAACACGAAGTAGCAACACACATGTCGGTCTCCATGAAAGGCACGTACAGCCAACTGCCGGGACCCACTCACCTTTAACCCGTGCTGAGGGAAATGCCTGCGCACATCACGTCACTTACGCGCATATGCCCTTTCCTCGGATTACACGCATTAACACGGGGACGTGCTATTTTTTCACGTGCTGCATCACTATGCACCCGTCACGAGGAAACGCCCGCGCGTGTAACGTCACAGACGTGCTTACGCGCTAAGGGCCTTTCCTCAAATTTCACACTGACGTGCACTTTTTTCACGTGCCAAATCACTCCGTATCAAGCTGGCCACACGACAACACCCGGAAGACCACGCTCCTGCCCAAAAGACCCTTTTCCTGCCCCCCAGAGTCCCGAGCACGCTCCCACCTGCCATTTTCTGCTGCCTGCCTGCCTGCAAAACACCTGCCTGCTCTTTGGTGCCTGCACATCAGCCATCTGCAGGGGTCCAGTTGCTGTGACCACTCCTGCTGGAACAGAAGACTCCCGACTGGGATACCATCGCTCCACAGCCCAGCCCCAGGACCCAGTTGCCCACCCACAACTGCCTCAGGGGTTGCCATGTCAGACACAACACCATCTGGCACCAGTGGCAACCCCCCAGCAGGGAGGCAGAGGGCTACCAGCTTCAGTGCCAATGAAGTTGGTATCCTGGTGGAGCAAGTCCTGGGGCAGTATGATGCCATCTTTGGAAGTTTGCTCGCCGACTATGAAGGATGGAAGAGGATCTGGATGGACATCATGGCTGCCATCAACGTGGAGGAGGTGGCAGCCCGTGACATCAAACACGTCCGGAAGCGCTGGGAGGACTGCAGGTCCAGGACCCTCAATAAGGCCCGGCGCCTCTTGAAGGCAAGGGATGCTGAGGGGTGCCGGGTCCGCCTAACGAACAACCAAATGAGGGTCCTGGAACATGTACGCCCAGCACTCCAAGTCAAAGTCCTTGAGAGGCAGACCCGTCTGGAGTCGAGCGGTAAGTGTACATGCGTACTGATTGGACGTTGTGCATGTTGAGGTGTGGCAGGAGTGTGCAGGTTGCACATATGTCTTTGTAGGGCCATGTATGGATGTGTATGTACAGGGACGTGAACCTGCCACATGTGAGTCCTCTCATGTGTGAGACACATCAATGGTGTATGTGTTGGTAAGCATGCTAGCCAAATGCAGGTGTGGGTGCACACATTTGTGAATTTCTCTGTATGTACTGTGGCATGGTTGTGGTGTCATACATGGATGCTGGTTCCACCTGCATGTATCTGCACTATGTACATGTGCATGTGTGTGTATATGACAAGCATGCAACTGTGATACACCATGGATGCATGTGACACTGATATGTAGGAGGCTGATTGCCAGATGTGACATGGATGGCAATGTTATCACTGCGACAGGTGGTGTAGATGTACAGATGCATGTATGTCTGGTGGCGTGTGTGCATTTGTTCTGCACTCCCTGTGTTGCATGTGATGTCAGGCTCACCTTCGGCTACTCATGCTATTGTTTGTGTGTGGATGGTGCTGCCTGGTGCAACATTCCTGTTGTTTTGCTCATGTGTGTGAGTTGAAATGACATGTGTGTTGGGGTGTGTGATGCCATGTCTGCAACTGTCATGTGTATATAAGACCATTGCACATTGCCCTGATGCCTGTGTTCTGTCTCTCCCTGTCTGCAGCGTCAACTGATGAAGAGGGCGGAGAAGGTGCTGTGGAGCACAGCGGCAGGGATCCCACTGCCAGCTGGAGATGCAAGGCCCAGCTCCCCTCCTAGGTTGACATCTCTTCGGGGAGTGAGGAGTCTGGTGGGCGTCCGCAGCTGCCGGGGGTAGGTCCAAGAGGCAGAGGTCGGAGGTGGACTCCTCAGCAGCAGAAGGGTCAGCTGAGACCCCACAGGGGCCTACGGAGGAAGATGACACAGAGTCATCCAGGTTGGTGGGGGGTTTGGTTGAGGAGGAGGCCGTGGAAGTCGCTCGCACGGAACCTGGAGGGGGGATTCCACTGGTGCCAGTGGTGCAGTCCAGAGGCAGGGACAGGATGCAGCAGAGGCCGCCGCGGAGGTGCCTGTGTGTAATCCTGTCCCCGATCCTGTGACTGCATCATCTGGCACCAGCAGGGATGCCTTCGTCCAGACCCATTTTCAGGGAGGGGATAGCCGCACAACAACTGGCCTTCCTCTCCCTACGAATCCGGGCCCGTGTTCAGCCTGTCCTGGCTGGGGTGGCGTTGCGTTGTGTGTTCGTGACATTCGGGGTGATGTGCAGGGTTCTCGTGAGGACAATGCACATAATTTCAAATGCCTCAAAGACCGCGTCGACCGGCTAGGAGGGATCACCAGTGCTGGGTTCCTCCGTGTGCTGGAGCTTCTACCAACCCCCACCTCAACTGAACTCCCTATGCGCCAGTCGTCCTCCGTGCCATCTTCCTGCCCAAGTGTCATCCAGGCACCCTGTGGAGCTGGCCCTGACCCAACGGCCAGGCTGGTGGAAGACACATGCCTGCCACAGTCAGGAGTCGGAGGTCCAGCAGGGGTGGCCACCACAACATCTGGACCCCAGCATAAGGAGGATGTGCAGGCATCACAACGCAGGAAACATGCACGGGAGCAGCAGGCTCACGGTGGGAGTGATGATGGCTCAGCGACATCAACATCAGAGGGGCAGGCATCGGCCAGAGGGCAGGAGGACCCTGGATTGGGAGTGTCTTCCGTGTGGCAGCGGTTGGGCCAGGCCATAGATGCGGAGCGGTAGGCGGGCGGAAGAGGCACGGCTCACTATGGTCAGGGCGGAGAACTCCATGCGCAGGGCGCTGAGGCGGGCTGAGTGCCTTGAGGGAATTCGCAGGGATTTGGAGGTGAACATGGCGTTATCCTGCAAGACCTCGGGCCAGTGAACAGGCCCGCCTCCAGGACATAGAACAGGAGTTTGATGATGCCCTGGCCCGGGAAATCGGCAAGTGAGCCATAGGACTTGCCTGTCGCCATTGTATATAGTCAGTTAGTGTTAGGTTTCATTTATGTTTTTCTTTCATTTGGGGCACTTCAACTGCCCCACCTTTTTGTAGAAAGTTCTTTATTAGGTAGTTGGTTTAGTAAGTTTGATTTCAATGGTTGGGCTCATGGACCCTGGATTTCTTATTTGTATATAGTTGAACAGTGGATTCATTGTCATTTTATTTTGTTTTCACCATGGAGCAATGGATTTTACTTATTTCTTTCCCTTTGGATTTGCTTTGTTGGACGGAGACTTTGGACACATTTTCATTTGGATTTTTTTGGATTCTGATTTCATATTTTTTCTCATTTTGGAACATGCAGCATTTTATTTCTTATTTCCATTATTGTGTGTTTTCATTTGATTCACAGCATTTTGTGTTGAATACATTTTTGTTTCATACTTCAATGTGTGGCATTCTCTCATTGGTTTCATGCATGTCACGATGTGGGTTTTCACATTCACTGGCACCCATTGTGTGTGTGTGACGGACATGTGTTGATGTACATATATGCCATTTGGGTTGTTTCATGTAATGGCCATTTCAATGTGGGGTGTATGTAAACTTGGTTGGTTCTTTGGGCAGGGGTGGCGTGCGGTGGGATTTGGGTGGCCACGAGGGCCATGATTGTGGTTCATGACGACATGTTGGGGGGACATGAGTCGGGGCCTGCTGGCAGGTGCCCATCACTGCTGGGTGGGTGAGTGGGTGGGGGGACATGAGTCGGGGCCTGCTGGCAGGTGCCCGTCACTGCTGGGTGGGTGAGTGGGTGGGGGGACATGAGTCGCGGCCTGCTAGCAGGTGCCCGTCACAGCTGGGTGGGTGGGGGTGCAGGGGGACATGAGTCGGGGCCTGCTGGCAGGTGCCCATCACTGCTGGGTGGGTGAGTGGGTGGGGGGACATGAGTCGGGCCTGCTGGCAGGTGCCCGTCACTGCTGGGTGGGTGGGGCTGCAGGGGGACATGAGTCGGGGCCTGCTGGCAGGTGCCTGTCACTGCTGGGTGGGTGAAGGTGCAGGGGGACATGAGTCGGGGCCTGCTGGCAGGTGCCCATCATTGCTGGGTGGGTGAGTGGGTGGGGGACATGAGTCGGGGCCTGCTGACAGGTGCCCATCACTGCTGGGTGGGTGAGTGGGTGGGGGGACATGAGTCGGGGCATGCTGGCAGGTGCCCATCACTGCTGGGTGGGTGGGGGTGCAGGGGGACATGAGTCAGGGCCTGCTGGCAGGTGCCCGTCACTGCTGGGTGGGTGGGGGTGTAGGGGGACATGAGTCAGGGCCTGCTGGCAGGTGCCCATTACTGCTGGATGGGTGAGTGGGTGGGGGACTTGAGTCGGGGCCTGCTGACAGGTGCCCATCACTGCTGGGTGGGTGAGTGGGTGGGGGGACATGAGTCTGGGCCTGCTGGCAGGTGCCCGTCACTGCTCAGTGGGTGGGGGTGCAGGGGGACATGTGTCGGTGCTCACTTGTGCATGGTGACATGTGGTCTGGCTGGGGGGCATGGCCAGGGTGGATGGGCTGCCTGTGGGGCATGGCCAGGGGTGCAGGGTAGTCCCCTGCGGTGTGGGCTGCCTGCAGGCCCTGGGGAGGGGGGAGAGGGCTCACCTGGGAGGACACATACTGCCAATTCGCGTTGGGGGACCCCAGGAATACACGTACCCCGCTTGCCCAGCGAAATCGAATGTGGAACTCCACACACACCCCTGACTATACACGTACCCCGCTGCCCAAGGCCTATAGCGTTTATGACTTCCCGCGCACCCCCAGGATACATGTACCCCGCTCGCACAGGGACTATCGTGTGTGCAACTCCCCGCGTATGCCACAAATACATGTACCCTGCTCGCAGAGGGCCTATCGCGTGTGAAACTCCCCGCGTACTCCACACATACACGTACCCTGCTCGCACAGGGCCTATCGCGTGTGAAAATCCCTGCGTACCCCACAAATAGACATATCCTGCTCACGCTAGGCCTATCGCGTGTAAAACTCAAAGCGTACACTCCAAATACACATACCCTGCTCACCCAGGGCCTATCGCGTGTGAAACTCCTCGCGTACCCCCCAAATACATGTACCCTGCTCGCACAGGGCCCATTGCGTGTGACACATCCCGCGCACCCCCGAAAGTTGCCCAGTCTGCCCATCCTCCCTCCCCATGCTCCACAGGCAGCCCATCCACCCTCCCCATGCCCCACTGGCAACCCATCCACCATCCCCATGCCCTACCTTCACATGCCCCACAGGCAGCCCATCCACCCTCCCCATGCCCCACAGGCAGCCCATCCACCCTCCCCATGTCCCACAGGCACCACATCCACCCTCCACATGCCCCACAGACAGCCCACACCACAGGGGGGACTTTTTCCACGCAAATTACCTGGCACGAGCGGGGTACGTGTATTCCGAGGGGTGCGCGTGGAGTTTTACATGCTATTGGCCTAGCGCAAGCGGGGTACGTGTATTCTGGGGTGTGCATGGGGAGTTTTACATGCATTTTCGTGGTTGGGGGGATGTATGCTGGTCCACTGGCCTTTGCGCCTAGTACTGGATTTGTGCGATTTCTTTGGCTTATGGGGCAGGGTTGGGGGCGTAACTGGCGCTGCTGCAGGGTCACTTGCCACTCTGCGCCACGGCTGGTTATGGATGTGTGATTCCATGAATACGCTGTGTGCCTAAATGCGTTTTGGCGTACGCGTCTGGCGCAGACTGCCGCACACGCATTCTGTGCACCAGCCGCGTGCGCCACTTGTGGGCCGAACTCTATGAATTACCCCCTTAATTACAAACATTTTTCAATGGGACTTTCTCATATTAAAACATTTTTGGAAACCAGGCCTTTAAAGTGTCAGATTAAACATAATTTTGACTCTTTTTATGTTACTTCAACTAATAGTTTAGTGGTGCTGTAATTCCTGCTATTGTTGTGTTGTTATGTAGTGTATTTTAAATTGTTATTTATTTATTTATTTGTATGTCATGTGTGATGCAGTATATTGAAATGGTTCTGTACTGGTGGAAAGTTTCACTTAATAAATGATCTTACTACTGTTAACACCACTATTATCAAATTGGCGAACTGTACCTCCTGCTGCGTAAAGGGATTTACTTCCCACAGTGAAATGAGACTTTTATTTAAAAAAACATACATATTGAATGGGAATCGATGTACTCTGCTTAGAAATGTAGGAGAGGGACCAAGAGTGCCAGATGCCTTTCCACCTTAACTCCAAAAGAATAATAGTTGCACCTCGAAGATTTTGGAAAAGGCAAGAGATGGATCCTTTGAACCCTCTTTGGTGCGTATGGATCTACGTGGTGGCCAAACACAAACGTTCCAGTCAGAATGGGGACTGTTAGACCCCTGAAAAGATTCTGTAGGGTTTTTGTAGGGTAGCCTACACATTATAAAATGTAGGGAAGTTGGAGAGAGGAAAGGTGGAGGCGTTGACTGTGGTGGATGTGTTATTCCTTTCGCAAACTGCATCCCATAGGAGGGGTGGACCAGCACATCAAGGAACATCTGGTAGAGATCAAACGATCGTGTTTTCACACTGTCCAGTCCTTACAATACTTTAGGAGAGAGACAGAAAGCATAGGGTCAGTGGAACAAAAGATTGAGAGACAGAGAACAAACCCTGGCAGGAAGGCGGTGGCCACCAAGAAAGACATTTTACATGTTTGCCAGTGGTAAAATCATTGCAGTCTGACATTCAAGAATCAGTTGCTGAAATGGAAGGTTGTAAACATAATGTAGAATGTTGAGGCATTTGAAAAACAGCTATATTTTACAGGATCCATCCTCATTCTCAATGCACAAAGAGAATGCAAGCTATTCTCCAGTTGACTTACACGCAGATTTGTTAGGTATTGATGGGGATACCCATTGTCCGTGCTGTTTGACTATAGAGAGGCTACACACTCTGTTTCGGAGAGGGGCAAAGAAGCACAGCAACTTTCTACACAGTAAAAAATGTGCGTGGGAGGTTAGCTCCTTATAAAGGACAGGGTCAAGACTGACAATGGCAAGATCAGGGAGATATCACAAGTTGACCACACCGTCACCAAAGAATACTTGAATTGATCGGGACAAGTGAAACGAGATGTAAGAATCCCAGAGGCTACAATGATTACACGATGACGTTTCATGTTCTAATAGATGTTGTTTGTTTTATTTATTTGTTTAACCAACTTAGCCATAGTCACTAAATGTTTGAGGAAGATAAATGTTTGGTATATCAGGCCCTCGAGTTGGTTTGAGAGAGTGTATCTGTTTATGGGCTGCTTGTTCCAGATAAAACACTAAACATGTTCTGAAAACAATTTGTCGTGGTTTGGGGGGGGCTCTTTTGCCAGGGCTTTGTGTCTGGCCCTCTGTTCTCATTATGTCTCTGGAGGTAAATCCAAAATTACTAACGTTATTCTTGGGACTGTGTAATTGTCTTTTCTCCTCTTTTACTTTAAAGGTTAATGTTTCACAGAAGTCTAATCTTTCATAGGGTGAGGTATACTTTGAAAATTGCCAACAGCAGAGGCCGGGTAGCGACAGATAAGCTTAGAATTCTTTATTAAAGGTGACCATTTGTGATTTGAAAAGGGAATTGAAAATGGTCATGTTAAACATGAAATGGATGCACTCTTCATAAGAGAGAGCCCTGTTGGTAAGGGAAGTCAATCACAGCAATCTCTCATTGTTATGTTTGGCAGGAGACAGACAAGAGATAAATATAGAATAAAGATATTTTTGTTCCCAGATAGGTCAGGCATTTTTGGACTGTGATTGCCATAAAGAGGGTAGGGTAGGGATTATTAATCATCACTCATTGTGGCTCATAGTTTAGGACATTGAGAGAGCACTTCAATTATATTTTAAATTGGTGAACGGCCATTTAGGGGGAACTTTGGGAGGGGCCTAAATGTGATTTTAGATGTGGTGATGAACCGTTATTGACTTAGAGAACGGAAGTTCAATGTCATCACAACCAACATTTTCTGACCAATAGGTGGAGGAAACCTAACCTCAATCCTAAGGGGTACAGCCTTTACTCACTTCCCCATGTCATAAACACATAACTAGTCTAGTTACTAATGAAGAAGGGAAGGGACCACTTGGTGTCTTTTGGTAGGATTCTAATAGGGGTTTGGACTGATCCTGATATGATGGTTATGCAGGTCAAGAGAAGGGGGTGCTAAAGAGAAGGTAGCAGTAGTGATGCAACACTCAGATTTTAAAATAAAAGGTTCAACAAGAGGGAAGATAAGGTGGGCACCTTCTTCACTAATATGTGAATGGGACGGCGGCTACAGGTACTTGGCTAACAGCACTGGAATTTGCATGTTTAATTCCATTCCTACAATCCATGTGACACTGTTCGTCTCAGACAGATTGCTCCATCACACACCATGAGTTCCAGCATGGTAACATATACCCACACAACATTTATTATGGTTCAAGGTGAGAACAATCCCTGCCTTCATGTGTGACGTATCACAGAGGGCACACAAATCACTCTTGAGACTCAAGGAAGGCACAATGGCTTTTCTTTAAATATGTGTGGGACCTGGGGACGTCCCTCTATATTTCATCTCCCATTGGCTCCCTAATCCAGGTGTCTGTAACTCCCAGGATAATTATATAGATCAGTAACCCCTACTGTTTTATGGCTGGCTTTTGCTAATGGTGACTCCTGTGTTGGGTCAGAAAAAGGAGACATAGTGGACATTCTGACATTCTTTTATTTAAATAACATGGAAAAGGGCCAATCTGACTCTATCAATCTGACTCTATCACTGTAGGGGTATTCCATATCTATCTAAATTAAACGAAAGGTGCTTGTTTCTCATCATGAAGTCCAATCTCAAAAATGTCCTCAAACCAAACCTGAACATACGTAACCCTATCACTGACAGTAACAACTACACATGGACAAAAGTTTTTTTTCGGGCTGTCTGCCCTTGGCCATTTATGTTAGGCTTTTTGTCAGGGTATGCAAATGTCTCTCTTGTAGAAAATCTGTTCCTTATTGTAATTTCTTCTGAAACTTTTCTCAGGTTTTATTCATTGGCTCTTGTAACTCCTCCCAACTTTGCAGAGACATTGTCTTCCTGACAATATGACACTTAGCAATGGTGTCTTTGAGATATTCCCTTACATATACCCTTTTACTTTATGTTGTTCCCGTATTTTACTAGAGCTGCTAGTTCCCGACTCTTTTTGTCTATTCATTCCACTCTCTCCTTGCATGATTCACTCTGCACATTTAGCTCATAACAATTTCAACAGTTTGTCATGAAGTGGTCACTCCACTAATCAATTATTATCTCTTGTAGAATTATCTCGTGTGGCTTTGCCTCTCTCTCAGCCAGGATATTTATTTCCACTTTCCTAACGATTCACAATCATCCTTATTCTTCAGAGTTTAGAATAGTTCTGCAGATATCAAGTTATACTAGGTTCTGTTGTCACCCTTGCCGCAATCACTTCCCATCTCTTTATTGCTCCTTGCCCCAGTGGCCTCCTGGTTGTACAGTTCACCCCGGTACCTAAATTTGAGATGTGGATCATCATAGCACTCGCTCGGCTACCGTGATTTGATTCCTCGCTTCTTCTTATTGGGCTTCACACACTTACCAGTCTTGGCGTCTCTGCAGCTGGCTGTGTTCAGCGAACAATGGCATAGGGGGCCTGTCGACCCTCCCTGTCATCCAGGTTTCAGTGTTGTTAGAAGGGCACCTGGCCCACCATGATACTTTCGTTGTCACACCACAATGTTGGATGGTTCCTCAAACTCTGTCCTGATAATGGCTTTACCACTGTCTGCTTTGCCAGGCCTCTGGTGACTGAGTTTGTCCGTTCTTGGCCTTTCGCAGGTCAGCTGGTCCCACAGTTCAACTCCTTCTCTCCATGGCCTTCTGATGTAACTGGGTTTCCCCTGTGCACCATTTTCTCTCTTCCTCTCTGGTCTCCTCGTCCCACTTTCATGTGATTTTTTTCTTAAAGGGGAAGAGGACACAATATTTGTGACGGAAGGCCGTTCCATATGCACAGATAAAGCATCCTGCAAATGGAGTTCACTTTTGGAATGTGAGTACTTGTCCCCTGAGATGGAGTCACTTCCAGTGAGGTCCCAATCTCCCAGACCCCTATGGAGGGCCCTGCGGAGTGGACTCACATTCTTAGCCTCAACGGGGTGGCTCCCCAATTGGGGAGAGGGGACGAAAACTCCTGATACATCACAACTTCTAACTGCTGGATCTCCGAACTCGAAACAATACTTTCTAACTTTCACTATCCTAAATGTAGGTTAGAGTTCTAGTTGGGTTCGGGATTTTGCCTTACACTCGCTTCACTGGAATTAAGATAGTTCACTCATGCTTAATGCCCAATTAGACTTCTCCCTCTACAGGCTCACCTCTTTACTACTACTCCCACCAAACCTTTATGTTATGTTTCCTAGGCCTTAACTCTAGCCTTTGATGTTACCTCTCCTCCCCTTCCAACTCTAAATCACTACTCATTCAATTAGTATGAATTTTAATTCCGAGCAATAGCCCATAGAAGTGCAAAACAAAAAAACACATTGGATTGTGAGAGCATGAATTACATATCATTATATCCTGAAAAAAAGCTATTTATAACCAACAGAAGTTGTCATAATAAAATGTCAAAAAGGGGATGATCAGTCATCAGTTCAAATAATTTATTTTAACTTGGTTTGCCATAAAATACATATTATTTCATCTTACAGAAATAACATTCTTAATCAACATGAAAAGTACAAACAATGCCTCTACTACCAATACTCCCCTTCTCCACGCTACTATTGACATCCTACACCACTACTACACCATCCAAAAACTACTATTCTGCCCTCCAAAAACTAGCACCCCTCCCTCCAACCACTAAACCTACTCTTTCTCCTCCCCCACTACTACTACCCCTCCTCCTCCACCAATTCAAACACCCTCTTTTCACTCTATACCAACCACTTTGAGCTTGTGGCCTTTGCAATGTGCATATGTAATGGATGGGATTACACCAGAATAATTTTGAGACCAAATAACAGGATAAGCTCAAGAAGATGGCAAGTCACTGTTTTTTTGACAATTCTCTAAAAGAGGGAGACTACAACGAACATCAACGGACGTATGCTCAGGTCTCTCAATGATCTCCACAAAAAAAGACAATACGTATACTCAGTAATACAGCTGGATTTCTGAACTCGAAATGATACTTTCTTACTTTCACTACCCTAATTGTAGGTTAGAGTTCTAGTTGGGTTTGGGATTTTGCCTTCCAATCGCTTTGCTGAACTTAAGATTGTTCACTCATGTTCAATGCTCACTTAGATCTCTCCCTCTACAGTCTCACCTCTTATACCACTACTCACACCAAATCTCAATTATGCATCAGAGTGATGTCATTCTATGCGGCAACAGTAAAAACCTATTAAGGGTCAGGATTGGTTAAGGGAAACATCTAGATTTACACTTATATTGGAGCTAGGATTACTTTTTGGATGTACGTTATCAGGTGGACAACTTATGCCTATCTCGTAAATCATGGAATTTCAGAAACATCAGATACACAGTTTCTCATTGGTCCCACAAGCTATAAGGTCTGAAGGTACGTCCCTTATTTGCACGTCCCAAATAATTTCAATAATAATATGGATAGGTATGCACCCCATTAGGGAATGAGACCATGAGGTAGTTTTGCAAGGATAACAATGTTTATATAATATAGAGAAATGCCAGCAAAGAACTCTGCTGCACTCTGCTAAAAATTACACGGGCAGCACACTAAAAAGACCAAACACGTCATTGGTGACATCACTACATACAGTCGAAAATCACAATGCTGGCTAGAGTAGACATGTGGCACAGCCTGCTCTATAGGGGATACCAGGGACTAATTGGCCGTTGCTTCCCAGTCAATCTTGTAGCACATGGCTCAGCTGGGCTCATCTCTGCGATCAAGATCAGGTCAGGCTGGTGCAACATTCCTATCTAATCTAAACAACAGGAACTGAGTAATGGTGGTTACATGTAGATTAAATGCAAGGAGGGTTCTTTGTAGAAAGAGGATAATATATTGGCATGTCAACCTCCACATTCAGGGCTTCACTGATACTGCACCTCCTGCACTCTGTACCTCGAAGAGGACCGGAGCGGCTGGGAGCATTGCTCCTCTACTTTTTTTAATTAAGTTTTATCGTTCCTATACTTTTATTTATAGAAGAGACCGTTTCGGAATGGTTTAGTTTTAGAATAAAAGTGTAGGAAGAAGTTCAAAATTGAACTTCAGTGCACTGCACTGAATGTTCCCCTAAACAGCAAGCACCTTCGTTTGGGGGTTTGGATTGTGCATAGGAGCGGCCTGCCAATGGGATTTGTGGGTAGCTGGGGCAGGCCAGCAGGAAATATAGCTCTGAGACTTCTTTTTGTAGACTTTGGCCACTAATCCTTCTGGTGCCTAATAATACGAACAGACATGTGTGGTTATTTGGAAGAATATATTGCTACCTAAGATTAGGTCTAGGGTGGGTGTGTCCAAAGTGAGGGGGTTTAGATTCTTATCATATAAGGAACGGTGGGGTTAAGGCAGGTGATCTCTGGCCTGGCGGGGTGGATGTGAGGGGGCACAGTCAGTTTAGTGGAGATGGATGGGCATTTGTTCTGCAGCCTGACCCTGTCCCACGCTCTATGCCAAGCACATTCTGTGAGAGAATTATACTAGAGATTTGCAACATTGAAGGGAGAGTGAATTGATGGACCTCCATGAGAACAAGGCTTGTGCAGAGCTGATCTAATATGTGAATGGCTTGGTCCCTCTGCATAAGGGACCGGGGGTGCAAGTTCTGCAGCCTCGCAGAGCAGTGTATTTCGGGTCTAATTGAAAGATGGCGTCTTGGCCTAATACAAAATGGAGTCCTAATGACTGGGCATGGGTAGTGTTATTAGCCAATTTTGCTTATGTTATAGATTTCTTACCCATGCAGTATATGAGGGGGCCTCTTCCCGCAGGGCTGTGATCACATTTATTCTATTTGGCGATGCCTAGGGGGGTGGGATAGGACCATGTGATTCCCAACATTACCCCCTTTCATTACTCCTTCAGTAATTTATACCATCATACAGTATTTCTACGTTCAATTGCCCTTCTCTCTGCTTCTTCCCAGGCAGGGCTACACTTTATGGGCATCCAAGCTCAACACACACTTTTTAGGCTCTCCCCACGCCGGGCATATGCCACAGGAGTAATGGTCATATATATATATACATCCCGATCCCCATCCAAGTCTACCCATACTTCTCTATAGTTTTCAAGGTCCTCAGGTTTCTTGTAGTGGTATGATGATAATTGTCTACCTCATCCCCAATGTGGTATATTGCTAACATGCAGTATTTGGGTTCAACACTCTCTCCTGTTTGAATCTGTGCTTACTGAGTATTTACAGGTATCTTATAATTATTTCTACTACCAATAGTCACCATCATCATTGCACTACTTGGAACTGCCTTCGTACAACATTGGAGTCCTAACTAGCACACACAGCAAATCAGCAAAAGGAATATGATGATAGGTATCAGCATTTTCATTGTGGTTCCAAGCCATGAAGGTACCCAGCCAAATGCCATGTTGATCCAATCATTTTCCTGCACTCTGTCCTCCTTCCTCATTTTGGCACCAAGTTTGTACACTGCTGCTATCACGTGTGATAATGTCCCATTGTCAGCATCTTCAGAAGGTACGAACATGCAACATGAACATCCAATCTTTTTCAAACCCGAGCCTCCATTGCTGTGAGGAGGTCAAGCATGTGGCCATTCTGAATCATCATCAGCTGGAGTGCTCTTAATTCTACCTTGATAACATTGAATCCTTCTTCAGTGTCGTTCACCAGCAGGATCAGCTCCCACCGCAAAACTTGCAGCCACTTGGCATTCGCTCTTGCTTGGATACTGGGCACGATTGATGCAAAGAATCTCTTTTCTGAGTTGAAAAGCTTATATTCCTCTGAGATCTGTGCGAGCAAGTCAGAGGAATCTTGGGACAGGTAGTTGAAGAAGTGTTTCTTTTTGGAACAGGTGATCGTGCCGCTCTTCTTCTGACAGTATTCGAAAGATTGGGGGTGATGCTGTGGGCGGTATCTCTGTAGGTCTTGGTGCTGTCTGACCATCTGCAGTCACTGCTCCCCCCCTTTAGATGCTCCTCAGGTATGACCAGCAGTGCGCAATGTAGCATTGCCAGAGCACAGTAGCCCCTCCAGGATGATGGGAAGTGCAAGTATGCTTTTCTGCCGAACACCCAGTAATAATCTTTTAGTGCTGCAGTACCTTTTCGAAGATCCGGAATGATGATTATTCTGTTGCAGCGTTTGTTAGACTCCATGGATACCTTTCCTTCGCCAAGGAAACAAAGTTCATAATTCTTTTCTTGCTGTACCTTGATGGGTTTTTCGAAAGCTTTGACCTATGTCAATTTGGTGATGTGTTCAGTCCATATATGTGCATACGTTTTCCCCACAAAGTCCAGTTTTTCATCAGAGAGGCCACAGAGCCCATCAGCCTTGCACATAAACGTTGAGTCTTGCCATTTATTTTCTGTGAAGATTGTGCCATTTATAGCCAGGAATGGTTTGTTAAAGCATTTTGTGCCTTGCATATCATATCCTCTCATCTGGCAGAAGAAGTTTAATTTTTACTGTGTGTGCCTGAAATGTTCCTTTGATCCTACATACTGCAAGGTGGATGAGACATTGTGATTCTGCCAGAGGTGCTTCTTGAGGTACTAAAACCTTTGGTGCCCCGGATGTGTCCGGCATCAAGGAACACACGTAGCAGCTCCCATTGGTCATTCACCTTCCTGTTGCACTCATATCAGAGTACCAGCTGTTAGACTGTCACAGATGGCGAAGCTCCTCCACTTTATCTAGCCCTAGGACATGGTAGGCATCATATTTGTACTGACGTGTTTGCCTCTTCTTTCTATTGTTATGTAAAGGTGATTGTTATTTCCCTGCTGAGCTTCCACATAATCTGTCATTCTCAAATAATGACCGTTGTACATTAGCTGGTAATAACGGGACCATTAGGCTAGTACACAGCGTGGATTGGGAGCCGCAACATGCGACATTCGTGGTTGTAGGCATTACATAATGTTCACTATGCAAGTGGACAACATCAGTATTTACACCTACTTGTCGGTACACCATGGTAGGGTAAATGGGACCTGGTTCTGTATTGGGCACTGGGGAAAGTAACACATCCTGCATTTCATCAGACATTGAGATAGAGATCATATTAGGTTGTGAGGTAGTTTGTTGAACTGTAAACATAGTGAAGTATATCAGCGTATAATTTGGTGCATCCAATATGCTGTCAGTTTCATTATGTTCAAACAAAAACACCTTTGAGGTTACTTTTGATAAATGTGTATGTAGGGGAGTTAGTTTAAGTAGAAGTTGCCATTCCCCACCCATTTCACCCCTGCCCCCTTCTTTTATATGGGAGCCCAGATATATTCCTAAACAAAGCATCAAAACAGTGAATAATATGGCAGTAAAGTGCAACCCGCAATCGTAACTCTATATGCGGGTTGCACTCACTTTATCCCTATTGCTATCTATCTCATCACATTCTTAATCATTCATTATTCAGCATTAGGTCGAGCATTGCGGCACCTATATAGAAAGGATAACATAGGGTGGGTGTTAATAAAAGTTTAGACGGGATGAGAGAGAGTGAGAGAGAGAGATAGAGAGAGAGAGAGAGAGAGAGAGATATACATCAACTTTCTCGCATTTATTTACATAATTTATTTTTATGTATCACTGCGTGTTTCAGCTAACGATTACTGCAGTTACCTTTTAAGGTATCACAGCATTGTGTTGCATGTCGTTCTCAATTTCTGGTGCTACACTATCATGGGCTTTTCTGACATCTGAGAGGTGAATCCAATGCTGTAACCCTTTTACTTTTACAGCAAGCGGGGTACAGTAGATAACCTCGTATGGACCATGGAATCTCAGAGAGTTCAATTTTCTGACAAAGCTCCGCACATACACTAACTCTTCTGGCATCAGAGGTTGTGTCGGGGTATCTTCAGCTGCAGTTGGTGTGTTTCTCTGATTTTCTACCATGAATGGGGGAGCTATTTGTTTTGCTATACTAAGTACCACTCGTGTGAGCTGTGTGAGATACTCCTTGAACTCTTCCCTCAACATTGTTGCTGTTTTGTGTTCATCAGAGGCCCTTCTCACTGTAGACATTGGGGTTTGCATGTGTCAACCAGTCACTATTTCATGGGTTGACGGGTAATGGTCCTTGCTAGGCTGTGCGCACAGCTGAAATAGTACTAAGGGCAGGCAGTAAACCCAGTTTTTCTTTAAGGAATGGCAGAGTTTGGATGACCTACTTTTAAGGAGGCTGTTTATTTACTCTACCGCGCCATTTGCTTGCGGTTGGTAAATTGAGCACAGTTTGTGTTTCTTTACCAATAGGGATGTGACGTCTTTGAATCGGTTGTTGACAAAATGAGTTTCATTATCAGACCATATTACTTCACATATCTCTCACCGGGGAACACCTCTCTCATGAAAGATTTTGCCGCACACTTGGCATCTTGGTGTGCACAGGGCCCTGCTTCCACCCATCGAGAGAATGGACACACCACCACAATGAGATACCTGATACCATTACATCTTTCTCCCATGTCTGCATTGTCTATATGCAGTTCACGGAAGGGACCTGCTGGATGGGGCAATGTGCCCCGCAGTGTTCATGAAGTCATCCCTGAGTTGTACACTTGGCATGTGGTGCATTCAACCAACATTTTGCTTAGGTATTCTTGAAGGTTTGGTATAAACAAATCTTCCTGGAGATAGGCTGCTATGTGTTGTTTCAAACTGTGGGTCGGAATGTGGAATTGTTTTAATTCAATGTATATTATTTCCACTGAAATAACAACTTTCCCTGTAGTATCCTGTTTCCATAATAGATCTGTAGGTGACTATGTAAAGCCTCATTTTGTCCATAATTCTTGTTCTGTTGCTGGGGCTCTACTCTGTAGCTCTATCACTTGAGCAATGGGTAGTGCATTGTAACCCTCTGCTTTTGGTTCCTCTTCCTTGTTTTTACGACACATTCTGTAGCCCTGGGTATTAAAAGGTATGCTGCTTCTTTGGCCGCCACATCTGTGGCTGCGTTTCCTGAAGATATTTCGTCCTCATTGTGTGTGTGTGTGTGTGTGTGCCTGGAATTTCCCTATGGCTACTACAAAGGGTTATGCAAGGGCATCAATTGATTTATTTAGTAGTTCAGCATGTTGTACTGGGGACCCATCTGCTCTTAAATCTCCTCCTTCTCCATCTTGATAGTTCAGCATGTACTGTTGTCGTTACATATGCTGAGTCTGAATATATTGTCACTGCTCACCCCTTTGCCACATGGAGGGCCTCAATTAACACTATGAGCTCTGCTGCTTGGATGGAGTAGTGCATGGGCAGGTGTTTTTTAATTAATACCTCATACTCTCCGCCCTCCATCCACACCACTGCAGCCCCTACATGTTTTTCACCAGTTTCTTGGTCAATGGACGCTGACCAATCAACGAAGAACACTTCCCCTTCCTGTTGGGCATTTCACTTGCTTTGGGAATGTCATCCCCGTCTCCCTTATATATTGCACAATCATGTTCTTGCATATATTGTACAGTGCATGGTTCTGTGAGGAACGTGGCTGGGTTCACAGTTTTGCATTTTACCCCATGTATTTTGAGACTCGAGAGGATGATCTCGATTTCGGACACCCTTTGCGTGGTCACAGTGGATTTGGATCTTTCTAGTATTGCAAATAGGGAGTGTTCTACGTACAGGGTGACCGAGCACCCCATAACAATTGTCAAGCTTTTATCTATTGCAAAGGCAGCGGCTGCAAGAGCCTGTTTGCAAGTTAAATAACCTTGCATTACTAAATCAAGGGTGCCACTGTAATAGGCCAGAGGTTTGTGGCCCATGCAGCTCTTTTGTGTCAGCACTGATGTCATTAGGGTGCCATTGGAATGTGAGACAAGGTAAAATTCCTGCTCATAATCTGGTGTGCCTAGGACTGGGGTGGTAGAATCAGTTATTTTAGGCTGTTGAATACTGTTTGCATTTCTGTTGTCCAAATGATGTTTCTCTTTTCTTTCTGCACCTCTTTCAAACCTTGCAGAAGGTGTCTAGTGTATGCTGCGCAATCTAGAATCCAAGCCCTATAGTAGTTCCATATTCCGAGGAATGTTTGCATGTCCTTTGCTGTATTTGGTCTGGAAGAAGCGCGCACTGTTGCCACCCTGTCTGGTTTTATTATTTTGCCATCTTTTGAGATCAATTGGCCCAAGTACAGAACCTCGGCCAGACAGTATTGCAACTTTTTCATTGTCTATCTTGTACCCCCTTTGTGCGAGTAGTTGGAAAAGAACAATGGAGTATCTCTGACAGCTCTCCTCGTTCTCACTGTAGACTAAGAGGTCATCTAAGTATTGGATGATGGTACTCAGAACCTGAATATTGCTGAGATCTTCGTGAAATATCCCATTGAATATACTTGTGCTTTCACAATACCCCTGGGGCAAACAACAGTGTTCATACATGCCCCCTACCTCCCAGTGGGAATGCTGTGAGATACTGTGATTCTGGGTCAAGAGGTACTAAAAAGAATGCGTTCTTGAGGTCCACTACAGTGAAATGTGTTGCCTGTTTTGGGATGTTGCACAAAATGAAAGCGGGATTTGGGACAAGAAGGAACTCCTTTTGGACAATATCATTGAGGGGGCAGGGTCCTGGATCATACGCCAACTCCCCCCTGTTGCTATCTTAATGGGGTGCACATCCTTATCGGATGGAGAGTTTGAGGGGACAAGAATTCCTTGCTCTAGAAGTGCCTGCTTTGTCTCTTGAATCCCTTCCTCAGTCTCTCTAGACAAGGTATATTGTTTCACCCTGGGCAAAGGTGGGATGGTATTTGTTGCATGTCTGTGTCATAAAAGGGAGGTGGTCCGCTGAAGAGGGCCATGAGGGGGCTCTGCACCTTTCTACTTTGAACCATTATATCACTGGGTATGCTAATTTCAAGCACAATCTCCCCATCAGTTGAAGGATAGCTCAGCAGCAACATGCTCGCCTTGGAAGCAAAACAACACAGAGCAACACAGGTGCCATCAATAGGTCCGCGCTTAGAAAATCTGGGTAATAAGCGAGTGATAAAAAACCTATCATATCATATCAGTGTCATCATCAGTGAACAACTCTTCATCAGTTAATTTGTGAAGGGGGACATTGGGCTTGATACATAGCACTGTGTGCCACTCACAACCATGGATGTCTTTACCTATTACAACAATTTGTTTGGCAGATACTTGCACCCCTTCCAAATCTGAGAACAGAATTGTACCAGTTACTATCTCTGGGGTTGCTACAGGCGTAAGAAAACATCTGATGACACTCTCAATTCTTTTCTAATGAGCTCATGCACTGCTCTAGCTAGCACTCAAATTCTATAAATAAAAATTCTGGGATTTACAGGTATTCCTCTCACCTGTACTTCATTGGCCACCGTGTGTATGATCAACATTGCCCTGAGTGCGCACATGCCAGGGGTGGAACAGACAATCCCTCTCTCTGTAAATGATATGTTCATGTTCAATTTACTGAGTACCTTTCTCCCTAACAAATTGACAGGGGAACTTTCATGATACAATAGGGGTGTTCTCACTACCTTACCTCCTATTTTAATGTCCAAATATGGTATGTAAGGAACCATGAGCACAGCCCCAGAGAATCCTTGCGTATCGCGAGTTTGACCGGATAACGGAAAATCATCTTCACAAATACATGACTTCTCCACCCTAGTCCACCATAAAGATGTTTCCTATCTCTGCCCCCAACAGTGGTTCATCTTCTGTATGCAAGGTAGTGGATAGTACTGGACACACAAGTGCTCTCTGTGGGTTGTCCTATTCAGCATAGGTGTCTTTCCCCGGGCAGGTGAATGTGTCTTCTCCAAGCATGCATGTTCCTCTATAAGGTGCAGGTGCACCATTTGGGGTGGTGGCAAATGGGTTATTATTGCATGTTGTTTGTTGATTGGGACTGCGCTCGTACAATATTGAATGATGCTCCATCATGTGTATCATTGCTTATAGTTACACCCGGATAACCTGCTTTTACCCATACTGATTCGACTTGATCACCTACTGCCGATACCAAGATACTTTTAATATCCTCTCTAGCGTGGGCCAAACTCTGCTGTATTTTTCTCAAAACACAAAAAACCATTTCCTTGTGCCCACCGTGAGTGGGGAGAGGGACTTGTGGAGGTCGTTTTTTATCCATCTGTGCCCATGGGGCATAATGGGGTCACCCAGTGCCCTTGTGGATGAGGGGCATCTGTAGTTTTGTTTTTACCTTCCCGCTCTTTACCCCTGTCCCCTTCTTTTTGGCTAGGGCCATTCTCCCACTCCTGTTTCTCAGTTTCCCCTCCATGTGTCTTCCATTCTAGGGGCGGCCCATTGTTCTTGCTGTATCCCTCTCGTTGCTCCGTCTTCTGCTTTGTCAAAGTTGTTCCAATAGTCCTTGTCCCTCACCAACCCCACATTCTCATACCCCAAACTATCCGTGTCCCCTTCTCGTTCTACTCGCAACACCCGTATGGGTGCAATGTCAATCCTGAAGAGAAAATCTCCCGATCTCCACTCATCCTCTGGTAGGGGAGGGGTGGCACTTGAGGGTCGGGCCCTCCCTCCGATCCCTGTGCTACTTCACATACAGCTCGCAGTTGTGCCAATTCTGTGCAAGTGGAAGTTAAGGCCACCTCAAGATCTCGTGTGTTTGCTCCTGCGTGGCTGGGGGTGACAGTCAATGTGGCATAAGGTGGGGGTGGGGCTGTGCCTGGTGTTGCTGGCGTACTTCCCCCTGACACATAAGTGGGGGTTGAATACCTTTTGGCGGGTCTTGTGAGCAAGGGATAGATGTTCTTGGGTTCCTCCTCCCCCTTCTCTTTTTCACCCACCTTTGCCCCCTCCAGGGCTGCAATTTCTGACCCCTTCTCCCTTCTCAAAATGGCAGGAGTCTCTCCGAACATCCGTCACAGGTCTAACACCTCCCTTCTATTTTGGAGCTGTTTCCCTTTGTATCTCGCAGTTAGGTATGTGGATAAGTGTTCTAATGTTCCTTTATCAAAAGTCCCATCCTCCGGCCAGGCATTTGATAGTCCCTCCCCTTTTGTTTCGGTCACCCTCTGGCCATGATATTTTTTAATTTGCTCGCTATAGAGGGGGAGGTGCTTGCAGATGTGGGACAGGGGCGTATCTATCCCCATTGTTAGTCCCTTTACACTCAGCTGGAATGCTCCCCACTGCTTGAATGGGTCCTTTTCCCTCCTTCTATACCCTGATTTTTTGTGGTTAGCAGTCAATAAGTTATTCTCACATATATTTTGACCTGTTATGTACGGAATATTTAACCATATAAAATTGTAAAACAATGTGTAACCAACAAAACAAGGACACATGAAACAAAGAACATACAGACAATTCCCCCTCCCTGTTTTCCCCTTAGAGCAATATCCACTTTCTTACCCACTCATTTATCAATCACATCACATTTTGCCCCTTCTGGGACTTCCTCCACATAGATAAAAAACACATAAAATAATAAGCTAAAACAACAAGATAAAACAATAACCCTTCGTTTTTTCCGAGCCCTCTAATTATGTGGGACTCCTACTTTTATCTCCGTATTTATTGCCCGCACTGGTCGAGACAGTCCACCCTGGCGCCACCCTCCAACCCCTTTCAGAGCTCGGTTCCTGTATCTCCTCTTCTCTTCACTTTCTTAATAAAAATTGATAAAAAATGTCCATATAAATGGAGAAAGTGCTTCACTTCGCATAATCACCCAATTCACTCACATTCAATCACTGCATGTTCCCTTCAATCACATTGCTCTATATTCCACAAACCCCTCTATTTGTGTATCCTTGCAATTTAAACTCACATGCCTGTGTTCTTCCAAGAACCTCCATTCGTGGTTAATCCACACCGCCTGGGCCTCTTCCTGGGGCCGCACTCAGCTCCGACGAGCAGCAGGGTTTTCGAAAAGCCGAGACCCACAAGAACCATTTTCTTCATTGTGCGTGATTTTTGGGACTGGTCCGCTGTCGGTGGGCGTGGCCTTTCTAGAGAGGTCCTGGATCTCGGCCCAGGTAAAGGGGGCCACGTTAATCACATCGGGGTCACCAAATGAAGGCATGTCCCTTATTTGCACATCCCAAATAATTGCAATAATAATATAGATATGCAGGCCTCCTGTTATGGAATGAGACCATGAGATAGTTTTGCAAGGATAACAAAGTTTATATAATATAGAGAAATGCCAGCAAAGAACTCAGCTTCCCGGGAGCGCTCTGCAAAAAATTACACGGGGAGTACACTAAAAAGACCAAACACGTCATTTGTGAAATCACTACATACAGTCGAAAATCACAATACTGGTTGGAGTAGACATGTGGCACAGCCTGCTCTATAAGGGATGACAGGTGGTAATTGGCTGTTGCTTCCAAGTCGATCTTGTAGCACGTGGGTCAGCTGGGCTCATCTCTGTGGTGAAGGTCAGTTCAGGCTTGTGCAACATTCCTAACTATCTAAGCTAAACAACAGGAACTGAGTAATGGTGGTACCCTGGACATCACATGCAAGGAGGGTTCTGTGTATAGAGGGGATAATATATTATCATGCCAACCTCCTCATTCAAGGCTTCATTGATACCTAATATGTGAATGGCTTGGTCCCTCTGCATGAGGGGCTAGGGGTGTGAGTGCTGCAGCCTCACAGAGCTGTGGATTTCCGGCCTAATTGAAAGATGGCGTTTTGGCCTAATACAAAATGGACTCCTAATGACGGGGCATGGGTAGTGTTATTAGCCAATTTCACGTATATTATAGAGTACTTACCCCTACAGTATATGAGGGGGGTTTCTTCCCGCAAGGCCGTGATGACGTTTATTATATTTGGCGATGCCTAGAAGGTAGGGCAGGACCATTTCCTTCCCAACAGGTCTAGGTAGATATGACATGAAGATACCTCACCACCCAATTAGCCCAGCATCTTTCATCACCCATGCCTTCTGCCATGACATTGTCTTAGTACTTGGCCTTGTAGTGTATTTTTGTCTTTGGAAATTCACAGGAGTGTGGGCACTCGCTATTGTGTCTGGAACTCCAAGTTCAAGCTCTATTTCCATCCTTGCCTCACATGACAGGAGACCACGATCTGGTCCATTTTGCAGCTTTCAAATGCTCAAAATGAATTAAAACTTGGCATTCTTTGTGTCATGATGCCTGCCCCCAGAGCACCGGGACAGGCCCAGCACCCCCGGAAGCAGGCATCATGCCCCCGGGAAAAAACCCAGCAGCCCCTAATAGGGGCTCTTTGGACTTTGTCCTGGCGCCTTTGGCGCCAGGCTCATATTGGACATCAGTCCTGGCGCCTTTGGCGCCAGGCTCATAAAAGAAGGTGTTTGGTGCACTTACCTGACGCAGAGCATGCTGCGTGTCTGCTCCTGCATCCTGACTTCTGCCACGCCTGCCAGCATCCTGAATCACCTGCAAAGGAAGGGAACAAGAGAACAGAAGAAGGAAAAGGCCTTATCTGCTAAATCTGCATCCCAGAGACATTTCTCCGACGATCCTAAAAAGGAAGACATTTATTTTTAAAAGCACATCGCATCGATCGCTGCAGCGCCTCATTCTACTCAGCTTACAGGGCGCTTCCATGTTCTGCAGCGACCATCCGGATCTGCAGTCACGCCCCAGCGCCAAGGAGAAAAAGACAATAACGAAGGTGAGAGAAAGAAGGGAAAAGGGAAGCTTAATCTCCATGTTAAGACTTACCTGCTGGGTCATTCCCTTTTCATTTCGGGTCCGCGCCGCATCCAGGCATTTTCGGACCCCGGACCCTAAGGGGAAAAAGACATCAGCGTTAATGAGCGAATGAAAAGACATTACCAAGACGCTCATTAAAGACTTACCTGATTTCCACAAGGATTTCACCTCTCACCTCGGGTCGATGCCTGTTCCCCGGCATTCCGTACCCCGGCACCTATGGGGAAAAAGACACTAGCATTAGAACATTAATGCATGGACACAAGGGGAACCACTTATCAAAAACTTACCTGGAAGCCAAGCAAGTTTGGTTCTCATCAATCCGTAAATCCAGTGAAGTAACTGGATACCAACGCGCCCCTGCATCAGAAGCAGGATGGAGAGCTCATCCTTCCAGACCCTAAGGTGAGACGCCACGGGGAAGCACAGAAGGGTTTTGAGGAGGGTGAGAGGGGTAAGTGGGAGGCCGACGCATTACCCCGCAGACAGCCAATCCCCTATTTCCACCTACAGAAGGATACTTCTGCGAGCCAGACAAGCAAGATTTGGGGGTCCGGTCCAGTCTGTCTTCCGAGTCCTGCGCATCACTTTAGAAGAGGTCACAGCAGCTCAGACCAGGCCAGCGCCTCCGTGGGAGTCAGGTGAGCGTTACACTTTGTGTTCTTTCTTGCACCTTAACATGAGAAGATTAATCCTCTGCACACTCGTTCTTATTCAGAGTAGATAGCTGACCTCGATTTCTATGATCTTGATTTCAGACCAGGCAGCCTCACCATGCAGCTCCATGAGCCTGTTATTCAGCTGCAACACAGTTTTTCCCTCTCCTGTCAGGTTTTCTGGCTTACTTATTTCATGATACCAATGTCCAGTTTCTGTGCAATGGTGGCTTCTCCTACATTCTATTTACTACTCATAGCTAGCCTCTATAATGACTGGATCTACCTTGCATTTCAGCATCTGTACAATTATTAAACTACTGTTTCTGCAGCACTTTGTTAACATGTAACTTTCTTCTTTTCCACGTTGATTAGTTTACTTGATTCTTTACTTTGTCATTCTTCCTCTGGGATCTATACATTATCTTCAGTCAGCATCTCTGGACATCATGCACACTTTCTTACGACATCATGAATTCATTTGCTTAGCTCATTCTCATATTCCTTCTGAGAGTTCTTCCTGCAGGTTGTCATCACTTCAGGGGTACATTCAATAGGGTTGTCTCAATGGGTATCTACTTCTAAATACTTGCTGTGGTATTGGCACGATAGCTGGTGTCAGGCAAGGAATGGTCTCATGTCTCCAATAGAGGGGAGGTAGGGTGGGCGGGATCTCCTGCAGATGTATACAGCTGTTCCTCTACATTCCCCCATCTGGTCGAGTGCTCGAACACCTCCTCAAGTTTTTCTGCTTTTTTGCATCTTCTCTTGTATAAGTGTCTCTTGGGCATCCATATCTTTGTCACCCTCCTCAGGGTGACCATAGTTTTAATGTGTTCATCCACACTCCAAGTCATGTAGCTGCATTGTCCATTTGGGGTACAGCAGACACACCATCCCATGTAATTCTTACGATCCTTCGGATACCAGAATTGTGTTCCTTCAGGTGCAACAATACTTGCTTTTATGTAATCTCTGATGGCATCATCAGTCAGCACTTTGTCTTCTGGTTTATCCTTTGCATCAATCATAATCTTCATTCCTACTGCTTTCTTTGATAATGTGTCCAATTATTATCCTTATCATACAGAATCCAAATATTATTATCACCAATATTGCTCCAACGAACTTGAATAGGTTGGCCATCCAATAAGGAATCCAGGAAAACATGAGTGCAAACCAACTGTCATCTCCAATGGCTTCTGTCTCATCCACGATTTTATATGTGACTCTGTTCACATCGATATAGCCTCTGTCAAGGTCCCTATGTCGCTGTCATGAGATGGTGTGAATGTACAGCAGGATGGTCGATCTTGGCACAAGCACCTCCTTCCATTGTGGTAATCATGTCGAGGACATATCTATTCTGGAGGGTCATCAACCTTATGGCCATCAGCTATTCTTTTGTGTCATTAAATCCTTTTATAGTTGCATTGATTGTTTGCGGAAGCTCCCATCTGGTTATCTGTAGCCATTTGGCATTCACTGCTGTTTGGATTCGAAGCATGAACATAGATGTGAACATCACTGTAGTTCTGCTGAACAGTTTGTGCTCATAATGGAATGTATTCATAAGCCGTTAGTGATTTTTGTGAGAAATAATTCAATCTCTTCTTCAGCCGGAGTTCCAGTGACCTCCTTTGTCTGAGGTGAACGTCCACTTTTGAAAATTCTTTAATATTCAGGTTGCTCTTTGGGATCACCAAGGCTAGGTCAAGGATATACACCAAAGAACACACTCCACCTCAATTTCTGGACAGTTTCATATAGCCTGTAGATCCTCTGGCCCAATACTGATCCATTAATACGTCACCTCTGTCCTCATTCCTGGAACATCAATTGTGTACTCCTTATTATATACATATTTGTTTAGGGATATTTGTTTAGGGATATTTGTTTAGGGAAATTGATGTTTCTGATATTTGTTCTATCTTACTTTTAGAAAATGTATTAAATTCTCCTGATGAAGACATAACACAAAAAATGTTAACACGTCGAAACCGGTAGAGAAAGTGTGGATAAGGCTATTTGTGAAGATCTTCTATTCCTTGCCTATCCGAACTACTGACCACCCACAAGAATCACTGTGATCATTTTGTTTGTTGTTGTTTTTTTCAAAATATAATATATTTTTTGTATAAGAATTGGAATGTCAATTAATTGTGATGTTTCTCATGTGTTTTTAACCTGTATTTTTGGATGTTGTGTATGAATGGGTAAATGTATGGTGTACGACTGAGGACAAATGTGTGAATGATTCAAGAGTATGAATTTTATGGAATTATGATGAGCCTTTTAACAATTTTTCTACTATGTTAAATAAATAATTGTTTGAGTGCAAAATAAATCTGTGATTAAACTCACACAACAAGAAATGTATTAGGTCTAATAAAATCCTTAATGCAAGAAATTTAAATTATATCCTCTGGATGTTCTTTTCGAGACTATTTTCTGTTGCTAATACCCTCTTCCGGAGAGTGGGGTTTCCTGTGCCTTTCAGAGAAACACTCCTTATTATATACAACATGATTTTTTCCCTAACTCCGAAAGCACATTGTCGCATTAACCAATGGGACTAGAGACACTGGGCCTGCTTCATCTTCCACCCATGTCAGCAGGTTTTAGTACTTGGCCCAAGACTTTAGACACTGATCATTCACCTTCTGTTCCCCTTGCATTGCTTCCTTCCTTAGCATATGAGCTGCACAGGACATCATTCCCTCGTTCTATCCTTTGTTTTGTGCTTACTCGTCCACAGATCAATAGTAGTGAACATTCCCAGCACCCAGGAATTCCAGTCTTTTTTGTCATGTCAGAACAGTTCAGTCTTTTAATTTCTTCAACAATCACCTTCTCTTGTTCAGCAGCAGGATAAACAAGCATCCTGTCTGTCCATCCAGGCTCTTTCTTCATTTGTGTTGTCTTGATATAATCATCCTGGTATTGAAATGACTGTCTTGACTTTCATCACAAAGTTGCCCAGCTCCTGTAATACTGTCCTCTATTAGTACATGCTGCTAGATGACTGAGGCATTTTGATCATGTGCTGACATCTCTTTTGAAATGAAGGTTTTTACTGTATTCATGGCATAGAGGATGAAAGAGCAAACATGCCAATTGTCATCAGATGTTCTTTCATCTTTTTTCATGTGCTGGTACCACATATTAATACCCAGGTTAGCGGCATTATCGAGATAGTTATTTATCCTCCTCTTCTTCTGCATCCCTCTTATGTCGCCTGACATGCCCATAGAGGTTAAGGAAATTATCATCATTTGTACTTATACTTGGAAAAATCATAGGAGTTCTTTTTTCAATGGGAATATTAGGATAATAGAGACTTTGAAATGTGAAATACAAAAAGATAAAGGAAATACAGGAGCATATGCATATAAGGTGTAGAAGTCTGGAAAAACATTTAGTGTGCCATCCCAATACCTGCTGGACTCGTGCTCTATATATAATCACATTATCCTCTTCACAAATCATTTTTAATATAGGTGCTCACTTCTACATTCGTAGTTGTACAATCTGCTCAATTATCGCTATTATGAGCCTTCTTATCAGAGGGCCATTTTTAGGGTCATGTAGAAAGGTGTGAATATTAACATCTCTCCTAAAAAGAGCAGGGTAGGACTGAAGTATAAACACAAAAATAGCAACTAAAAGGCAATGTGTGTCACTGTCAATGGGTATCATGTATTATCATTGAAACCGATATTCTCCTAAAAATGAATCTGGGTATTGATCTCTCTTCCCATTTCTAATCAGAAACTGGCATTTAAGTATTGTATTAATGCAATTTTTACTCCTAAAAAGAATTTCTACAATGTACATTTTCAGCCTCTGGAATTGTCTGTGCACTTCCTGCTACAAGTTTAATGAATGTCCAATGAATTCCAGCCCAAAAGAAATATGTGCTAACCACACGCTGTTTTATTGTCCTTCTTCTTGGTCATCAATCGAGTCTGCACATGTGTCATTTTTCTTGTCTTGCTTCTTGGTCAATTAGTGCTGAAGGGAGGGTCTCGCCTTTATAGATATTTAGATCGCCGAAATGCAACCAAGCTCTTCTTCCCGATACCTTAACTGCAAAAGAAGAGACTTCCTTAAAACAAAAGGAACCATTGAACCTCGGCTCGTGCCATTTACTGGTGAAATTATTAATAAGGATCTGGTTGCCAACATATAACTTTGGCAGTGGCAATCGTTCACTTGGATTGGTTACTGGACTCTCCTCTTCCGTGTTCCTTAACCCCTCCCTCCTATGATTGACTTGATCTGCAATGAAAGAAACACTGGTAGTCATACATGTCAAATAATTGTGCATTTTATCACCTAGAGCCTTCGCTACACTCTGGGCATCACTCCTGACTCTAGATGGAGGTCTAAGAGATGTTCTCATGTGACGCCCTGTTACTAACTCATGGGGAGTAAGATGGTGGTCTGAACCTTGCTGATTTCCAAGGGCATACAATGCTAGAAGTAGGCAATATAGCCATCCCTTCTTCAGAGTTAATTTGATCTTGGACATCCTCTCTTTGAGGAGGCCGTTGAGTCTCTCACATTCTGTTTGCTTGTATATGTTAAGCAGAAGAAAATATATGCTTTATACTCAATAGAACTAATGTGGTCCATTATCGGATATTAGTACTTCGCACACACCCCATCTTGGAAATACTTTGTGCACTAAAGACATTGCTGCACAAGTGGTATCATGGTGTGTACATGGACCGACTTCGATCCACCTGGACAAGGGACACACTACCACTATTAGATACGTGTATCCATTATATGTATGCAGCATATCAATGTAAGCGATATGCAAATGTTGAAAGGGACCATTTGGTCTGGGTACTACTCCTCTAATTGCTCTGAGTGTATGCCCAGTAGTAAACCTTTGACACACAATGGCCCTCATTACGACCCTGGCGGAAAGTAACTGACCGGACCGCCATAGCGTAAATAGCGTTTCCGCCATTGCACGACGGAGTAAAGTGCGGCTAATTCTGACCCATCGGGCATGAGCACTACGCCATGGCGAAGTGCAAAGTCCGCGATGGCGGAAATGTCCCCAAAACGCCCCTCACCGCCGTCGTACGGCGTCCTAGGTGCAATTCCGCCACCCATCATAGCGGTCACTGTAATGAGCGGTAATCGCAAAATACGGTGACCGTAAATATACGGAAACGGAAGTAAAAACATGGTCCCGGAACGGGAAACAGCACGCCGTACACCTATAAATTCAGAATCCCAACACAACCATCAAAAATCCTACCCTGAGACACATCCCAACCCGTTAGCCACCCTAGTGAAAACAAGAAAAATGGGAAAAGTTGCGAAAAAAGCATGCGACCGCAAGCGGCAGGTCCACTTCTCCCATGAGGAACTCACCGTGCTCACAGAGACCCTCCAGGAGAATGCTGCCGTCGTCTTCTCCACGCAAATGACCAGGACGGCACTTGCGAACAAGAAGGCCATATGGGCCCTGGTGGCACAGCGGGTAAGTGCGGTGGGGACCGCACCCCGCAACCCACAGCAATGCAGAAAGCGATGGGACGACTTGCGGATACGCGTACGGAGCATACTATCTGCCAACCGTAACATTGCCACAGCTACCGGGGGAGGATCGGAATCACCCATCAAGTTGACCCCCTGGGAAGAAAACTGTGCCTCCACCATTGGAATGGAGAGTATAGAGGGAGTCGGAGGGATGGAGAAAGGAGTGCAGACATCCGAAGAATCAGGTAGGTGGGCCAAATAAAACAATGCTAAATCCACAATGTCCAATCATGTGAAGTACCATGTGTCCACATAGTGCAACAGAAACACATGTCCAGGAGAACGGCCACATACATTGGCCTGATAGCGCACTTTAAAACTCACATTAAATACATAAATAATTAAAAATCCTAAAAACACCCTCTACCCGTGCAGCATGCACACCCTAACTGCAGGCTGCAAAACAACTGCATCCTCAATCCACACAAATATGAAACCACCTCCAAGGCCCTGACCCAAATCACCCTCAGGTACCACCCCAATGCATGTGATACATTGCCATTCCAATTTCCACAGACCCATAAATAACGCTCGCCCTCCTTTACTCCACCACAGGGTCCGATTCAAACGACGAGCTCAGGACACCCCTACCAGCACACCTGCAAAGAGGGCCAAGACCAACGGCCAAAGACCCTCCACCTCAGCTGCACGGATCAAGACACGGCAGCAGCACAAATCAAGTGGCAGCACACAGGAGGGGACTTCAACAGGCACCCCAGCAGCCAGCATGCCCACAACAGCAGCACCACAGGTCCCACCAATGGATGCCACAGAAGGCACTGCTTCTGGTGGCAGCAGCACCATAGGTGACACTGCATTAATGGCAGCATGCTCCGACACAGAAAACGGTGCTGTCGATGTAGGATCCATCCATGACCTGTCTCAATCCCCCTGTTTGTTTCATCCCGTACACCATGAGGATACCACGCAGGGGCACCCACAAGACGACGACTGGCCATCCCCCACAAGCCCTGTGGCAAGGCAACATGAGGTGATCAGCCCCTCTGTGACACCACCGCAAATGGGCATGGCCCAGCAGAGGCAACAGTCCCTCGACCAGGTGATCGTGCAACAGCAGCAACTGGCCACGCTCCTCAAGGAGCATGCTGATGAATGTGGGGGTACTAAGGCAGCCATAGAAACATCAACTGAGACACTTAGGTCAGAAATGGAGAGAAGCACAGAGACACTAAGGGCACAAATGGAGAGAAGCACCGAGAGCCTGAGGGTACAAATGGAGAGAAGCACCGAGAGCCTGAGGGGGGAACTGCATGCGACGTCCAAAGATGTATGTGCTGAACTTGCCGCTGTGCGCCGTGTGCTCACTGAGCTCTCACAAACCCTTAGGGACATGCATGGACGTGAGCAGGCAGAGACATCATCCGTTGCAAGTTCCGTCCAGGGCAGCCCCCAACGTAGATCGGGGAGGAACCTGCGCTCCACAGGCAGGGGTGCCCCTGATACCCGGAGAGGGGGCTTGCAATAGCGTCTGCCCACTGACAATGAGCATCTTTGGACACTGGTGTTCGGGGGGGAGGTAGGAGGGTGGAGGGGGTGTGTTGGGCTTTCTTGGGTGGCGGGTCGATGGGGTGTGTAACATAATTTCACATATGCTATAAACAATTCACAATCATCCAATGAGATGTGTGGACATTGATCTTTGTGTACGAGGCCTTTATAGGCGTACTGTCCATATTGTGCATGTTCCAGACACACACAGTGCCACAAGTCCCGTGTCCATGTATCAGCCACCAGGCGTGAGTGCTAGAAGCATGAATCTATGAGAATCTGACGAATTTCACGGCCCTCCTGTGCCTCGCGGACTCCTTGAGGTGCTGCCACATCCCCACCCTCATCATGACCATCTTCAGGTGCTTGCAGTCCTGCGTCAGGGGGCATGGGCACATTTCTACGTACGCACATGTTGTGTAGCATGACACATGCCATGACCATCTTTGCAACCGTCTCATGGCGGTACAGGAGTGCCCCGCCAGACCTGCTGAGGCAGCGGAAACGAGTCTTCAGTAGGCCGAATGCCTGTTCTATGACTACACGGGTACGTGAGTGGGCATGGTTGTAGTCCTCCTCATGCTGGTTCTGTGGGTTCGGAGTGGTGTAAGGAGCCATCTCTTCAGTGGATACCCGGCATCACCTGTATGTGGACAATAAAGGATGTTTGTGGAATGACATAGCTACGTACGCATCCCCCCCCCTTCCTGCCAGGTCATTGCCGCATCACATACCCCACATTATCATGCATGAAATGAGACTCACCGAGTAGCCAGGATCTGTTCCCTGCGTGTCGCTCCATGTAGCGTGGTATTGTAGAGTTCCTCAAGACCATGGAATCATGGGTTGATCCAGGAAATCGGGCACAACAATGTGTAATGATCCTGTTGGAGTCACACACCATTTGTACATTAAGAGAATGATATTGTTTTCGGTTGCGGTACTGGGCCTCCATGGCATGTGGCACAACCAATTCCACATGGGAGCAGTCGATGGCACCAATGCAACCCGGTATGCCGGCAAGTGCATGGAATCCCACTTTCGTGTTCGTAATTTCCTGCTCCGAGCGTGGTAGAGAGATGTAGTCGTCTGCGTGCTTCAGGAGGGCATCGAGCACTTGCGATAGTGTCCGTGACAACAGTGGCTGTGAAATGCCATGCAACTGTCCGACTGTGTGCTGGTAGGTGCCTGTGGCCAGGAAGTGTAGTACAGACACCACCTTCAGTAGGGGTGGGATGGCGGTTGGGCTATCTATCATGCTGGCAAGGTCAGCGTGTGTCATGTCCACAATGGCGGTTATGGTGTCCCGGTCCAAACGGTAGAGGGTGTGGATCTGCTCATCGGTGAGGTTGAACGGATGAGCTCGGAGGCTTGGGATTGCGGGCTGCCTGCGTGGTGGTAGTGGCTGTGCTGGTGGGCCTTGCTGGCCCTGCCTTGCCCTCCTCCTCCTCCTCCGTCTCCTCTGTGCGGCCGGTTGTTGTAGTAGTTGGTGTTCGTCTTCTTCTTGAAGTTGGAGTACTTGCAGTGCTATCAGGTCCCCCAGGGCCAACATCGCTAGTCCTGCCGGTAGCATTTTGGAGTGGGTGTGGTTGTGGGAGGGGGTTGGGTGTGCAATTTATGTGTTTTCAGGCAGTATAGCCTCCACCTGTGGTGATTCATTCCACCTGTGCAAGCTGCAATCCCCTTTGGGCGAGCACGTCCCGCACACAACGCTGCAATTCGACGCATGGCATCTTGCTATTACAATCATGTATTTAATCCCGATGGCAGTGGAATATTTGTTCATATGTTCATTCTGCAATGGTCCCATTGTTTCACATACTATCTTTACAGTCGCGAACAAACTTGTGAAGGGTCAGTGGAATGTAGTACTCGATTAACAGTGGACCCTCATGCAGCACTGTACCGAGGTTCACCGACGGGTGGGGCGTCCCATTTGTGAGTGAAGCAAGTTGCCATTTTCACACCCTGCCGCACTACATGGATGAATTTGTGATTTCAAGCGGTCACAGATGCCTTTTCAACGTGATGTTGCAAATGTGGAATTCGAGGACAGCGCTTTCGGTTTTCAGCTAGCGGCGAGGAGACGCCCACAGGTCTGACTGCAGATATTAAGTTCTATTGTTTAATGTCCTTGGGACAGGGGCCATGGCGAGAATGCAATGATTGATATGAATAGTATGGGATGCGCAAAAGCGTAGTGGACGATAAGGCAGGACGTTCCCAAATACATGTTACTTCACAACACTAGAATTCCGGCCTGGAGCACAGTGGATTTTGCAGACTGCATTACGCACAGACTCAATGGAAATTTCACATGTTATGTGAGTAAATAATCAGGCGTTTTCATACGGGGATGAGGGTATGATGTATGGATGCATGGACAGATGATTAAATTGAGAGTTTACCATGTACATGGCTTTTTGGAATCTATCCACTTCCCCTGCGCTATGTGATGCAGAGCTGCCATAGTGGGACCATCGTCTATCTGCCCTTGTTGAACCCTCCCTGTCTCGACGCGCCTTCAAACACTTGTGTCTATGCACGTTACTAATCCCATCTAATGGATTCTGTCTTAACAGACGCATGCACACAAACACTCGTTTGTAATAGTGTATTCACATCGATTTATATAGTTATGATTCGCAAGTGATTTTTGGGTGGGAATAATCCTTTTGAGTGGGCTAACATGCATATGGCTGTAGATTTAGTTTGATCATTGAAGTGAGTAATTCAAATTAAGTTCTGATGCCCATACCATTCTTTTTCATTTCATTTGGGTGACAGGTATCTCCTCCCCTTTTGCCGCTGCCATCTGTATGCCACTCCTGCAGATGGCTTTTACTCCCGACACCTGCTGCTTCGTGTTAATCAGTGGAGCACCATTACGATCTTATGGGACGATCGCCAATGGGCCACATGCCCTTACGCAGTACTAGTGGCTAGGAGCAACATATCGACCTTTCAGCTGGACTAGTGCCTACCTAATGGGACAGCCCTGCGGTTCTAGGCGCTTCCATGTTGCCTTTTTGAACGTGTATGTAGCCCCTGTGTACCATGAAGGAACAGGGCGTCACACAAGCAGAAGCTGGTCATTTATTGCGGATGCAGCCCACAATACTGAAATGTATTTTGGAGTTCATGACCTAATGGCTGTATGGGCTTGGTGATTTTGTAGTGCATTAAATTTCTATTCTGATATTAACCGTGTAGCGTTATTCTTTGCAAGTAATGTAGCATATTCCTATTTGTGGAGCGATGTATTGTGAGTAGATCTGCATTGGGTTCCGGCTTCTGGTTATAGTTGCGTGGTACTGTACTGGGCGCGTTTGCCTACGAAGCCCAGTGAGGTCAGGGATAGGGGCTGCCATTATGACTGTTTTAATGATGTCATGCTCAGGGGCGGGGGATTAGCTTTTGTGTAACAGATGCCGGTCAGCCAGGTGGATTGGTGGAATGATGTGATTATCAGAATATGGCTGGTCACAGGTGCCTGTGTTTGCGTGCGTTTCTTGGAGGGAGACTGAGGTCATGTCCATTGGAATAGCTTCTGTATTCGTGCCATCTGTGCCCTGCAGCTCCCATTGGCCCCTCTTGAGATGGGCCTGGCTGCTCAGTCACTCTGCCAACTTGTGTGGTACATGCTTATGCTGATGGTTGGTTTGTTTACTGGCAAGAGTACAGGGCTGGTGCAGTCTCCCTCAGGTTACTGCTCTGAATGTTGCCTTACACTGGTGTCAAGCGATGGGGGCCTGTTGTTGTTTTGTCTCATATTTCAGTTCATATTGCTGTACTTGATCCTTCACGTGCCTGTGCTGCATCAGTACGGCAATGGTGACATGGCAAATATGGATGGCCACTCACAAGGCACTTGGAGCCCCTACATTCATTTGTTCGTTGGTATGCATGGGTGACGTGTACATTTCACTGGTTGCATTGTGTGACTTCATTGCACCTACGAGGAGTTGTGCAATGTGGCCAGGGAGTGGTGTACAGGCACTCAGTAGGGCCATTTACGGTTGGTTCGCGTTGCCGTTCTTCTCACCATGGCGGAATGGTACTTTCCGCCATGCTTGATGGCGTTAGGTACATGTCCGCTAGGGTCAGAATTCGCGTACCGTTGCGCCATGGTGGTAATTACGGTTTCGCATGGCGCGCGTGCGTGTACTGGGTGCAGTTAGCGTTGGCGTTCACTACGGTGTCGCTAATGGCATCGTACTTTACGGTGACGGGTCATGATGGCACCGAGCGCTATTCGATGGCGGTATTGCATTTCCGCCATCGTTTTTCGATTTCCGCCAGGGTCGTAATGAGGGCCAATGCAATTTACCATGAACTGTGCAACGTGTTCCAATAGATTGGAAACAAACCAGTTTTCTGCAATTAGGGCAGAAAGACTTTATCTCGTTATATGTGTGGGGATAATGCAGCTGTTCAAGTGCAACTTTCAACAATGCCACTGGCATCACTGGCTTTCCAGTGCTTTCCTGTCTCCACAATGCTTCCATGGGGGATAAAGAACACGCTTCATGTTGCCATAGCTTTTTCTCTTCTTGTGGGGCTCTACCCTGAATCTCTATTAATTGAGTAATTGACAGCATGTTAAACCCCTCTCATACCAGCATTCTTCTATTCAAAATTTCTTTAGTATCTTCAGTATAAAAACTCAAAATTTCTGAATAATATGCAACTCTTTTGGCTTCTATGTCTGCGGCTTTGTTTCCATGAGAGATGAAGACGTTTCGTTTAGTAGGTGCTGCACATTTTATGAATGCTATGGCTACTAAGAGTTTTAGTGCCTTAATGAGCCTGTCCAATAGAGCTGCATGTGCCAGTGTGACAGCCCTGCGTGTATGGCTGATGTCACGTAGGCAGAGTGATGTACACCGTCACTTCCTGCCCTTTGTGTTTTTCAAGCGCAACAATAAGTGCTACCAATTTTGCTGCTTGTACTGAAAAATGAGACAGTAGTCTTGCACTCGCCACTACCACAAAACTGCCATTTAATCTTTGTCTTACAACTGCAAAGCCTGAATGCCTCTTCCCACCAGTTTGGTCAATTTTCAAAGAACATCCATAAAGATAATTTCCCCTCCCTCTAGAGCATTTTCTTTCAAACAGTGTATATCATCATAGAATTTGACATCATTTGAACAGTCATGCACATTATCACCTTCTACAGGTTCAGCTACAAACATAGCTGGGTTCACTATTTTACACCTCACTACCTTAATGGCTGCGTTGGAAATCCTTATCTCATACGTTGAAGATCTTTGTGACATTAACGTACCCTTGGGTTTCTCTAAAATGCCAAATAAGGTGTGCTCCATGTAAAGAGCCATGGAACAGGCCATGGAAATACTTGTGGACTTCTCAATTGCAAATGCAGCAGCAGCCAAAGATTGCTCACGTTGGAAAAGTCCCCTCATAACTGGGTCTAAAATTCCACTGCAGTATGCTAAAAGTGCATACACTAATGTTGTCCTTTGTGTGAGTACTGCTGTCATTACTGACCCATTAGTGTGTGAAAACAAATACAATTCTTCGCTATAATTGCAGATTCCCAAAACCGGAGCTGTATTGCTCTTTTTAATTCCTCAAATCCCTCCTCCATTTCTTCAGTCCAATCTAGTTTTCCATCCCAACTTGTGCTTTCTTTAGTTCTTGAAAATGTGGATTGGAATGTGTACTGTAGTTGAACACCCAGACCGTGCAATAATTGCATAAACCCAGAAACGTGTATTTTTCTCACTGTGTTTGGCTTTGGTGTCTTCAGGATAGCCTCAGCTCTTTCAGGTGTCACTTTCTTTCCTTCATGTGAAATTAACTGACCTATGTACAGCACCTCTTCTTGACAATACTGTAATTTCTCCTTGTCCACCTTGTATCCCTTATCAGCTAATATAGTCATTAACAGGACAGAGTCTTGCCTACATGCATCCTCTGTTTCACTGCAGATTAGTATGTCATCTACGTACTGAATTACCACACTCTTGAGTTTAATGTTACCCAGATCCATATGTAGGACCCTATTAAAGATCAATGGGGACTAACAACACCTTTTAGGTAAACAAGTATTTTTTATTCTCTTTTGTCTGAACGTAAAGGAAGTAAGGTCTTGTGAGTACTTTTGCAATGGGATTGAGAAAAATGCATTTTCAAATCGATCACCATGAAATACTTAGCTTCAACTGGAATGCTACATAATATTGTCCCAGGATTAGGAACTAATGGAAACTCGGCTTTATCAATCTGATTAAGAGGGCGCATGTCCTAGATAAATCTCCACAACCCTCCTTTGGATTATTTAATCAGATACACCGCAGTACTGTATGAGGATTCTGATGGCACTTGGATTTCCTGATTCATCAGTGCGGAAATAGTCTTAAATATGCCTTCATCAGCTTCTCAAGACATGGGGTACTTTTTTGCTTGTGGTAAAATTGCTCCTGGCTTGAGTTTTATCATAACCTCTTATATTCCCTTCAATGGGCCTACATCATATGGGCCGTAGTCCCATATGATGTAGGCCCATATGATGTATCTTTTCTATGTCTCACTGAAAGAATACTGGTTGTTCCTGCAATCTCGCCATTCGCTCTGGGACTTTTCTTTATCCTGATATTTATCCAGTACATAATGCTTATAAAAAAGACTACCTCATCGTCTATAAATTCATCTCTGAACATATCTTCATCTGTGATGTCAGTCAATCTGTATCCTCCTCAAGAGATATCACTGTCCTCCATGAGCTGCCTTCTTCATCTACTCCTTCAAGCATTGCTAGTCCGCCTCATACTATAGCTGCTTCCAATTCTATACAATAGTAAGTCCTTCTTCCTCATCCATAGGTACTTGTGGTCTAAACAAGAATTCATCAGGTATCCTCACAATCTTCCCTACTAATCCAGGTAGCCATGTTAATAAAATGCTCACCTCATGCATGAAGACTTCCGGATCGTAGGGCCATTTGCCCTGTAAACGCCAGTATTGTCTCTCCTAGGTTTAAATAGTGTATTCCCAGAGCGGAGCACACTAATCCTTGATCAGTGAATGAAACTGTCATGTTAAATTTTGTCATTAAATCTCTTCCCAGGATGTTAACTGGCATCTTTTGTGAATATAACAAGTGGACAGACATGTCACATTCCCCTATAGAAACAGATAATTTTTCAGTACAAGGAACTAAATTCATAGCTCCAGAGAACCCTTGTGCATTAAGGCAACACCTGACATTAGATATTATCTCTCTCTTATACAACAGCGAGTCCTCCCAGTATCCACAAGAAAAGACAAAGTTTTGCCTTCTATCGTCACATGGACCCTTCGACCTGTCCTATTGAGGGTACACAAGCATCCCTGTCCCCGTAAACAGGTTTCCTCATACCACAGCAATACCCCCTATCCTAGGTGTTAGTATTTGCCCTGTGTTCGCATTCTGTTGTGTTTTCATAGGTGATTGTTGTGACTTCCCTTGCAGTGGGTGCATCTGCACCAACCCCTACTATTGTGCCTGCTGTGGTTGTGGCGCCTGTGCCTGGTATGATGTGTGATCCCGGGCAAAGCCCTCTTGTGTTTGTGTGCTGTATGGTGATGGATAAGTTGTCCCCCCTCTTGAAGGTTGTCCATTTATTTTGTTCTCCGTTCTCTCGGCTTTTACATGTATGTGAAATATGCCCTGTCATCCCTAAATCCAACATACTCTGGGTGGCCATCTGGAAAACCCTCCTTGAGTATTATGACATCCATTATGGGCCTTTTACATCCATTATGGGCCTTTTGAAATCCACCTTGGACATCCTGAAATACACCTTGGGGGTTCTGAAATCCACCTCCTCTTCCTCTGAAACCTACACCTCTACCTCGTTGCCAAATCCCATACCCCCTTTGATCCATTGGGTGTGCATTATTCATCTGTGACATACCTATTATTTCTTGTGTTCCCACTCCTTCTCCACTTGTCAATACCGCCCCTTCTATAGAAAACTTTGATCATTTCGTCTGAACTAACTTGACTTCCTCAAACTTTCTCTTCTCAGCTTTCTTTTTATTCTTCTCTTGTAATAATTGACAATGATGCACAATAGTTAACTGTATCTTAGCCCATAGCTCTGCTTTCATTTTTTTTCATCTGTCTCTGTACTGGTTATGGCAATCCCTGACACAAAATATGATAAAATAGTGCCAGTGATTTTTCCCATGGTTCACATGTTTCAAGCTGCCATTTCTCCTGCATATCCTGAATATAAGCAATAGGGTTGTCATCTTCTTTCATTTTACGTGTCATAATTGCTCCCATATCTGATTTATCAGGATACTGTACCCTGAGAGCCCGCCAAGCATCTGCCATGCAATTATTAAATGGAGCTCCATCATGCGCTGTGTTTTGTGCTGTCACACCCTCATTTCCCCCACGTCTCCATATGTAATCAGCTTTCTCTCCAAGAATAGTTGCCAATTGAACTTGTATGTTGTTAAGTGACTTCAATTCAGTACTCCAATTAAGGCAGTGCCTAGTCTGGGATGCCCAATGAAAGCCCTGATTTATGTCTTTTCATGACTAGTTCATAAATCTGGATGATAAACCCTTGTATAACGCCCCTCTCTTTGAATCCCCCTGACCTCACTGAGCCAAGAAGTAGGTTTGTTTTGCAAATTAAAAGATTTATTGAAAATTAAATAAGATATATATCACACTTTTATAAATAAATTAATATTTGATAGCACACTTATGAATATAACAGTGATCAACAATGGATAATATTACAGTAGCACACTTTTTAATTACTTAGGAGTTGGTATAGAAAGGATAAGGTAGCTGAGAATACTTGATGGTTTCAAGGAAATGCAATGATGAAAAAGAATGCAGCACAGAAATAAACTGATATGGTTTCAACAAGAGATAATATGATCACTTTTTCCCATGTGGCAATTCACTCCCCCCTATGCAATATGAAGAGATCGAAGGAAAGCACACAATCTTCAGGAATATAATCAAATGCAATACAAATTTGAGTTCCCCCCTAGCACGCTTAGAGCAACCGGTATGCTTTTAAACAGGCAAAAATACCTTTACATGTGATTAGCAAAGAAGTGAAAAATATGCTAAAATGTTTTTAAACGCCTATGGGAGATACAGGGTAGGTAACAGCTACTTTGAATTAGTTCAGGTCAACACTAGCAATGATTCATAAGGGATTATCAGGTTGAAAACGAATATCAGCAATGGAAGCAAAAGACAGCTATTTTTGACAGGTGAAGAAGTTGAGTCAAATTGCAATTCGCTGCACTTTTTCCGAGTGCGTCGAGCGCGGTTACGGAAAAAAATATAAGGAGTAGAAAGTCGGTTTGGGGCTTGTTGGAAAGCTTAGATTCTTAGCTTTAAGATGACAGTTAAATCTCATTCAGAGGATACGGACGATTTTGTGGAGGTCGATTTCAGAAATGAAATAATGATTCAGAATGGCAATTGACACTTTCACAGGTTTGAATCACAGAATGGACACACGATTCGTATGCAGTTCTAAATAGGTTGAAATGGTTTGAATTAGCTTATTTTAAACTAAGAGATTGGTTTTGCACAGCTCTGGCTGGATACTCACTCCTAATTTTGGAAGGAATGGGCTTTGTCACAGATCTGGTCAACAGGTTTAGCTGCGGTTCTCTCTGCTCTGCTGGTCTGGATCTCTGGTTCTGGCAAAAGTTCTGGCACTGCATAGCGGTCTGTTCCGGGTCTGGTTCTCTGGTTCTGCCAACAGTTCTTGGCACAGGGTTCTAGCCAGAATCACACAGCTCGCCCGGCCGTTGAATAGTTTGGTTAGGTTGCTGGATTCTGAGGCCTCTGGAAAGGATTCAGCTTGTGGACTAGGCCTTTCTGCTAAAAAGTTCTGGAATCTGGAGTTTGGTCTTCTAAGTTCTGGTCTCTGAATATTATCTGGATTTGAAGCCGTCCAACAAAGTGCTTTGCAAGAAAGTGGAAAGAGCAGTCCCTACCAGGGTTTCAGTGGGTCTTTTTTATGTCTTTTGAAAGTGGGTGGGAAGGCTGACATTCTTTGCCCAACCCTCTGAGGATCCTGATAGGCTATAGGATTCTCTGTCGCCTGACTGGGGAACTGAATTGTGAGTCATACGGCATCCTTTTTATGGCATACAGAACGAACACTCCCCTTGTCACTTTGCACACAAATCTATTTTTGACTTAAATGCATATTTATCTATGTACAATGTTTCTAATATTATATGTCCAGTTAACATATTTTCTGTGGTGCCAAACCATCCGATCCCTGTCTTTGTAAGATGTTGTATTCACTTCTGACCGAATTCTGCCCTTTTCATCCAGAACACAACCTCAAAACTTTTCCAAAAGGTACACAAATGTGCGCAAGGAATATGGGCATCAAATGATGAAGTGTCAGATTTTTAACATACATACATTTGGAGTAATAACCTATTTTCCGCTACTACCCCCAGAACATACCACAGAGTCGTAACCCCTTTTAAAATGTGCACAGAAAAATCACAGGAATCATGATATTATTGATATAATTTTGACAATGATGTACTATGAATTATCAATCTTTCTAAAATTATGCTCTGGCCCAGAGGGGTGTGGTTTCCCAAAGCACATGGGGGAATTTCTGTTTGGTCTACTTCCTCCAAGCTCAGCTGGCTCACAGAGGCAGTGCCCCTCCCATTTCCTTCCAAGAGGAAGCCATTTACGACCCCCTGATTTAGAAATTGCTTGGAGCAAAGGGAAGTTCATTGTTTTGTTTCCCTGCTCCCAGGTACTCCTCCCCTGGTTCAATCAGAGAGGTGTGATCTCCTTTTGGTGGGGGCAGCAGAATGCAGCCAGGCCTGTGAATGCAGTTGCTGGGCAAGTTTCAACTCCTGTCGGGGGTAGTTGCCGGGCAGAATTCAATCCCTTTAAGCCAGGCTTCAGCCAAATGTCACTTTTGCTCCCATTTTTCTTCATTCAAATCAAACTTACAATTTTGACACATGCAGCTAGAACGCAGATTCTAAGTTCAAAACTATGACGTTTAAACAGTTGCAACCTATGTGACACTCCAAAGTAAATCACTCATTTATTTTAAACATTTCGATTTTAGTTTTAAGTCCAATTTCCCTTAAGCTGCTGACATCCACAGCTCAGCCAGTTTTGTTATGAACATTATTTTAGGCTCTTCGTCTTTCCAGATTTGGTATGCACACAAGACTTCATTCTACCAGACGTCTGCTGGTGTTCAGTAAGATTTTTGAATATCTTGCAATGTTTGAAATAGGCATTTTGAGCTTGCATTTCATAGAAACAAATGTGATTTCAAAGCGCTTTTTGAGCTAACAGGCACTGCTGTTTTTCCTTTGGCACCACGTTTCACTCATGGCGCTTCTGGCCCATCACGCTCATACTGGTGGGTGGCAGGTCAGGCGACCATTTTGGTGTGCACAAAACTGTGCGGTTTTCCTGGATTCTGGCGCAAATGTGGGCTTTTCAGCCATCTTGGATTTTCTAAGCCCACAGCACCAAATGTTGTAGCATAATAGTTCAAACGTGGGTCAAGACACCTGACAAGCCCCCCCCCCCGCCTGACTGCACTTTGATTTCGAGTCGAGGGGTAGTCGGGTGCAAAGGATGTTTTGATCCACGCTCTGGGATGTCTGCATCATCTTCTTCTGATTCCGCAGATGGCACAGTTCAGCACCTTTTCCTCCATCAGGGTGGATCGGTCGGTTCTCCTCGCCGGTCCTGATGGGAATATTGTGCAGTACCCAGGGCCCCTCAGATCTTTGCTCCCGGTCCCCAGGTCGTCCTCCTTGGTCAATCTCCATGGTTTATCTCTCCTAGGATGACAAAGCAAAGCGGCAGAAACATATTCGTAGACATTTCCCCAACACTATTAATGGTGGGGCGAACATATACATTTTATACATCAGGAGACATTTGCATTCAAGAATCATAGAATTTTATAGGCTATATGTGGAATATTTTAGGTTTGGACTTGTATTACTCTGGAGCGGCCCCCTCTGGGATTGCAGAGGACTCCTCCAGTTGCTGCAGAGTGTGCCTGGGATGGCAACACTTTAGCTGATTTATATGGACCCACTTGTCTTCCCCTTCCGCCAAACTGCCTTTCGGGATGCAGATCTTGTAGGCGACTCGGGAGATCTTGTCTACAATTTCAAAAGGTCCCTTCCATGTAGGCAGAAATTTCCGCTGTTTGGCCTGGTTCCTTTGGAAATTGTATAGATAAACCGGGTACCCTACATTGTATTCTTTCCTATTAGTCTTCAAATCATAGTGAGTCTTCATGCTATCGGCTGATCTTTCTAGGTTTCGCTGAGCATAGGCAAAAGCATGTTGGAGGAGTTTCCTTAAATTTTCAACATATTCATGCGTTGTGGAGGCATTGATCAAGGTTTGCTCTTGGGTCCAGTCGAGCAAATGCTGGGGAAGCACCATACTGCGTCCAGTCATCAGCTCAAACGGTGACATTTTAGTTGCAGATGAAGGGGTAGATCTGATGGCTATTAGGACCAGAGGTAATCGTATATCCCAACTTGGCCCAGAATCTGCCACAAACTTTTTTAATATGCTCACAATGGTTCGGTTGTAACGTTCTACTGCACCAGAAGAGGCTGGCCGGTGAGCAATGTGTAGCTTCCTTTTAACCCCCAGTATCTCCCACATCTTTGTCATTACTTCACTGGTGAAATGGATACTTCTGTCCTACTCAATCCTTTGGGGTAGTCCAAAATGCGAAAAGATGTGATTGTTCATCAGGGCAGCTGCTGTTTCTGCCTTGCAGTTTGGGGCCGGGAGACATTCCACCCATTTAGTAAATAAGCATGTCACAGTGAACATGTACTTATTTCCCCTAGAGGAGCGAATCATGGGGCCTATGAAGTCGACTTGCAAATCTGACAATGGCAGTGTCATCCCCCTCTTTTGGAGAGGCGCATGGTCTGTGAGGGATGTTGGCTGAAATTGTGCACACACAAGACACCCCTTCAAGTATTGGTCAAGGTCCTGCCCCATGTATGCAACCTCTCCTAAAATCTCAAGTGTTGTATGAAACCCCCTATGACTGGCGGTGGCCGCATCATGGGCGTGACTTAACATCAGGCTTCGGAATGAGGTAGGAACCACCCACTGATCATGGCCAGCTTGGGATTTCCTTACCAACAAACCGTCTGGGATTTGGAACATTTATGGACATTTCATCAACACTCTAAGGTCCTCTTTCCCAATGTAATCGGTATCCGTCAGGGGAAAGTTCTCAGGGTCCTCAATGTGTCAGTAAAACTTACCAATTATTGGATCCCCCTTATGCGCCCTTATCAAATCAGCATCTGGGGTCTCCTTCATTGTGCAGTTGAAAGATCATTGTGAGCATTGGTCTGGACCTAGTGATAGCAGTGACCTGGATTTCCCCCAACAGGGACTCAATCTCTATTAGATCCCCTTGGATGGCCCCGGTTTCGGCCAGCTGATCAGCTAAGTCATTTCCAGTTTTGTCTGGTCCCTCTACTTTGGAATGACCCTTGATCTTCTTCCAGTAGATGGTCATCCCATTCATGGTGACCAGATCATCAATGTTTTGAATTAACTTCCCATGTTTCAAGGGTTTGTTATTAGCACATAACATGCCTCTGGTTTTCTAATTAACCAGGTGCTCCATGAACCCGTTCCGTACATAGTCTGAATCTGTGATTATGACCAGTTTGTGGACTGACTACTTCGGGGACCAATCTTGTACCCAGCGGAGGGTTCTGGGGACTCATTCACCCATGCATTCCCTACGCCGGCCACAAGTTCTTTTTCCTTTTGTTGTCAACATGGTAAGAGCATCCGTCCACATAGACAGTGGGCTTTTTTTTTTTAAAAAATATTTTTTATTGTTGTTTTTCGATACAGATTGATCTTTACAACAATTAAAACTTTTTTTTTTTACTTTATCACATTCCTATCTTATTAAAACATCATTATACCATAAAAGCCAATTTCACAATACCAGATGAGCTCACATAACGGTTCTTTACGCAAAACCTCATTCGCATTTAAATACTATGATAAACGTAACTTATACATACCCACACATTATCACCACCTCCATTTGAATATGCCATATACAAAAAAATTAAAATCAATGATTTCTCATCAGTATATAAATACTTGTAACACTTTCAAGCATATAATGAGTGTGCTGCCACCTCATCAGCTGATATATTTAAAAGCTCATTAAATGATCTATCTAAGCGAAATTCCCTACACTTTAGGTTCTTTTCGATGACATATAACAATTGCACTAAATCTATGATCAAAGGCATTCTGTAGCCCCACATACATTGTATCCAAAGCATTTCACATTGATAAGATGATATTTCGTTGTAATATTTCGACAGGTTAGTTTGCCGTACTATTGTAAAGTAAACACAATGTATAACAAGATGTTTCAGGGTTTCTTTTTGACGATTTTTGCAAAATCTGCAGCCTTCATCTTCTAAAGATACACAGTCAGACCATTTCTCAGTACGCTCTGAAGTTGGAAAGAAGTTGAATTTAAACCTCATATAAAGAGAGCGAAGCTTGTGACCAGGGCACAGACTCAAATATGGCAATATGGGTGACTGTTTGTGTCGAAATTGTGCGTACTCTTTAAATAAGGGATAAGACCCAATTTTGTTTGAGTTCACTGCCCAATCATATTGTAATAGTTTGACCTTAACAACTTGTGGACGTTTTGTTAGATCTTCCCTTTCCATAGCTAATAATGCTAGCTTTTCATCACACTTTTTTCCTGCTTCAGCTACAGATGTTGGAACACCCTTTTTTAACATGTTTCCAAGATCTTGTGGCTATCTCAGATAAATACAAATTAAACAGTGTGGCTGCGAGATTACAGCCTTGCTTTACACCTACATAAGTTGGAATAGGAGATGTTAAAGATCCTTCCTTGTCGATCTTGATCCTGTAATTTGTATCAGAATGTAACACTATGATCATTGCTATCAGATGAGCTGGGATTAGAAAATATTTCATCCTTTGCCATAGTAATTGTCTGATTACAGAATCAAATGCCCCTGATATATCGACTAGGGCCATATATATCGGACCATGTCCTTTCTTCCTAGTCGATTTCAGTAAGTGGGCCAACAAAGTTGCATTCAACTGTGTGCCCATGCCTTTACGAAACCCGGTTTGAAATCGTGAAAGAATTTTATGTTTTATAATGAAGGCGTTTAGATCCTTTAATATTAATGCAGCAAAGATCTTTGCAGAAATATCAATTAACGCTATAGGTCTAAAATTGTTGGGATCATTCAATGGACCCTTTTTATGTAGTGGGATTATAATCGCCATTAGCCACGACTCTGGCTCCTTCTTTGATTTAAATACGCATTCTAGCCTCCTTAATATAATTTTTGCCCATAAGATCGGGTCATCCTTTATGACACACGGTGGGATGCCATCCGATCCAGCAGCTTTAGACGGCTTTAGCTTCGCTATTGTTGAAATAATATCGTTCAATTCCCAAGGACATTTAGAGGGAAGGAACGTAGCCAAGTCTAGAGTCAGTATCTCGTTAAATTTCGGTGGTAAGGCATACTTGGTCTTATAGATTGTGCTCCAGACTTCCCCACTTACTGCCGAGCATAAATCCGGCTTACCCTTTAAAAAAGGATCTTTCAATGTTGCCCAAATTTCCCTGGAGTTTTTTCCGATCATTTTTTGATTGGTTTCGATGAATATACCAATTTTCAACTGTTTTACATCATTTCTATAACTTGTGATGATTTTTTTTTTCTGATTTACATAACCCACTGTGTCATTAGATGCCTTCATCAATTTACGAATTTCATTATTTTTTTGTTTCTTCCTCAATGCAATTCCTGCATTATAACTGCTCTTACAAGCAGGCTGTTTGACTATTTAGCGTTCCTTTACCAAAGTTTCAAGATGACCACGTATCATGGCCTCATTCTTTCTTTCCCATGCAATGACCTCGCAACTGTTCATCGTTTCGATATTTATTTTTACAGTGTCTCTGTTAACCAGATAATTTAGCTGCCTGTATAGGCGAGCATCCCACCTGATGGAGATAGCTTTCCGATCTGTCTCCAACAAGGACAATGCAGGCCTAGTTTCATACAGCGGTAAGTTGCAGTCTAAAAGACATTCCAGTATGCAGTGATCACCTAGATGTGGCTGTATGATGTTACAATTTGTTGTAACTCCTATACGCGCGTCCGAAATTGCCAAATAATCTATGGTTGATCTTTTCGTACCACGAGACCACTTATATACATGCTCACTTTGGACAAAGGGTACAACATACAGTTCCCATTCGTTCAGCAAAGTTCCTCCATATTTGCCCCCTTTCAAATGCCAGTATTTCATAGATATTTGTCGCTATATCAGTTTTTGCCGTTTTGGAATTAAGATTTGAATTAAAGTCGCCACCTATGATGATTTGTGCATTTGGAACGTCGATTGCAACTTGTAGAAATACAGAGTTCACTTTTTCAATAAACACATCTATTGTTGTGGTCGCTGGATTCCAATACAGTGCAATAATAATCAGCTGAAAGAACACTTGATCATTCGATGACACTTCCACAACCAATATGTCTGAAGAAGAGTAGAATTGCAACAACTTAGTATAATATAAATGTCTCACAAGGATAGCAAGACCACCAGATGGACGGCCCTGTATACCTTTTACCGCTCTTGAACAAAAGGCTACATATCCTTCCAAATAAATATCTTGGGTTGCCATAGTTTCCTGCAGTATAATTATAGCTGGTAGCTGTGCATGTGAAATGTTCTGAAACCATTGCTCCAGATTGTTGAAACCACAGCAATTCCAAGAATTTATAACCACTCTGTTGTGTTATTGCTTTTCTTTGGCTGGCATGTCACGTATTAAAGTTTTCATAAGAGGTTCAAGCCATGCCAGACTTGTAGCAATTTGTGCGACAGATTCAGATTGTATTCTGATTTTCTCATGTAGGGTTGCAAACTGGTTATCGTGATCTTCAATGAGATTATTGTTATGTGATGCTGAGGGCTGATACTCTACAAAGAGTGTAGCATTTTCCAATGAGTTGTACATAGATAACTCATACCCAAGCAATTGAAAATCTTTTGAATGTTTCCATATTAGGGCAGCAATGATAGTGTTTTGATATTTGCATAGCATTTGACCATTCGATACATACTGTAAGCGAATCCAATCAATGTCGTTAGATACTAAGTTGCGCAAAGCTGGTATTTGATGGAATACTTTCATCAAAGATGCTCAATTTAGGTTGGGTTTGTCTACTTTCGTTGGATCCAACGTCCAACCCATTACCAGTTTCATTTCGGGCCCCAGAGTATTATAGTAAGACCATTTATCCGCACACTCTGCATCAATGAATACAGCGGGAGGTGTAACCTGCGATTTCTGAGGTGCATCAGGGCCTCCCTGCATGACTTGTGAGTGGATAGGATTTTGTTCCTGAGGACTTACAACTTCATTCACATCCTGACTTATTTGGTTCTGGACACCGCTAATTACTAAGGTGTTTACAGCAGAGCGGCTAGCACTGATGTCTTCTACATTCTGAGGTTTTTGGACTAAGGAAGTAATTTTTTTATCGATTTTTTCAAAGAAACGCTGTAACTGCGTTTGTATGAGAATAGGTGACGAAATCGCATTGTCATCAATTATATTTACATCATAGTTGTTTGATGGATCATCTGAGCCCTTTTCATTTGTGTTCACGCCTGAGCTTGAGGGAACAATGTTTGTCGGCACATTATCATTTATACCCAATACAGCTTGACTTTCGATATTAAGTTGCATTATATCTATGTTGTTGTCATCCTTAGAAGCGCACTTATTGTTACTTTTTGTTTGTTGTTGCTTTTTTTCTTGCTGTTTTTCTATTATCGTAGACTTTTTATTTTTTACTTTATTATTGCCAGCGCTATCGGACCCTGCTAACATCAAGGGATTTTGCAGGGAGGCATTTTTTTGTCTTTTCAATGCTTTTGCATGCATTTTTTTAGCTTTGCGAGACATAAAGAATGTGCTCTGATTTCCACTTCCTACCTCAGCCAAGTCGTCAATACATTCCTGTTTCCTCTCGCTAGGATCCAAATTTAGATCAATCAGATCTATAAGCACAGAGGGACTATCAGGAGCGTACCTCGAAGGAGATAACTTTTGGGCTTCATTTGAATTGAGTACTTCAGCCATCCTTTCTTCTGAAATTAGATTTGCGGCTAGCACTATCTTTTCTAGAATCAATATTCTTTCATGTGGTAATTTGGCTATCTCCTCATACGGTGGAGTCTGATTCAATATCACGGTCTTAGCCCCACTAGTTACATTTGTTTCAATAGGAACATTTTTTTCTACATTCTCAGTTTGTGAAGCTACAGATTTTACATTGTGCAGCTTTTCCTCTTTTATTCCAGTTACTATTGCTTCTAACTTTTCAGTATGATGACATTTCTCACACAAGTATTTCTCAGCTCAAAACGTGTGACATTTTTCTTGAGCCATCAAAAAACCTTCAATCTTGCATATTCTCGAATTGATTTCTGACGTTGCTAGACTCAGAGCACCGATCGCCCCATGAGTAAATTCGTGCCCCTTTTCCAGCAAGTTCAGGATTCTAGTCAAGACTGGAAGATTCTGTAATTCCTGGGGATTTAGATCCACCAGAGTGTCTTCTAGTGGATATAACGGAAATGATGAGGTAGGATGATGCAGTTTTTCAGAACTTTGCTTCAATGGTATAGGGTCAATGCCCAAGACCGGTGAGTGAGGATCTACTGTGTCTGATGGATTAAATTGGATTTCATGTGTAGGTGAGCTAGAGGAATGTTTTAAATCCATAACCCCCCACCCCTTTGCATTTTTCCTCGTTTCTTTTAGTTGGTTCAAATTTTTGGCTATCGCTGCATGAAAATGAACTTGCTCCCTGATGCCCCTTGACTCTGCAGCAGGTGTTGAGGCGCCATTTGATAAACGTGGTCTGCTGTGGAGTTCTGCTAGAACTACTGGGGCAACTAGTGAGATATCTATAGTTGGGATATTACAATCATCGCTTACCGCTCCTAGTATTGAGCTATCAGTAATGGGTACATTGTTTATCGGGTTTGATGGATAGATTATGCTTTCTTTCCCTTCCCTGTGAATTTGGGCCACAATGTCAACCTCATTTACAGTTTCTAGTATTTTGACTTTTTTTAAGCCAGGTGGTATAGGATCAATCCCATTTGTATCCGCTAAAGGTTTCAATTGCGAACTAACACTCAAGTTCTCGGTTATACATTTTCCTTTTTTCCTAATTTGGTTAACCGTTTCATGCGTGGACTCTTCATCTGACATATTCCCCTCAGACAACATTGAGGGTGATCCATTTAGGCATCTCTTCCCATTTCGCAATTTTTTTACCATGATGCACGTAAGGGTACAACCAAACCCACGCAATCAACACAGTACTTAAGGTACTTACAACCTAAAATACTTCACCCTAAACACACTCCAGGGCACCCCGCGCCACGCACAGCGAACAGCAAACAGTACTTGTCCGGTACTTGGTGCGCGGCGCGGGTGCGCCAGACTGCTACAATTTGAATACAAAACAACGTGACTCGTCACAGAGGGCATGGCCACCACAGTAGGAAGTGCCTTCAACACAAAAAGAAAGGCGGAGTTAAATGCCTGTGATTGTAAATTGACAATGTTATGTGCACAACTATGACGTATTGATTTACAGACACGCCGTTTGAAAGGCACACAAGTTGAAAGGCACACAAGCTCTATTGAGGCAACACAATGCTGGCACAAAGCGGCACTAGATAGGAACAGTCACCTTTCAGGTCAGGCACGCTGGTGTAACCAGCCAAGACTTCCTCCTTGCGAAGCCTGATCGCTGCAGCAAAGTCCGCTGCCGCACGGCAGTAAAGAAGTAAGACGGCTGCAATAATCCACAAGATGTAAAACGAAGGGCGCAGCGGCAGCAAACAGTACTTGTCCGGTACTTGGTGCGCGGCGCGGGTGCGCCAGACTGCTACAATTTGAAAACAAAACAACGTGACTCATCACAGAGGGCGTGGCCACCACAGTAGGAAGTGCCTTTCAGGTCAGGCATGCTGGTGTAACCAGCCAAGACTTCCTCCTTGCGAAGCCTGCTCGCTGCAGCAAAGTCCGCTGCCGCACGGCAGTAAAGAAGTAAGACGGCTGCAATAATCCACAAGATGTAAAACGAAGGGCGCAGCAGCAGCAAACAGTACTTGTCCGGTACTTGGTGCGCATTCCCTCACACTTGTCTTCTTCAAAGACTTTGTGTGGGGAATTAAGGTATGCCTCCATGTTGTCCTTGATTTTTAGACTTTTGTCCTCGAGACAGTTTTCTCTGGCACAATCATGCAAGTCAGCCAGACCTTGCGCGAGGGGATCTTCTTGTTTTGGCCATATCTGACCTCCACAGGAAAACTTGCATTGACAGAATCCCGGAAGTAATTTGGGAATTACTCACATTTCCGGCCCGGATTCTGTCACTTTGGAGGTATTGCAGAGGCTGGTGTGGAGTCTCCACTATGATGTGTTCCCCCTGGATAAACGGGCGGTAATTCTTCAATGCCCACACTGTTGCCAGGAGTGCCTTCTCACAATCGTTGATTTTTTCCTCCACAGAGGATAAAGTTTTGCTGGCATAGGAGATTACTTTATTGACCTTGTCATGCTTTTGATATAATACTGCAATCATGCATGTATTAGAGAACCCTGTCTCCAAGAAAAACTCCTTTTTTGTGACAGGGTAAGTTAGGCAGGGAGCTTGTGAGAGGCTTCTTTTGAGCTGTCTTACTGCCTCGGATTGTTCTGGATCCCATTCCCACTTGACCCCCCCCTTCAAGAGATGAATAAGGGGTCTGGTGATCTCTGCATAGCCCTCAATGTGCTTTCTGCTGTAATTTGTCAGTCCAAGGAGGCTCCTTAGTTCCTGCAGAGTTGTGGGGTCTTTCAGTTTCTGGAGTGCTTCCACTTTCTTTTCCTGGGGACAGAGACCCTGAGGAGTAATCTCATGCCCCAAGAAATTAACACGGGTTCTACACCACTGTGCTTTCTGAAAGGAAAGTTTTGCTCCGGCTGCCCTCAACTGTGTCAGAACATAACGGATCTCTGCTATGTGTTCTTCCACAGATGAACTTTTGATGAGGACATCATCTACATAAGCCAGGTTACCCCTCGCACCCAGGTCGGGCATGGCCTTATGTAGGAAAATGTTGAATTCATTGCCGGAGTTGAGGTATCCGAAGGGAGTCTGGGTCCATGTGTACTGCTGACCCCCAAAGGTAAAAGCCAGTTTGTATTGGTCCTCCCTACTGACAGGCACGGTCCAGTATCCATTGGTCAGGTCTATTGCAGTAAATACCTATGACCCCCTGGATCTGGGCCAGCCCTTGGTCAATGTAGGGAAGAGGCCATCGGGAAGAATGGACCTGTTAGTTGAGCTCCCTAAGGTCGGCGCAGAGTCTCCACTGGCCGTTTGGCTTCAATATTCCTAGCACCGGATTATTGAAGGTGCTGTGGACTGGATGGATTATTCCCCGGGACTCAAGGTTGTTAATTATTTCAGAAATGACTCCATGGATGCGAGAGGCAAGTGATATTGCTTGACAAACACTGGAGTCATGCCAGGGTCAGTGGGAATTGTTTTGTGGATGTCGGTGTGACCACAGTCATATGAGTCTACCGCAAAGAGATCTTGAAAATCCAAGAAAACTTGTTTCAACTTTTGCTTCTGTTCCAGAGTCACACAGGCATCAGTTAGGTTGACTCTTCCACCATCTGCCTGAAGCCTGGAAAGACTTCTGGTTTTGCTATCTCAGCGGCCTCCTCCAGCTGGGTGGAGAAGTCCCTGGTCAGAGTGATGATTTGGACTGGAGGCTTCAGGTGGGAAAGGCAGCGCTCAAGGACTTGGAAAATCACCTCATCCCTCCTGAAGTCACAAGTCACATCCTCCTTACCATAAGGGCAGGAAGTGTACACCAGGAAGTTCCCCTTATGCCGGGTAAAGATCCTGTCTGGTGTTGTGTTGTCATCACTGTCACTGTCACAACAGTCCTTAGGGATTGGTCCTAACAGTTCATTTCCTAAATCAATGGAAAAATGTCGGTCATCAACCACCATTCCAATAACGGTGCATGTGGCTAGAGTAACACTCTTTAAGTCGCTGTTATCCACCTCTATTGGAATGGTGTCAGACTCTATGTTGACTAATGGTGTTGGGTTTACCCCTAACCCTTGCTGTTGGAGAAAAGCATTTAGATGAATATAAGCATCAGGGTTTTTCAATTTTTGTCCTCTTTTAACTTTCACTTCCTGGGAGAATTGTCTGGTCCTTTCTGGGATGGTGACTTCCTCTTTAATCTGAATTTCAACTGCATAAGGAAGCAATTGAGCCGACCTAAATGCTTTTTCTGGATCATCAAAGCCCATGGGATTATCCGCTAAGCGGGACCAAGCTTTGAAGTTTATTAGGTCCAAACTAATGGCAAAGCGATTGAGGATATCACTGCCTAAGTAAAAGGCGGCAGTGATATCTCGCACGACCCAACAATTATGGACTATGCTCTTGTTGCCAATGGAGATTTTGAGCATACACCTGCTTGGCAGGAGATGTTTGGAATTGGGTGTTTCCAGATCCATTTCCCATTTGTCTATCAGTTTGAATGTGGGAATGGCTGGATCTTTTGGGAGTTGGCGGAACATGGCTTTTCTGATGAAGCTCTTACCGTTGTTCACACACACTCTGGCGAGAACAGAGTCCTTCCCATCATTTAACTGAACAGGGATGAACAACTGCTCTCCAATTTGCTGAATATCAGCCAGGCTCTGAGCTGATTTCACATCTTTCTGGACTATTGGAGTGGGAATGTCTGATTGTGGATTAGTAAAGAATTTCAGAGTGTTTCCTTCCAGTGTGGAATACCACCTTAAACTGGAAGGAAGGTTGATTTTCAGAAATAGAGAGGACCCCCGGTCACCAGTCTGTTGCCCTACTGCTATTACTGTCACATCTGGAATTTGGTTGTTCTGGAAGTGAAATTCTACTTGGTCAGGTTTTTGTTCAACCATGTGGCATGTGCCGTTTAAACTAACATGGTTGACACTCTGTTTTAATTTTATTGGTCGGCTAGTCCGGGTCCAGAGGACCTTGTTTATGCAATCTATTAGGGGTGACAACCTTCTCAGGAGGTCATTCCCTAGTAAACAAGGGGTGCCCTCTGGAGTCACTACTATGACCGGGTGTTTCACCTAGTGTCGCCCGATTTTAATGTCCAAATCTGCAGTCCCCTCGACGGGAATTTCCTTCCCGTCAAAGTTCTGAAGTTGTCCAGGAAGAGAGGTGAGAGGAATACGGTAATTCTCCCCCCTTCCTGCATTTAGTTCATCAAAGGCCCTTCTGGAGAGAAGAGTAGCCTGGGATCCAGTGTCCACCAGTGCCAAAATTGTACCCTGCCCCTGTACTTTTACCGGGGCATAGTATCTTCCCTCCTTCTCCTCAAGGGGGCACAGATAATGCACATTTTTGGACAACTGGTGGGCTAATTTTTTAGTTTTGGACATTGCGAGAGAAGAGATCTGGGCAGAATTGTGTGTAGAGTCATGGGAATCTGCAAGAAAAAGTTGGCAACTGGAAATCAGAGCCGTTGTAGGTTCCCCTCGTTCCGGTTCTCGGCCGCCCGCCCCTTTTTGAAGGCAGTCACCAAGATGGGTTTGAACAAGGGGATTTTGATGCTGTTGGTTCTGGGATGAGATGATGGGCGGCGCTAGCTCAGTCCCCACATCTACCCAGTCTGGATGTGGATCCCTTAGGACCCATTTTTGTTTGGGAGGAGTTCCCCCATCTCTGAAGGAGAAGATCCTTTTCCCAGGATCCTCTGAGGATCCCTCTCCCTCAAATTGGAAGATCTGTACCTCCTCCACAAAATGGGTCTTTTTGGGTCCTCTGTTTCTCCTACATCCTCTCGGCTGCTTGGGTGGCAGACTTTCAGGTTTAGGAGGTTTTTTTTCTGGGTCCTGGATTTCCAGGGGCTGTTTGCAAGTGGGGAAGGAAGCTTCCTCCAAGGCTTTACGCCCCCCCTTCCCCTTGTGCCTCCTCCCTGGGAACCGGTGGGTTATCGGGGTGCTGCCCCCGTCATTGTTCTGGAGCACCAGGCTCAGAGTTTGGGGCATTCTGCACTGGCATGCTCATCTGAGGGTTCTGTTGAGCCCTCAGCATGTGACCCAGATCCCGTGCCATATTTTGGACCTGGCGCTCTAATTGTGAAACCCGCTCAGGCTGATACAGGGTTCTGTTTTCTCCCCTGGGGTGTTCCCGGGAAGGGTAGCTATCCCTTCTCTGGTAGTACCCCGGGTTGGGGAGATTTGGGTACCCCTCCACCCTTGGCCTCCCCTCTCCCTGATTAGGTGGTCTGGGCTTAGGGAATTGGGGAAAGAAGGATGGATGATTTTGGGGCTGGAAATTGGGTGGATACCTGGGAAAAAATGTTCTGCTCAGGGTTTGGTGAATTTCTGCCCTCCTGGGGGAAGTTAGGAGGGGAGTTCCCTGGGTTAGGTGCTTGGTTGGATCCCCCCCTTGGGCTGGAGGACTCCACACATACCCCAGGATGGGTTGTTTCCCTTGTACCGGGGACTTGCGAGGGACCCCATTTGTGGCACTACCTCCTTGACTCCCTGTCTGTGACTGGCCCGAGGGCCTTCTGGGCTGAGAATTATCTGGTGCAGGCAGGTTTTTAAGCCCCCCCATCTCCAAATCTAAAATGGGGGCAACCTTTAGATCTGCCACCTTGGCAGCCGCAGGGGTGCTGGTCGGTTTGGGACTTTTCTGGGCGTTATTTTTATTTTCTATGGACCTCTGCACCTCATAGATTCAGGTAGCCTGTTCAATCACCCAGTTTAGAGACCTTTTCTCGTGAACATTTCTCAATGGCTGGGTCATTATGTAGTTGGGTAAGGCATGGAAAAACGTATTTACAAACTCTTTGCTGTCCGTGCGCACCCTTCTGGTAGTCTGCGCAAAGGCATGCTTCAATTCCTGCACACATTCTTGTGGGCCTGATCCTCCCCACATTACAAATTGTAGGCTGCCTTGCGAGCCTCTTGGGGATTACGGTGAACAGAAAAATGTTTCAAGATGGCCACCCTATATGTGGAAAATCTTGAATGGTTTTGGTCCTCCAGCCCCGCAAAAAAACTGGTGTATTCTGGGGAGAATGTCCATTTTACATACTGGATGCAGCTACTGCTGTCCTTCAAATGGAAAGTCTCCATCATTTGCTCGTAAAGCTCCAAGTGTTCCCAAACAGAATACTTGGCGTTCTTGTGATAAGGGGTGTTGACACTCCTTATTGCCTTAATCTGTTTTAAGGGGTCCTTAAGCAAGGCCCTTTTTGCCTTATTGGCCTTTTTGGTTCGGGTAACCCTGGTCCATTCATCCTCTGACTCAGAAGCACTGCTCCCAGAGGTGCCCGTCTGATCTTCCAGGTTTTCCCGGATTCTGCGAGCCTGGGAATGGCTGGCAGAATGTGGGGACCTGGTCTCCTGTGTCCTGTGACGCTCAGAGGAGTCTTCAGATCCCTCCTTGCCGCCAGGATTTGATGAGTACCCCCCACTGACCTAACTGGGCAGAGGTTTTTAGGATACCCTTATTGGGCCTACTCTCCTGGGGTTCCCCACTAAATTGCACTGTACTTAGGTGCCCATACCCGGATGCCCGCCCATCCATTCCTGGGTGGTACTGGCCTATGAGCCCCATACTTTTGCCTGGATAGTAAAGTGCCATCCCTGTGGCCCTGTGCTCATGTGTGCCAAGGGACATGGGGTGGCAGAGTCTAGGAACCGGGAGAGATGAAGGCCTCTGGTACTAGGACTCCTGAGGTTATTCTCAGGTGTTTCCCTTTCCCAGCGAACCTCATCTCTATCAGCCCCTGCTCCCTATTGCCATGCAAGAGCCTGTGCTTTCAGTTCCTCAGTCAAGGCCTTACTAGACTCTATCAGTCTATCCTGCATGGCTACCTGTTGCTGGAGCCTATCATTGTCCTGCAGAGAGCCTCATTCTCTCTCTGTGCTTCCTGGTTTGTCCTGGAATACTGGGCCAGTCTTTGCTGCAGGAGGGTTACCTCCTTAGTCCCATCCCTACTGGCCTGCTCCTTTCTTGCCAGAACATTTTCCACCCACCTGGTGTGCTCTAACAAGTTCTGATGCTCTTTTTGGAGGTCACCCAGTCCCTGGAGGGCCAGGTGATTTTCTTCCATTTTTCTTTTTAAGTGGCAGACTTGCTGGCCTAAGGTGTCCCTTTCCTGACTAAGAGCCTGCATCTGTGCCGCCAGGTCATCCCTCTGCCTTTGAAAGGCACAGGCTTTCTGGCGCTCCTCCTCAAATTCTGTCTGGGTATCCAGGTCTTTCAGAATCAGTTTGTTGCTCTCTGCCTTCTCCCTATCTAGGTGGCTTTGCAGGGTGACTACCTGCTCGGCGCATGCCCTATTGAAGCCCAGTTGTTGCTCCAGCTTTTTCTGGCTCTGCAGTAGGGCGTCCAAACCTTCTTGGTACTCCTTCTGCAAGGCCAGAAGTCTGGTACCCTGGTCAGACTGTTCCTGTTGCAGGATACCCATATCCTCTTTTATTTTAATGATATACTGCCTACTATCATTTTCTGACTCCTGGCTCCTCTGCAGCCTCTGCTCGGAAGAGACCAGGTCAGATTGGGCCTTCTCTAATGCCATCTGTTGCCTATTCGCCAGATCTCGGCCTTCAGCACATTTGTCCTGTATGGCTCCCATATATAAATATAAATATGCTGCTATCCTGACAATCTTGTCGTGCTCATCATTGGCTTTATGGGCCATATATAGTTCACTCAGGGCCACATGTGATGGACCCTGATCTCTCCATATGTCTGACCCTGTTGCAGTGATCTGGGGTGCGATTGCCTGCAACCACACCATCTGGTCCTGTTCCGTCCATTCGCCTCTCACAAATAGCTTATGTAAGAGATGCTCTCTGGCTATTTTGATATCTACCAAGGTCGTCATTCTGGAAATTGATCTCCTTCCTGACTTACAGAAGTTAGTAATTTATTTTGCAAAACAGACCGTCTCCTTAGAGCGTCCTTCTTTTGGGGGATGCTTTTACAGTGTAACACAGCGTGGTGATCCAAAAGGATTTATGTATCCTGTCAGTTAGCACACTGCATTAAGCTGCACAAGTGGTAGACCTAATCCAGACGACCGACTTCAGCCCCCACTTTGTTAAGTGACTTCAATTCAGTACTCCAACTAATTCAGTGCCTAGTCTGGGATGCCCAATGAAAGCCCTTATTTATGTATTTTTATGACTAGTTCATAAATCTGGATAATAAACCCTTGTATAACGCCCCTCTCTTTGAATCCCCCTGACCTCACTGAGCCAAGAAGTCGGTTTGTTTTGCAAATTAAAAGATTTATTGAAAATTAAACAAGATGTATATCACACTTTTATAAATAAATTAATATTTGATAGCACACTTATGAATATAACAGTGATCAACAATGGATAATATTACAGTAGCACACTTTTTAATTACTTAGGAGTTGGTATAGAAAGGATAAGGCAGCGAGAATACTTTATGGTTTCAAGGAAATGCAATGATGAAAAAGAATGCAGCACAGAAATAAACTGATATGGTTTCAACAAGAGATAATATGTTCACTTTTTCCCTTGTGGCAATTCACTCACCCCCTATGCAATATGAAGAGATGGAAGGAGAGCACACAATCTTTGGGAATATAATCAAATGCAATACAAATTCCAGTTCCCCCCTAGCACGCTTAGAGCAACCGGTATGCTTTTAAACAGGCAAAAATACCTTTACATGTGATTAGCAAAGAAGTGAAAAATATGCTAAAATTGATTTTAATTCCCTATAGGAGATTCAGGGTAGGTGACAGCTACTTGGAATTAGTTCAGGTCAACACTAGCAATTATTCATGAGGGATTATCAGGTTGAAAATGAATTTCAGCAATGGAAGCAAAAGACAGCTATTTTTGACAGGTGAAGAAGTTGAGTCAAATTGCAATTCGCAGCACTTTTTCCGAGTGCGTCGTGCGCGATTACGGAAAAACTATAAGGAGTAAAAAGTCGGTTTTGGGCTTGTTGGAAAGCTTAGATTCTTAACTTTAAGATGACAGTTAAATCTCGTTCAAAAGATACGGATGATTTTGTGGAGGTAGATTTCAGAAATGAAATAATGATTCAGAATGGCAATAGACACTTTCACAGGTTTGAATCACAGAATGGACACACAATTTCTATGCAGTTCTTAATAGGTTGAAATGGTTTGAATTAGGTTATTTTAAACTAAGAGATGGGTTTTGCACAGCTCTGGCTGGATACTCACTCCTAATTTTGGAAGGAATGGGCCTTGTCACAGATCTGGTCAACAGGTTTAGCTACAGTTCTCTCTGCTCTGCTGGTCTGGATCTCTGGTTCTGGCAAAAGTTCTGGCACTGCACAACGGTCTAGTCTGGGTCTCTGGTTCTGGCAAAAGTTCTGGGACTGCACAGCGGTCTGGTCCGGGTCTGGTTCTCTGGTTCTGGCAACAGTTCTTGGCACAGGGTTCTAGCCAGAATCACACAGCAAGCCCGGCTGTTGAATCGTTTGGTTAGGTTGCTGGATTCTGAGGCCTCTGGAAAAGATTCAGCTTGTGGACTAGGCCATTCTGCTAAAAAGTTCTGGAATCTGGAGTCTGGTCTTCTAAGTTCTGGTCTCTGAATATTGTCTGGATTTGAAGTCGTCCGGCAAGTGCTTCGCAAGAAAGTGGAAACAGCAGTCCCTACCAGGGTTTCAGTGGGTCTTTTTATGTCTTTTGAAAGTGGGTGGGAAGGCTGACTTTCTATGTCCAACCCTCTGAGGATCCTGATAGGCTATAGGATTCTCTGTCGCCTGACTGTGGAACTGAATTGTGAGTCATCAGGCATCCTTTCTATGGCATACAGAAAGAACACTCCCCTTGTCACTTTGCACACAAATCTATTTTTGACTTAAATGCATATTTATCTATGTACAATTTTTTAAATATTATATGACCAGTTAACATATTTTCTGTAGCGCCAAACCATCCAATCCCTGTCTTTGTAAGATGTTGTGTTCACTTCTGACAGAATTCTGCTCTTTTTATCCAGAACACAACCTCTAAACCTTTCCAAAATTTACACAAATGTGCGCAAGGAATATGGGCATCAGATGGTGAAGTGTCAAATTTTTAACATACATACATTTGGAGTAATACCCTATTTTCCGCTACTACCCCATGAACATACCACAGAGTCCTAACACCTCTTAAAATGTGCACAGAAAAATCTCAGGAATCATGATATTATTGATATAATTTTGACAATTATGTTCTATGAATTATCCATCTTTCTAAAATTATCCTCTGGCCCAGAGGGGTGTGGTTTCCCAAAGCACATGGGGGAACTTCTGGTCTGTCCACTTCCTCCAAGCTTAGCTGGCTCACAGAGGCAGTGCCCCTCCCATTTCCTTCCAAGAGGAAGCCACTTACGACCCCCTGATTTAGAAATTGCTTGGAGCAAAGGGAAGTTCATTGTTCTGTTTCCCTGCTCCCAGGTAATCCTCCCCTGATTCAATCAGAGAGGTGTGATCTCCTTTTGGTGGGGGCAGCAGAATGCAGCCAGGCCTGTGATTGCAGTTGCTGGGCAAGTTTCAACTCCTGTCGGGGGTAGTTGTCGGGCAGAATTCAATCCCTTTAAGCCAGGCTTCAGCCAAATGTCACTTTTTCCCATTTTTCTTCATTCAAATCAAACTTACAATTTTGACACATGCAGCTAGAACGCTGATTCTAAGTTCAAAACTATGACATTTAAACAGTTGCAACCTATGTGACACTCCAAAGTAAATCACTCATTTATTTTAAACATTTCGATTTTAGTGGCTTTAAGTCCAATTTCACTTAAGGTGCTGACATCCACAGCTCAGCCAGTTTTGTTATGAACATTATTTTAGGCTCTTCATCTTTACAGATTTGGTATGCACACAAGACTTCATTCTACCAGACGTCTGCTGGTGTTCAGTAAGATTTTTGGATATATTGCAATGTTTGAAATTGCCATGTTCAGCTTGCATTTCAGGGAAACAAATGTGATTTCAAAGCGCTTTTTGAGCTAACAGACACTGCTGTTTTTCCTTTGGCAGCAAGTTTCACTCATGGCACTTCTGGCTCATCACGCTCGCACTGGTGGGTGGCAGGTCAGGCGACCATTTTGGTGTGCGTAAAACTGCGCGGTTTTCCTGGATTCTGGCGCAAATGTGGTCTTTTCAGCCATCTTGGATTTTCTAAGCCCACAGCACCAAATGTTGTAGCATAATAGTTCAAACGTGGGTGAAGACACCTGACAATGTCTCCTATGGCCAGCGTGTTTCCTCCTGTCATTTTCTCTAATCCGTATATCCATTTCCCAGCCCCCAAAGTCAAACTAGGGAGCTTTTATTTTAAGTTATCCTTATCCATCTGAGGCCATGGAATATATTGCTGTGCTGCTCCCCCCTTCTCTAACAAGGGGAACTGTGAGAACCCCATCCCATAGGTGGATCTCACTATTCATTCATCTATGGCAGCTGGTAATGACCTGAACTTACTCGCATAAGGTGGAGACTCTCCTCTCTCACTACTCGATCCTCTTCGGAGAAGCTCAGGATATGGTATGGGATCTGGTGTTCTTTCCTTAGGGTGTTCCAGATCCGACCATCTTACCTCTTTATCTATATGTTGACCTCCCCTGGAGATGCATGTTCCCTCTCCCTCTGTCTCACGACCTGACATTCTTTCCTCGTCTGACATTGCTAGACCCCAACTAGTGTGACTATCATCCTCCTTTTCTCTAACTACATTTAATATGTACAAAGACAGTGCTTGGCGTTCATCACAAAACATGTTTTCCTCCTCATCGTGTTGTTTTCTCTTTGCTTAACCTCTCGATGCATTTCCCATCTAACTTGAGTAATATCTGCCCTCCCATCCATTCATTCTGTATGAGTGTTGCCTCATCAGCCCTATCCTTTCCTCCTTTCCATCTCTTGATTACTCTGTCTCTGTTGATATATTCAATGTCTCTCTCTCTTTCTTATTTCCCGTATTAATTTACAACCATCTTCCTTCCTTGTACTCTCTTCTGGACTATCATCACTAACATAAGCGGGGGGTTCATATGTTGGGTTACTATACCCCGCCGCTGCTTTCAATTCATTTAAAGCCTTTAAAGGATAAACTCATTTCTCGGCTGTATCTGCGCTTTTGATTTCGGGCAAAGTAAGAGGAGCTGAGGGCTCAATGCCCTCCCCTTTATGCTGATTGGTAGATTTGCCAAAGTCCTAAAACTGCCAGTCTTGTCTCTAATTTCTTCCCTATGTACACAGCGTGCCCATATGTAGTCATGTGTTGCACTACTGCTTTTGACAATGATCCCCTTGTGGCCATTGCATGAACATTTTATCAGCTGTGCCCTTTACACATTCAGCACTGTGCTGTTTGAGTTTGGGCACATGTCTTGGTCGTATTTTTACAAAGGTGCATGAGAGGAGTGTCCTCGATAATGACAAGTCGCAATTGACTGTCAATACTTACCAGATCGTTAATACAATCCCTGTCTATCTCAAAGCTTCTTTCTCACCACTTTTAATCTTAAAACAACAAATCTGAGCAAGAACTGTCAGTCGCCGCTCAATCTTCTTTTGGTTCAACAGCCTATCCATCTTTTGATTGGTGCTAATTGTTTACTACACCTTGACTCAAAACAACATCACTTCCACTCTGTATAGCTTCTTCTAAAAACTTCACACAACAAATTATGCTTAAAACAATAAGCCTATACACATTAATAACCCTTGTGATTACCTTCCCTTTTTCGTTAACATAATTATAGTAAGAGGTATACTTCCCTCACCTTCAATAGTATTACCCTATGCAGGGTTTGAGATGTCAACTTTCACAGTCCTGGCTGTGCATATTCTTTCTTTTAATGTTCCGATTGGAATTTCTTCTACTTCCCTAGAAATAGGATTACTTAGGCGTTCTCTTATCGACACAAAGTTTCCTGTTACTCAAAAATATAACAATCCCACCCCTTTATATTGCCAATTCCCTTAGTCTATTTACATCCGTCAATCAACCTTCTGTATCGACTCCTCCTCCAATCCAACCATTTTGCCTTCTGTCCGCAGAGTGCCCATGAAAACCGAGCAGGGATTTCTTCAAAGAGGGACCTACCCACTGTTTTGATTCTTCTTGCAACTATTTTCTATCTTCCGCTTGCCACAGGAAACGCCATGATCTTTCAGCTAATGGCGGTGGATGCCCGATCCTCTGAAGTCAAACAAGTTTAGATCTGAAACCATCCTCTGCTACCACATGAGCTTATAGCCCTTTGGAACGTACATATGTAATAGATGGGATTACACCAGAATAATTCTGAGTACAATGAACATGACAACTCAAGAAGATGTTAAGTCACTATTTTATTAACAACGATCTAAAACAGGGACTTTACAATGAACATCAATCGACGTATGCTCAGTCTTTCTGATCTTCACAAAAAATACAATTCTTATACTCAATAATACATCAGAGTGACGTCATACTACGTGGCAAAAAACCTATCAACAGTCGGGATTGGTTAAGGGAAACATCTAGATATACACTTATATAGGAGGTAGGACTTTTATTGACTGTCCTTTAATAGGTGGACAACTTATGTCTACCTCTTAAAACATGTCATTTCAGAAACATTAGATAAACAGTTATTCATTGGTTTTACAAGCTATAAGGTTCTTCATTTTAATGACTAATACAATTTGTTGCCATGCTTTTGCCATGTCTGGAACATTTGGTTCATTTACCAGCACGTAAGCCTAGACCCAGGTTCAGTGAGATAGGACATGACACTACCTCACCACCCAGTTAGCCCAGCATCTCTCATCACCCATGCCTTCTCCCATGAAATTGTCTTTGTACTTGGCCTTGTAGAGTATTCTCGTCTTTGGGAATTCACAGGAATTGTGTGCACTCGTTATCGTGTCTGTAACTCCAAGTTCAAGCTCTATTTCCATCCCTGGTTTCACGTGACAGGAGACCATAATCTGGTACGTTTTGTGGCTTTTAAATGCTCTAAATGAATTAAAACATGCCATCCTTTTTGTTCTTTCTTGCACCTTAATGTGAAAAGATTCATCCTCTGCACACATGTTTTTCTTCAGATTATTTAGCTGACCTCGATTTCTACGATCTTGATTTCAGGCCAGGCATCCTTACCACTCAGATCCATGTGCCAGCTATTCGGCTGCGACACAGCTTTCCCCTCTCCCGTCAGGGTTTCTGGCTTACTTATTTCATGATACGAATGTCCAGTTTCTGTACAATGGCGGCTTCGCCTACATTCTATTTACTACTCATAGCTAGCCTCTATGATGAGTTGATCTACCTTGCTTTTCAGCATGTGTACATTTATTGAACTTCTGTTTTCGGCAGCACTCTGTTAACGTCTAACTTTCTTCTTTTCCACATTGATTAGTTTACTCGATTCTTTACTTCATCATTGTAGGATCCATACATTATCTTCAGTCAGTATCTCGGGTACTCATGCACACTTTCTTGTGATGCCATCAATTAATTTGCTTATCTCTTTCTAATATTCTTTCAGGGAGTTCTTCCTGCAGGTTGGCATCACTTCGGGGGTACATTCAATAGGGTTATCTCAATGGGTATCTCCTTACAAATACTTGCTGCAGTATTGGCACGATAGCTGGTGTCAAGCAAGGCATGGAGCCTCATTATGAGTTTGGCAGTAGCCGTGCTGGTAAAATTAGCACGGCTGCCGCCAAACTCGCCAGACCATATAATTATCCATCGCTGGGTGCCGGTACCCATTACTCCCCATTCCCATTGAGCCCCTTAGGGCTCAATGCGAATGGGGTGGTTGGATGCACCGGCACCATTCATGAATGGAGCCGGTGCATCTGACAAGTTGTGCTTGCAGGTGCCTTTCTGCCCGCCAGGTCAGACATGGTGGGCAGAAAGGTACCCGCGAGCACAATTCGTAGTTTGCCGGACTGGTAGTAATGGTGCTGGTAGCTTACTGGCACCATTACAATTGGACTGGCAAACTTATAATGAGGCCCATGGTCTCATGTCTCCAATATAAGGAACGTAGGGAGCTAGGATCTCCTGCAGATTTTTACAGCTGTTCCTCTACAACTTCACACATGCTTGTTACACTAGCCTCCCTATGCTCTTAGCACACAAACACAAACACTCCCACTGCAGTATGCTCGCTAAATCAATACCTCACCTTCTGAAAGAAAAGCATCCACACTCCACTTCTTCCTTCTTCATTGTGCTGGTCCCTTGGCCTTGCTTCTTCTCCTTCTTTAACCTCACCTGGATTGCTCCCACTTCCTGTTTCCTGTCTCCTGTCTAACTTTCTCTGTTCTGATTAGCCAGCTTTCCCTCTCCAATACTGTCCTGTCTGCCCCTTCTTGGATGTGTATGTGTGAGTGAAAGTCTTTGAAAGGTGTCCGATTTTGGGGACCCTAATGAGGGTATGGGCAAGGTATGTCCATTGTCCCAAAGGAGATCCAAGCCCCCTACTGCATGCCATTATTATTTTGGTGCGGGTGCCTCACTCTAGTGTGTCCTGCCACTGGGGACATTTTTGTTCTTTAGTCTGTGATATAGCATCTCTTGCTTGATGATGGGGCTCTTTCGAGGCATTTCCATTGGCCTGAAACAAGAAGAGGACACAGGCCAGTATCTGGGAAAGGAGGCCATGGGTTTAGGCAAATGATTACTGCTCCACATTACTCTGGCAAAAAGGGTAGGGCTAAGGGCTGGGTCCCCCTTAGTGGTTTCTTTCCTCGGGGCCAAGACTGACTGGATTATCTCAATGTAGGTCACCCTTCCTGCTGCCGGCAAGGACACAAAACTGGCCTTGTCACAAATGGTAATTTGTGACCTCATTGGTTGCGCTTCTATCCAGAGCAGATACCAACGTCTCAGTGTGCAGCCCTCTGGTCACTCCTGATACTTACCAACCAATAATGGCTCCTCATGGTCTAGTCACATCATATCAACAATTACGGCTGTGGGATCGTTCTGCTCAGTACAACTGTACGCTCAATGTTCTTGAGAGGATATGATATATCGTCAGCATCGACAACATGGTGTGGAAAAGAGAATTTCTCCCCTCCAAGAAAGAATTACTACTGGCTAACACTCTGGTTATATGAATTGTCCGAATCCTCAGCAAATATTGATCTAGAATGGTTTCTCTTTCTCACAAAATGCCAAGTAGTACAAGGAAGTCTCATGCGATAACTTCAGCAGAAGAGAGTGAAATTAATAGGGTCCTAGTTAATCTTGGAGATGCTTATGCAGGATTGAGCAAGTTGCTTGGGGATGTCCAGAGATGTGGCTGTGTGTGGGATGATTCGGGAGCATCTTCGTATAAGTAGTAGAATGGAGAATTTCCAGGAAATGCTGCCGATGGGGCGTGTTTGGGACTTTGCTGTGAACTGATGTTTGTCAAACTGTATATTTGGACGCACATGAAATAATATAAATGCGGCAGATTTTGTTTTCTGATGTCCTTCAGCATATAAACATGACAAACAGTGCTGTATTGTTTCTTTTTATATTCTTTACGTTTACATTGGAAAAAAACTAAAATGCAATGGTTATAAAATAAAGGTTGCACTCCAGCTATAGGTCTTGATGGTCCACTTATATTACCACTACTGTGAGATCTAAACAGGTTTTTTTTAAAAAAATGTGGTGGCCATCTGAATAAATAGCGCTACTTACAGATGCCTATTGCACCACTGATTGTGCAAGTCTGCATTAGTAATGTACATTTGCTTTTTTTGTGATTCACAATAACGTTTCTTTCATTGTATTTTTACTTGATTTTTTCTTTTTATCTGGTTCATAACTTTGCTGTCCTATTTCCATGCCCATCGTGGTGCAATGCGCGCGTGCGTCCCAAATGCTCCCTCGGATATCTGGCTCAAGCACAAGGACCAACTTCAGAGTCTGCATTTTGGCAAAGGCAAGTGTCCAAACCACGGCCTATCTCTCTCCATGATCTCAGAGGATATTTTCTCTCCTGAACAGGGTAGTAATCAAAATGTCAGCAGAGCTTTGAAAAATAAGAAATACATCAAGCGCTTTCTCAGATATGCCACCCTGCTAACAGTGATTTGAAAATAGGTTTTCAGAAAGGCGATATTTATGTGCTGTGCTGCAACAGCATGACAGGCCGCGAATGAAGACATAACGAATATGCAGCTCTAAGGTGGCAGCAGTAATGACAGGCAGGAGAAACCCAACATGCCAACAATTTGTCGCAAAGGGGTACGCTTTCCAGCGGTGCTATGTACTTTGCACAATACTTCTTATGGGAAAATGTGACTCACAAGCAGGTTCAAACTGGGTCATACAATTGTCTTGGGCACCAATGAAAAAGTGGCACAACGTTGCAAATTGCAATTCATTCTTTTTCTGACAGGCTATTTGAGTAGTACCTAAGGGAGAAGTTTTTGATAAAATGTGATACAAATTGTTCATTTTAAAGAATATGTATTCAGTAACACTGTTTAAAACTACTAGCTGCATGGTGAAGTAACTTATCAAACTGGCCCACATGCGCCAAAAAGGTGTCACACTTCGACCAAAAAGGCCCACACTAGCATTTAGCGTTTTTGTTTCGGGCATTTACCTATTGCTGTATAGGCCAGTCAGAACTTCCTCACAAGGCTAGATTTACAAAAGCGTTTTTCAAAGGGAAAGCCACATTGAATAACACTTTGTAAATCAGGCCCACAATGTTTTTATTTTTATATCTTAAATATATTTTAACCAACTTGTAATTTAACATTTCAGTACATAGATACAGCTTGAAAATGTTGACAATCACGTAGGGTTCCATAATGTGATTTGATATGTGTATTGGAATGAGAGCTACACTATAAGTCACTATAAATACTAACCCTCTCACTGCGTATTCAGCATTCCACATGAACATTATATGATTGTAAAATATAGTGTGTCAGTCTGGACACCAAGGGAATTGGTTGTAATTTGGTGGTATTTGTGATAGCCTTGAGTAGGCTTATTTTAACCATTTGTGTTAAATAATAATGTTTTGATTTTTGTGAAACAAATAGTGGTGATCTTCTTAATGTAAAATACAGATTAATTTGACCATCTGTTTATGTGGTGTACAACATACCTGTTAGTGTTGAAAGGGAGGGGTAGCCTGGGTCACCTATATATATATTTAGGGCTTCATAATGGCTATGGAGGTGACTGTAAAATGTTTGTTACTTTAAATCCCTCCTACTTTTAAAATGCCACCAATTATTAGATGGGGTGACATGGAAAATTCACTGCTTGGGATACATAGAATTTACTGCGCGGGATGAAGAAACAATATCTATCCAGTCCAGAATGTTCTATTTACCCGATTCTTCAATTCTCCCATGAACTCACAACTGGTGGTATTCCTGATAAGGCCCAAAGAAATATGCTCTTTAGAACAACTTGTTTGTGTTTTACAAAACAATAATAATACAAAAAAAAAAAATAGAATTTAAAAAAAATGACACGGCCTGCGGTAGCATCCGTGTAGTTATGGTTAAATTGCTAAACTCATAGGAAGAGCACTTTTCGGCGGCTTATAACTTCGCTCCCCCTGGATGAATCCTCATCAAACTTTGCAAAAAAAGTATATGGGCATCTCTGAATTTTGAAAGTTTCGTGCAAGGGGTGGCAAATATAGGGATGTCCCAAAAAACTGTTTTTCTCCATAGACTGAATAGGGAAAAACTTTGCGCACGGCTACAGGCCAAATGGCAGGACAGATTTTCACCAAATTTGCGTCAGGAGTGGGGGGAGGGGGCTTGGGTCAGAAAGTGTGCTTTTGTGTGTTCGGTGGAAATCCGACCAGTAGTTTTGTTGAAAATAACTGAAATGTACATCCCAAAAAATGAGTGATATCTCCACGGACAGAAGTGTCATTGGCTCGGGGTACGGCGTGCTGTCAGAGAAGTTTGGACGCGGCCGGTGGTTGGCTAGAGGGAAGCGTGGTGTTTGTCAACATTTTTGGGGAAAGCCACCATAGTGTATCAGAGGACAGTGCGGCAGCGGAAGGGTCTGGAAAATGTACTGTATGGAATACGTTGGTGGCAATAACGAGCAAATGGGTGGGGGAGTGAGAAGCGCTTAATGTGACATATGTAGGCGAGTACTGTGTGTGGTGACTGGAGTGTAAGGGATTTCAATCAGGCACTCGCCCAGGTCTCACTTAGCATGTAGCGCGCGATGAAACCCTTATTTATTTTTGTCTATAAGTTCAATATTCTGAATGATATACCACTCATATCACACCTGTCTCAAAATACCCCCCAGGTCACACTGAACCAGGACTCAGGCTAAGTAAAGGTAAATATTCATTTTATTTATTTACTATTCAAATCACACATGAGTTTAATATATAATGAGTACATTCTTTAATAGATTAAGTAGTTCATGATAGGTCTCCCGATCACCCCTGACATCTAGTTACCAAAAATATAAACACAACTCCTTGTAGAGACTTTTCATCAAAATGTATTTCACATGTGATGTCATCAGTGATGTCATCAATGACATTTGTGATGTCATCTTTGATGTCCTGGGTGTTAGTCTTAGCAGTGCACATTGGTGGCACGTGTTACGGTTGTTAAGCTTACCATAACTGCCGAATTTCTGGGGTTTTTCGATTTTACCTAACCATAAACCATAACGCCCCTTTAAAAAAGTTTTTTCTTTGAATTTCATAGGTTTATATTAGTCCAACTTAACCATAACACCCCTTTTAACAAAGTTTGTTCACTGAATTTCATAGGTTTTTACCAATGCATGCTATTTTCCTACAATTTACTAATATCATACTTACCCAATATAGCAATGTATGTGTCCAATTTACAAAGTGTCATCTTAAAACTCTGCCATTTCCCACCATCTGGAATAATTTTTAACACTTCATACACTTTTTGCAACTATTTCAACTAGTTTTGCATCCGTAGACGTCTACGAACATTTAACTTCATATTGGACCTTCCAGACAGTGCCACATGACCATACGCTGGCGCACGGCATGATGACTGTTGGGGGCTGTCCCGGTCCACCGGGCAGCCCCATATTCGTGTCGGGTTGCACCCGACACGACACACTTCAGTGCGGCGATCACGCCGCATACTCAGGGGTGGGGGTTCCGCCCACCCCGCTCCAGATCACCGGAGCGCCTCACACAGCCGGCTGGCCACCGGCTTACCGCGGCCCCGGCTCTGGGGGCACCCAGGCCGGGGTCGCCTCCCCAACCCGCCTCACATGGTTGGGGGACTCACATGGACGGCGTTGCCCGGCAGGGGCACCGTCCGGACGGCGTTGCCCGGCAGGGGCACCGTCCTCCAGCTGGGCCCCGACCGTGGGCCCAGCACACGTGGCGAGGCACCCCCCAGGCACCAACACAACACACCACGCGGAGTCAGGTTCACTCGTGACTGCCGAGCCGGAAGCGGCTCGGACCTTTTATTAGGTTGGTCACATGGGTAACCATGTGACCACACAACGCCATGGAATGTACCATGGCCCCTCACAGGGGTGCCATGCAACACTCCTCCTTTTTCATATCGACAAAACAAAAACCCCAAAATCCCCATCTAGCCACAACTACTACTATTTGAGCCACTCTACTACTTTGCACACCCTTTATTAACCTGGGTGAGTGGCTCTCATATCACTAAACGGCACCAGTGAGGGCTACTGGCACCATATAAAGCACTCGGAGCCTACAGGTGCGCACCACACGACATTGCCCACTAACTGGACCATTTTAAGCAAGTCCATGTCTGCCGGCTCACAGTCTTCCGGGGAATGTCACTTATGATGTCCATCTTCAGTCTGGAGTCGCCGGAAACCAGCTCGCACCCTCACCAGAGTTCATTTAGGACAGTCACAACACCGTCACACAACACCGGCAAAGCCGCACCTGGGTAGGCCCAGGGGCCACATCGGCCAAGTCCACAGTCTTCGGAGGAGGCCCCCTCCGCACGCCTCCTTTCCTCTCCTTCATGCCTGCCGTTGGGGGAAGGCCGGTAGCCCCCCTTCGTTGTTGCAGGTGCCGCCGCCACCACTCCTCTTTTCCTTGCTCCTCGGAGTGGGCACACACACACACACCCTCGCGGGCCGTCCCCCTTCAGATGGGAGTGGGGACAGCGGAGGGGCAGCTGACTTCCCCTATCTTTCTCATCGCGGGCCCAGCTGATGATGGGCCCGCCTCATTTTTTTTTCCTTTTTTTTTTTTTTTCCGGCGGCGATGTTTGCCGCGGCCTGCGGGTGGGGGGGGCAGGCAGCTCTCAGCCCGCTCCTCAGGGCGAGCACTCTATTGTGCTTGCGAGCCCAGCTGGTGCTGGGCCCGCCTCCTTTGTTTCCTTTGCAGGCCCGTTCGATTCGGGCCTGCCCCATCCCTTTTTTTTTTCATTTTTTTTTTTCCTGTTGCGGGCCCAGCTGATGATGGGCCCGCCTTCCGTTGGGGGCCGCGTCAGCTGTTGGGCGGCCCCTCGATTCCCTCCTCTTCCTCCGGGTGGGGAAACGGCTCCTTCTTACCTTGCGGGCCCAGTTGGAGCTGGGTCCGCATCGCTGATCTTCCTGCGGCACAGTTGGCTGCAGGGGATGCTTCCTCTGCGGGCCCCGTTGGAGTTGGGCCCGCATCCTTATTTCGGCGATGCTCGCCGTTTCCCCTCGTCGCGGGTGGGGGAGGGGCAGCGCCTCCTCACCGCGGCGATGTTAGCCGCTCCTCGTCGCGGCCGACGCCGCAGAAACATCTCTTCCCCACGGGGATAGGGGGAAAGGACGTCTCCGCTCCTCCACATCGCGGGCCCAGGTGGAGATGGGCCCGCACCATATCTTCTCCGGGGCACGCGGGGCCCCTCTCCTCGTCGCCATTGTTGGGGGCTGTCCCGGTCCACCGGGCAGCCCCATATTCGTGTCGGGTTGCACCCGACACGACACACTTCAGTGCGGCGATCACGCCGCATACTCAGGGGTGGGGGTTCCGCCCACCCCGCTCCAGATCACCGGAGCGCCTCACACAGCCGGCTGGCCACCGGCTTACCGCGGCCCCGGCTCTGGGGGCACCCAGGCCGGGGTCGCCTCCCCAACCCGCCTCACATGGTTGGGGGACTCACATGGACGGCGTTGCCCGGCAGGGGCACCGTCCGGACGGCGTTGCCCAGCAGGGGCACCGTCCTCCAGCTGGGCCCCGACCGTGGGCCCAGCACACGTGGCGAGGCACCCCCCAGGCACCAACACAACACACCACGCGGAGTCAGGTTCACTCGTGACTGCCGAGCCGGAAGCGGCTCGGACCTTTTATTAGGTTGGTCACATGGGTAACCATGTGACCACACAACGCCATGGAATGTACCATGGCCCCTCACAGGGGTGCCATGCAACAATGACGTGTCCAAGAACCCGACCGCACTTTACAATAAGATCTCTGCTGGTGAATTTCTCGGGGTTTTAGGTTTTACTTGAAACCATAACATCCCTTTAACAATGGTTTTTCATTGAATTTTATAGGTTTTTATTAGTGCAACTTAACCATAATGTCCCTTTAAGAAAGTTTTTTCATTGAATTTCATAGGTTTTTATTAGTGCAACTTAACCATAACGCCCCTTTAACAAAGTTTTTTCAGTGAATTTCAAGGGTTTTTACCAGTGCATGCTATTTTCCTACAACTTACTAATATCATACTTACCCAATATAGCAATATTTGTGTCCCATTTACAAAGTGTCACCTTAAACCTCTGCCATTTCCCACCTTCTGGAATCATTTTTAAAACTTCTATACACTTTTTCCAACTAATTCAACTAGTTTTGCATCCGTAGACGTCTAAGAACATCTGACTTCATAGCGGACCTTCCGAACAGTGCCACATGACAATACGTTGGGGCGCGGTATGATGACATGTCTGAGAACCCGTCTGCACTTCACGATAAGATCTCTGCTTCGTGGACAGTTCAGAACTGCATTTTATACTTATCTATGAATTTTCAACTTCAAAATTTCCCTTGCACAGCTCAAACACTTATTCCTACTCATCATCTCTTAACAATCTAGTACACAGTACATACTTTTAGCAAAACTGCTATTTATCTTAAAATGGCATCAGCTAATGCCATCCCTCCTCCACAAGAGCCACCACCACTGCTGTAATCAAGGAGCATGAAAAACGCTGCTCCCTACCTTAGAAATAATACATGCACAAAATGTTCCCTTGTCCACCTACCCCTCCATATTAGTGTTTGGTTCTTCTGCCCTCATTTCCCTCCCCACCTTTCGGTCTCAGCTCTCCTGCCAAAAAAAATACATCCAAAAACAACAAAAGACATATTCCTTTAGGAACCACCTTTCACAGTTAAAAATAGAACTCAAAAAACATGTATAGACTTCATCTACTTTATATTTCTCAGTAAAGTACATAGACTCAATAAGATTTTCCAACATTTCCATTTGCATTTTGTGTTATGCTAATAGCAATATTGTGGCATTCATCCTCCGTTCCAGGGACTGGAACGGTGGATACCCTCCCATCAGCCCAGCTGCATAACAAGGTCTCTGGACCATTATCCCCCCATTCCAGCCCCTGAAATGGCGGATGAAGGCCATTAGCACCCTAGGTTCCCAAAGCAGGAAACCGGGGTGCTAATAAAGTGGATTTTTCTTCGTACACTGGGACGCCTGCAGCGTCCCGGTGTAGGAAGGAAAATCATTTTACAAGATGGCCACCATGGAAAGGGAAGGCGAGGGTTCCATACAGGGCCCCTCTTCGCTTTCCATGGCAGCCTGCAGAAGGCAAATAGACAACTGTATGACCATATTACCATGAGCACATTTTTCTTCCCTTTCAGATCTATCGTAATTTCGAATAACTTTACCACAAAGCCAGACCCAGGTGGACATGGCTACTTTAATCCTATGTTTTGTCCCTTGTGGTCATTGCCAGTAGCCAGATTGTCCGGGTCATGACCTTATTCCATGACCCGGACAATCTGTCCACTGCCCATGGCCACAGTCTACCCCATAGTCACTAAATGTATACCGCTATTTTTTGTAGCTACATTATGACACTTGTCAAATAATAAAACACTGGCACATTTGCAAAACCATGCTTGTAGGTCCTTGCAAATGCTCATAATGCAAGTTTGCTGGACATCCACCCATGTTTTATTTTTTCAAAAGTGTCAAATGTATGCACATACAATCATCATATAACCTAGACCCCACTTGACAAAATCCATTCAGACTGTACGAAAACATCTATATGTAGATTTATAATCTTTTTGCAAACCTTTGTGTAGATTCGTCAAATGGCACCTCATTTATAAGACTTTACATTATTTTGGGATCCCCCCTCTAATTTTGCCCCTTCTTCACAAAATCCCACCAAACTTTGCAAAAACATTCATATCTAAATGAATTATCAGTTTCCCAAATTAAGTGTAGATTTGTCAAATGGCACCTCATTTATAAGCCTTTACATTATTTTGGGACCCCCCTCTCATTTTGCCCCCTCATGACAAAATCCCACCACACTTTGCATACTCACTCAGAATCAGGTCAGAAATATGCATGCAACATTTCATGCAGTTCCATTAAGTGGCGCCAAAGTTATAAGCCATCCAAGAACTGGTGTTCGCAAACTTTTCAGGACTGTTCACGAAAATCCAAATTGTTCGCTGAATTTTGCGGCAAAAAACACCTGTTTTTTTTGTTTCTTGCAGCCATATCTCATCCCATCCTCATCACCCCTCACCTCCCCAGAGACTATTTGATAAGTTTGACAAGTGCAATGTCGTGTTTTTTAAATATGGTTTTACTGTGATGTCCGCGGACACCGGCCGTTGTCTGTGAATCCAAGATGGCGGGCATTTCCAAAAATCTGACGCACTTCACGCTCTTCACCATCCAATCAGCGAACACGTCGCATGTCCATGGACATGTTGGGTGTCCTGACCCACGTTTGGACTATTATGCTGCAACACTTGGTGCTGTGGGCTTAGGAAATACAAGAGGGTGGAAAAGCCCACATTTGCGCCAGAATCCTGGAGAACCGTGCAGTTTTGCGCACAGCAAAATGGTCCCCTGACCTGCCACCCACCAGTGCAAAGAAAGATGGTTCTGTTCAAAACCCGTTTTTATTAATGTCAAAAATTGCTAAGATCATGGGCCCGGAACCACCAAACAACAATCCGACTATGGTTGAGTGTTTTACTTTACTCCACTACAGATCCACATCAATGCCATGTCAAGCAAGGATCATATACTATCAAGTAAAATCCTTTCTTTTGGAAATGTATTAATTCAAGACAGATCCCAAAAATAGGTGCAGTACCGGCATTTTCCACAAACCGGCGCTAGCGATCTAAACTCTGACTGGGGACCTGTATTGCAGAAGCTAAACAGCATCCTGAGCTGGCTGGGACTTCAAAGGTTTGTTCCCAGGAGGCAGTCTGATTCAATTAAAAGTTCAAAGGGGTTGCCTTTCCTGAGAACTCTTTACACCCCAGAGACCCACACCAGGAGGCAGGATATCACATGGCCCTGTTGATTGGGAGGGAGGGGGTTTCCCCTGGAGGAGAGAGACAATAGACCCTTTCAATTGAATGGGGTATGTTAATTTTGGGTGTGGACTGTAAACTGAGCTCTGCCTGGAAGAAGAGACATGTGATCCTTGACTCACCCAGTTCCTAGGGGCGGGCCAGACACTTTTTGTGAATTGAATTGAAGGCAAATATATGTTTTATAAAAACACTGATAACTAATTGTAACCAGATGACAGGAATGTACAATTTGGAGATCCTTAAAATGGAAATGTACCTACAATTTGAGTCTAAACTCAATTCCGTGCCATGTTCTGGGGAGTAGTAGCGGAAAATAAGGTTGTTTCTCCAAATGTATGCATGTTAAAAATCTGACACTTTATCATCTGAAACCCATATCCCTTGTGCACATTTGTGTAAAATCTGGAAAAGTTTAGAGGTCGTTATCTGGATGAAAAGGGCAGAATTCTGTCAAAAGTGGACACGACATCTTACAAAGACAGGGATCGGATGGTTTGGTGCTACAGAAAATATGTTAACTGGATATATAATATTAGAAAAATGGTACATAGATAAATGGGTATTTGAATCATAAATAGATTTGTGTGCAATTTGACAAGGGGAGGATCCTCTGACCATAAACCTACCTCATCACTCTGACTCACTGTTCCCTTCTCAAATCAGGTCAAAGAGAAATCCTTGACCTATCAAATCGTGAGTGGGTTGGGCAAAGAAAGTTAGCATCCACACCCATTTTCAAAAGACATAAAAAGAGCCACTGGAACCCAGGTAGGGACATTCACTTTCCACTTTCTTGCGGGACGCTTTGCCGGGAGACTCCAGACTTCAAATCCATCAATCTCCAGAGACCAGAACTTTGAATCCAGACTCCAGTGCTGTATCCAGAGAGACCAGAGATCCAGAGAGACCAGACCCAGACCAGATTGCTGAGAGCTGACCCAGATCGTTGTGAGCAGAACCAGAGAACCAGTACCTAGTGGTGAGAGAACCGCAGCCAATCCTGACCCGATCCGTGATGAAGTCGCATTCCTGTCCAAAATATAGTGTGAGTACTCAGCCAGAACTGTGCAAAACCAATCTCTTAGTTTAAAATAATCTAATTCAAACTATTTTAACCTATTGAGAACTGCATCATAGAAATCGTGTCCCTCCTGTTGATTCAAAGCTGCAAAACTGTCATCTGTCATTCTGAGCTTTACTTTTATTTTGAGAATCTACCTTCACAAAATTGTCCGTATCTCTTGAACCGTTTGTGATAGACGCGAGATTTAACTTTTATTTTAAAGCTGAGATTCTAAGCTAAATCTTGCTACTCCTTATAGTTCCTTCGTAATTGCGCTCGACGCAGGCGACTAAATTGTTGCGATTCGACATTTTGTTTAATTTCCGCCACGTGTAAAAATATTTGTCTTTTGCTTCCATTACGGAATTCCGTTTTCAACCTGGTAACCAGTCCTGAATCATTGATAGGGTTGGCCTGAACTGATTTAAAGTATCTCTCACTCACCCTGAACCTCTAGAGGGAATTAAAATAATTTTTAGCATATTTTTCCCTTCTTTACATACCACCTTTAAAGTACTTTGCCTGTGTTTAAAATCATCCCTTTTTCTCTAAGCTTGCTAGGGGGAACTGAATTCGTATTGTACTGTGATTGTATTCCAGAAGACTGTGTGTGTTACTTCCACCTCCTTACATTGCATAGAGGGGGGGTAAATTGCCAAAAGGGGAAAAGTGATTATATTATGTTTTGCTGAAATCATATCAAGTTTATTCCTGTGTTGTTTTTTTTCCACCTTGCATTTTCTTGTACCATATAAAGCATTCTCAGCTACCTTATCCTCTATACTACTCCTAAGTAATTAAACCAGTGTGTTAGTATAACATCATCCATTGTTGATCACTCACTGTCATATGTCTAAGTGTGATATAAAATATTAATTTATTATAAAAGTGTGATATATATCTATTGTTTAATTTTTCAAATAAACCTTTTTAATTTGCAAAACAAACCTACTTCTTGGCTCAGTGGGGTCAGGGGGATTCTAAGAGAGGGGCGTTATACAAGGGTTCATCAACCAGATTATAACTTGTCATAAAAATATATAAATAGGGGCTTCCCTTGAGCAATCCCAGACCAGGCATTGACTTAGTGGGAATGCTTGATTGGAGTCATTAACAGACACGACGCAAGCCGATTAACCAATCGGTGTCCTGTCCGTGGAGCAAACAGGGAAGTTTGTCCGCGGAGCGGACATGGATATCACTAATTTTTTGTGCCCTACTTTTTGGTCGTTTTAAAAATAACTACTGGACAGATTTTCACCAAATCTACAAAAGCACGCTTTCGGGACCAAGCCGCTGCTCCTGCCGCACATTTGGTGAAAATCCGTTCAGCGGTTTGGGCTGCAGGCGTGAGCAAAGATTTTTCCCCACTCAGTCTATGGGAAAAAAAGACATTTTGGGACCTCCCCTATAACTTTGCCCCCCCTGGACCAAACCTCATCAAACATTGCAAAAAAAAAATTAAAATCAGAGTGGGCCATATAATTCTTTTGCAAAGTTTGGTGTGGATTCGTCCAGGGGGAGAGAAGTTATAAGCCGCCCAAAAAGTGCTCTTCCTATGGGTTTAGCAACTTAACCATAACTACATGGCCACTACCGTGGGGCGTGTAATATATATATATATATATATATATATATATATATATATATATATATATATATATATATATATATATATATTCAGTAAAAACATTTTGCTAAAGGGATGTTACGGTTCCAAGTAAAACCGAAAAACCCCTGAAATTCACCAATTATGGTAAATTCAACAACCATAACTCGCGCCACCACTGTGCACTGCTAAAACTAACACCCAGGACATCAAAGATGACATCACAAATGTCATTGATGACATCACTGATGACATCACATGTCTGGCTCTCCCTTTTTTCCTTTACTGACATATCTAGGGCGGTGTCCGGTCAAATGGTTGAAAATAAATGGTCGAATGACCATTTGATCGAATCAAAATGGTCGAAAAAAAAGGTCGCATTTTTTTATTTATTTATTTATATATATATATTTAGTTTTGGTTGCTTAAAAAATATTTTTAATAAAGAAAAAGGTGGGTTAGGGGGAATCCCCCCATAAAATAAAAAAAAATAAAAACATTCAACCTTTTTTTTCGACCATTTACTTCGATCAAATGGTCATTCAACCATTTGGTTTTCGACCAAATGACTGGTAACCATCTAGGGCACATGGTTTTCTTCAGTAACAGTCAGGAAATAAACATTGAAAAGGTACTATATTTGTAGAGTTATCCCTCAAGTATGTTCTTACAGTCATTCTCTTAGGGTCCAGTCATTTAATATGAAACATATACCTAAGGGAAGACACAGGCTTGAAAGACAGCAATGGTTTCTGTGTATGAAGATAATCATTAGAGTTATCAGCACTTTCTAATAGTTTTTTTTTTATTACTGTACTTTCCCTGTATATATTCATATTTGTATACATTGTACTCACACTACTTTCCTTAGGGTGCAGTCTCATCATGTGATACATATACATAGGGTAAGTAGCACCTTTGAAACAGAGCAATAATTTCTCTGCATAAAGATAATCAGTTAGGCTATGAACACTTTCTGCTACTACTGTTGCTTTTTTTGCTTACTTCACTTACCCTGTATATACTCATATTTGTATGTGTTGTTATCTCTTTGTGTTTTGTCTGTAATTATGCAATTATGTAGTAAGTAGGTTCTATTAGCTACTTATTACATGTTTGACAGTATGCAAAACTGTAATAAGAAAGTAGTTATCATTTCAGTATTCAATATGGCAAAATTATGAATATTGTACCTCCATCATGTATGTTGCACGTAATGCCTATTTTTCTACATGAGTAGTTTAGTATACTTGATAGAATTTCATAATAGAATACTATTTATATCAATGTATTGATTAATGCACTAAGTAGCTCATGATATTTATTCCAATGATCCTTGACACTTTTTTGTGAACATTATAATAAGAATCCATTGGACAGACTTTTTATGAAAAGTAAATGCACATGTGAAGTCATCAGTGATATCATCAATGGCATTTGTGATGTCATCTTTGATGTTCTGATTGTTAGTCTTAGCAGTGCACAGTGGTGGCGCGAGTTATGGTTGTTTAACTTACCATAACTGGCGAATTTCAGGGGTTTTTCGGTTTTACTTGGAACCGTAACGTCCCTTTAGCAAAGTTTTTTTACTGAATTTCATAGGTTTTTAGTAGCACAACTTAACCATAACGTCCCTTTAACAACGTTTTTTTACAGAATTTCATAGGTTTTTAGTAGCACAACTTAACCATAACGTCCCTCTAACAAAGTTTTTTTTACTGAATTTCATACATTTTTAGTAGCACAACTTAACCATAATATCCCTGAATTTATATACATGTAACATAGAACATACAAAACCCCTGCTACTGAATTTGATGTCCGCGGACTCTTCGTATGTCCGCGGACAGACGCGGACAAAAGCAACAGTACCCAACAAAAAGTCAGGGGGTATCTTAAATTGTTATATCATTCCATATGAACACTGCACACGTTCACAAACCAACACAAATACACATTATATGTAGTAATAAATAAGAAGTGTATCCTATATATGTAACACATCAACCATTCATTTAAATACAATATGTACTAAAATGGAATATACCAAAAGAAGAAAGATAGGCTTCCAACATAATTACCTCACAGAAACTGCACAACTAGGAGCAACAGCAGAGCCACAAACCAGCAAGAACACAATTTTCCAAAAGCTAGTAAGTGTACTTTATTTTTATGATATATGTGTAAAATTTCTGTATTAGATACAAAAAAAGTGATATAATTTTCTTTTCTCACAGAAAAGTCCAGTACTTTGGAGTGGCTTGAAGAGAATTTCCCACGTGAGGAAATGTCTGAAGATAGTGAACCTAATGGTAGACACTTCTCTATATAAACCAATTAATAAGTATTACTTTATATACACTTAAAATATAAATCTTTTTTTTTGTACAGACCATACAAACATTGAAAATAGTACACCAAAAGATATATTGAATAAGACTCTCCAGCGCATGGAAGAAAAAATTGTCATGCTCATGGCACATTTCAACAATTTGAAAAACTTTGTGGAGGATCACTTGAAAGAAAAAAATGAGATACCATTGTCCCGCATGTACCTGTCCCCCCTCTCCATATCCCAGTCAATTATACCCAAACCCTCTCCCTGAACAAAAACATTTTGATGAGACTTCAATCCCTTCTTCACCTCCTATCAATCCTCTTGAAACCCCCAATTCTCCTGTGTTTGTCTCAGTTTCTGCTTCCCCTTCTCTTTCATAAATTTTACATCTATATATAATAAAGCAAAATTATTATGTGTCCTAATTTAGTTCTTCGTTTTCTTTTTTTTTTTTTTTTTTAAAAAAAAGCAGTTGAGGTGTCCGCGGACAGCGCGGGTGTCTGCAATGTCCCTAATCAAACAAAAATGGGTGCATCCTAAGGACACTATACCTGTCGGTACTGTTGACAGGCAAGTTGAAACTGTTCTAAGAACACACAAGGTGTCCGGGATGTCCGCAATTAACCAAAATGGAGGTGTTCTAAGAACATTATGCCTGTCCTTAATGTTCGCTGGCAAGTTGAACCTGTTCTAAGAACACACTCAGTGTCCGGGATGTCCGCAATTAATCAAAATGGTGGTTTCCTAAGGACACTATACCTGTCCGTACTGTTCGCAGGCAAGTTGAAACTGTTCTAAGAACACACTCGGTGTCCGGGATGTCCGCAATTAACCAAAATGGAGGTGTTCTAAGAACATTATGCCTGTCCGTAATGTTCGCAAGCACGTTGAAACTGTTCTAAGAATACACTTGTTGTCCGCATGTCCGCAATTAACCAAAATGGAGGTGTTGTAAGAACACTGTACCTGTCCATACTGTTCGCTGGCAAGTTGAAACTGTTCTAAGAACACACTTGGTGTCCGGGATGTCTGCAATTAATCAAAATGGTGGTGTCCTAAGGACACTATACCTGTCCGTACCATTCGCAGGCAAGTTGAAACTGTTTTAAGAACACACTCGGTGTCTGGGATATCCGCAATTAACCAAAATGGAGGTGTTGTAAGAACACTGTACCGGTCTGTACTGTTCGCTGGCAAGTTGAAACTGTGCTAAGAACACACTCGGTGTCCGGGATGTCCGCAATTAATCAAAATGGAGGTGTCCTAAGAACACTATACCTCTCTGTACTGTTCGCAGGCAAGTTGAAACTGTTCTAAGAACACTCTCAGTGCCCTGGATGTCCGCAATTAAGCAAAATGGAGGTGTCGTAAAAACACTATACCTGTCCGTACTGTTCGCAGGCAAGTTGGAACTGTTCTAAGAACACACTCGGTGTCCGGGATGTCCAATAACCAAAGTGTAGGTGTTCTAAGGACACTATACATGTCCGTACTGCATAAAGAACATATAAGCACATGCACATCACACCCGTAAGTTCTCCGAACATTGTGCCTGTCTGTTAGTGTTCGCGTCGCTTGTGTCACACTTTTAATTAATTTCAGGACTGGAACACTGTCCCTGGAACACCCGCGCGCATGCGCACAACTGTTCCCATGCATTTGATGTCCTGCGCACACCTCTTCCATTCGCGGATATTTTTGCGATGTCATCATGCAACCGCACCCACGCTGAGCATGTGTCCTGAATTGCGGACATTGTCCGGGTCCCCGAACATTTTAAAAGTACCTTTTTCGGGCAATCCACAGTATTTTATAGTAAAAATGCACCATAGCACATGTCCCAGACAATAACCCTGACTTTCTACATATTTTTTAGAATTTTTTTAGCACTTTTGGGGTGTTTGTCCTGTCCGCGGACAGCGCGGGTGTCCATGAACCGCGCACCAGCACCCCTATAAAAGGCCACACCCCAGAGCTCATCCTCATTGTGTTTCTGGCTACCTTACAGAACACGGTGCATTTTGATTCCAATTTTCCAGATTTTCTTCTGAAACCTGATGGCATCCATGGCTCCTCTACTGCCACCTGGTGCTACATCTGCCTCAGCACCACCCCACCCCCTCCACCACCACCACCACCACCTCCCCAAGGGCCTGAAGAGGGGAACAGGCGTGAGGATGCAGAGGAGGATGAAGAGGATGACGAGGATGAGGTAGTGGATGTCCCTACTACCAGCACTCACCGTGAGTCTTGGGTGTGGCAGTTATTTACCATTCATGGTAACGTATCCAAGACACGTGCAAACAAAGTCACCTGCAACAAGTGCAAAATGGTACTTAGTGTCGGGAGGCTTGGTTCTTACAGCGTTGGTACGACTACTATGAAGCGACACCTAAAGTCGTTCCACGGTGGGGCTGTTCGTAAGGTTGTACCTTGCAACCAGCGTAGTAGGTTGAGTTCCTCTACTTCATCCTCTGTTTCCGCTCCTCTCACCAGAAGAGACACTCCTGTGGGAGAGCACATCCCTCCAGCTGCCTCACAGGCCATTCACAATGCTGATGACCCTTACCTTACAAAACAACAGAAAATCAACAAAAAAAAAGGCTCTTTTCAGAGTCGCCTTTCACAGCCAAAAAATAGAAGTGGGAAATAAACTGAGCAGGCTTCTGTGTTTTTCTTTTTTTGAAGTCAGCGGACAGTTCGTGAACATCAAAACTTTTGGGGTGTTGCCCTATCAAAATGATTGCACTTTTCTCTGGGAGGAAGTGGTGGATCTGAAAAGAGCCTTTTGTGGTATTTTTTTGTATTTCAAAAACTTAAAAAAATCAACACCTACTGCAAGAAAGCTGGCTGTAATTTCACAAAAGGACGCAATGCATTTTGAACATTTCCCAGCATAAGTAAGATGGACTCCATCTCTACCAAAAATGTTTGTTCTATGAAACATAATATTTTCATTGTGAAAAGAGGACATGCCAACATCTCTTAGAAAGGCACAAACAGCCTTATTGACATTGCGCCTCGCTTTCTCCATTTGTGGACCAAATGAAGAAGAACGCAGCCACATTTGTCTCTGCTCAATATGAGAAAAAATTACTTGGGAATTTGGAAACATATCCATGACCTTCCCAAGTCCTTCTTTCATCGCAAATTGCAAAGAAATTCCTGACACATGTCCCAAACGGTTCCCTCCACAATGAATTATAATTATGTCTGGATGATGCTCTGTCTTCAAACTAGCACAGAGAGGTAGCAAGTCTAGCCACTTCGTTCCGCGTACACTATGCCAGTGCACTTCCACATGCGGGAATTCAAGATCTGTAGCTACTCCACAGCGTTGTGCATGCATCGCCAACCAATGTATCCATGAGTCTCCCAAAATCCAGACAATCTGTTTTCTGAAACACACAGCCATAGCTAACTGTTCTTCTCTCAGGAAAAAGACCTTCTGACAAAATCTTCTCACACAACACACCCACCAAACTTTACTGACCAATCAATTCCTCTGCTCATTCTCATTTGCATGCCTATCCACCCCAAAATCCCCGTATGTAATATGCAGTGTCCGCAGACTTCTGTGATGTCCGCAGACATATCGTAACCTAGACAGCCCTTCTACCATTTCCACTTCACTCTCTGTGCCATTCCCTCATTGGATACAGCTAAACAGTCACACAACCATCCACCAATCACATTCAAGACCTCTACATCTAACTCCATCATCAGAGTTCAGCACTTCAAATGTACTGTAGATTACTCTGAGTGTCTCATATCATTGGAAAGCACCTACTACAAAAACTACTGTACAAGTCTCCAAGATTTATACTTGCAGCTGCATGCATATCCACATGCATGTATACAAACTACAGGTATGCATATTTTCTGCATAGTACAAGTACAACTCTTATGAATGCATATAAACAGAGTACCTGTCACTTTATCTGTATAACCTATAAAATGAACTTACTGTCATTTTTCCCATTTGCTATAATCAACTGTAACTTCCAATCCTGTCTGCTATCTAAACAAATGTTTACACACACAGCTATCTAAAAAAATATAATATTAGAAGATGGGAGAAATAACAGTATAATTGTAGAAAAACACTAAGTAGTGTATTATAAAATTACACACAGCCAGGATAAGGTCATGCACCTTCATACACTCACACAGATAGACACTAACATTGAAAAACTCCCGACTGCAATAACACCACTACCTGTAAATCACATCCTTCTGATTTATTACCCACACCTTCACAAATGCATACATTCCATGCTTTTCTGTACAGTATCTGCCATTTACTTTATAAAAATTGCAAAATAAGTATATCATTATTTCTTCTGTCTCCTAACATCCAATAACAGAGCCTTAAGAAACCAAGCGTGTTTCATACACTTTCTATTCTACTCATATGCATAGCATGTTGAACTAATATATTTTAAATAAAATATAAAGACTGCACATAGTCAAAGGAAACTACATACTATATACACACAAAATTACTAACTTCTTTCCTTTACAATTACATTGAAGACCACTCTCCTGAAAAGCAGCAGAATCCGAAGTACAAATAACAACTCAGAAGAAACCTAATCTTTCCACACAAAAAAGTAAGTACAATACTAGCATAATATTCTTACTGTTACTCAAACACACTGTGCGGTTTATTCATGGTATTTGTGCATCAGAAAAAAAAGATCAGTGTACCATTCTGTCCACAAATCCCCATTTGTTAAACAGGGATTTGCAGGCAGAATGCCGCAAAAAATCCCTGTTTTTCGGTGCACAAATGACATAACTCAGCCTCTAGAATGTTAGTATTGCAGAACAAAGAACTGTTTTAATTCTATACCATTAGATTTAGTATTTGTGCTTCTCCTCACCATTAGCTTACTTTCTCCTGTCATCTGAACCACAGTATAGTAACACACAAATAGAAGAAAAACCTTCCCAACTAGTTGTAGCTACCCAATACACAATCACACACCATCACATACATCTCTGCCATCATACTCAGACACTCATGCACACAGCACACATGCATCTCAGAACAACCCAACCCATACCTTCTTTATTTTTTTCAACAGACCGCAAAGAATTCCTACCAAAAAGTAAGTCCGTAGAAATCAACGTATAAATAGAGCAAAAAAAGAAGTATCCAAAATAAGCATCCATCTCTAGCAGAATGTGTACAAAAAGTTCAAACAAAACAGCTAATACAGTCATTTAGCAAAACAAAACATGCTTCAAGTACAGAAACTTTGCCTCCTCTATCAAAATGTAAAACGAAACAAAAACGACTATCAAGAATTCAGCTACCACTACTGCTAAAACTGCTCCTATAAATCTTGATATAATGGCAAGTAAACATACCAAAATACCAAAAAAAAATATTTTAGTAAAAATGTTCCACCACAGAGTACTTCAAAATCTTATAAAAACAGGAGAAAATCATACACAACTCTTAAAACCTACCATAGAAAATTAGTATTAGTAGCTTTGATAGACAGTGCAATCCTACTCAAAAGAAAATTATTTATTTTAGTGTTAAAAAGAATGAAACCACTAACAAAACAAATTACTAAATTACAAAAAAGACGTCTCAATAAATGGAATGTCAACAAAAAGAATTTCTTAAATATCTGTGGAGGTGAATGGAGTCACATTACAAATACAGAACCATATTTTAATGAAGAAGCATACAAACAAAAGCAAACACATACAATTGCTATACATAGCAGCAGACAAGGTTATGAAAAAATTAATAATACCATAATGGAACAAGAAATACTGCTTACAAAATTATCCCCTAAAAACTCAGAATTACCTCTCCATTCAACTGGACCAAAACAGCCAGTATACTAATGGTCATGCATGTCAATGTGTAACATTCCCAAAAAATCTTTCAAATCTTTATGCCAATTCCTCAATCAATATGTGAAAGGCAAAGACAAAATCAAAATGAAACTGCTGCAAAATATGGATACCTGTCCAGTGCGTAAATACACAGGGCTACAAGGACATTCATTAGCCTGCATTTCAGGACCAATTTGCAAAAGCACCTTCCATCATATTAAAATGATATCAACACATCATCCAACTATAAGAAATCTAATCTATAAACTGTACTATGCTAAAGGTCCTGCATTAGCACTAGCCAATTTAAATATAAATCTTCTACATGGTACAGCCAAAGAACTACTTGAAGAAATTGACCATATCCAGAAAATATATTTTGGAAGTGAAAGCCACTTAGAAAATGCAATACCTTTACAACAAACTAGCAACAATTGTACACATGGCAACCTTCTACTACACACATACAAAAAAAAAAATATTAACATTTAAAAACACATGCGCTGAAATACCAAACCATGTGTGTGCGTGTTGCTGCAGAAGTTTTTATAAAACTAATACAAAAACTATAGACATAACATACAAAATAGACGACAATGAAGATTCTAAATGGTTTGAATTAGCTCTCTACTTTACAGCAGAAAACAAATACAAAATAACTGACCCTTTAATACTTTGCAGTTACTGCACTACAAAACCTGACAACAACCAAACTCCTTCACGTGCTATCACAAATAACTTAGAATTATTCCCACTACCAAAATCCCTACAACAACTCAATTTATATGAGAGCATCATAATTCACACAATACACCCATTTCAAGCAATAATACGTCTTGAATCAAAAACAGAAAAATTACCTCCCTCTGAATTGGTGAAAGGCATTCGTGGCAAAGTGGTTTATTTACCATTAGATCTGACAGAAAATGTGCACACTCTAGGAGTGCAACGTCCAATAGAACAATGTTTAATTATTTCATTTATTTTTTTATTTAACATTTATAAAGCGCTCACACAGCCCACAGGCATTGAGGCGCTGTTACAGGAATTGTTTGTTTTTCTTAGTTGTGTAATTGTGTTGTTTTTTTTGTCTTAGTTACGTATTTATAACGCGCTTAAACACCCAGAGGTTTCTAAGCGCGGACCCGGGGATCGAACCTGTTGTTGCTTCGTGTCGTCTTGCTTCCAAGACGCGCACGCTGCCGCTGAGCTATCCTCCCGGGACAACTATTATCTTAGTAAATGGTGTACCAACAAAAGACAAAAAAATTTGGTAACAACTTGTCCACTTACATAAAGTTAGTCAAGCCTTGCAATATCTAAAAGACAATAATGAGTACTACAAAGAAATAATATTGAAGAAAACTTAAGGGGAAAAACTGAAATAATTCAAGAGTCACGAGAAACTAGTCAATTTGAACTTCTGGATCCAGCTGCAGTATCCAATATTTTAGACCATTATACAATTCATCCATTGCACTCTAAAGACAGCATAGATGATGCACTAGAAACGTACCAAATGCGACGAACCAAAGGATCACCAATGAGCATATGGAAAAAAAGTATAGAAGCACGTGCTTTTCCTCTACTATTTCATACTGGCAAAGGAGGAAGATATGATGACAGACCCACTCAAATAACAGCATCAGAATACCGTTCATTACAAATGTATTCTGAAGATCCCAGATTTAGACAAAATTTGGAATACATATTCCTCCTACTCTTTGAAAGTGAACTAGCAACTCTATGTTACAGAGTTGCACACATATTGAAATCGGGAACACAGTTTCAAAATATGTCAGCTACGCAATTAATACAAAAAAGTGCAAGAAAAAGATGAGGTTTTACAATCAAGTATTACAAATGTGTTTGCAAACATGCGAGGTACAAAAGAATACTGGTTCCCATGTCACAGAGATGTACCTTGTATGATCAGAAACCTTCGACCACCCACTTGGTTTGTTACATCAAGTTGTGCAGAATATGCATGGGAAAATTTACATGATTTCCTACGCATATCAAACAAAAACAAAACAAACGTAGACATACTAACACCTGGAGAACTTTGCTCTCTAGATCCTGTTAATGTTTCAAGATATTTCCACCATCGTTTCATTGCTATGCTACACTTTATTTGTAATAAAACTGTTCCTCCACTCGGAGAAGTGCAACACTTCTTTTGGAGTAAAGAATATCAAGCCAGAGGAGCACCACATACCCACATTCTTTTATAGATTAAAGATGCTCCTAAATTTGGTCAGGACAGTGATGCCACTGTTTTGCAGTTCATCCAAAAATATGTCACTTGTGAAATCCCTTCACATTCGACAAATAGTGACCTTCATGCACAAATTGTACAATTTCAAAGACATAAATGTGGCCAATATTGTCATCGCAAATACAAAAAGAAAGGGAAATACTACACCAAATGCCGGTTTGGTTTCCCTAGACCAATTACAGAAACAGGTGAAGTAAAAAACTTCATGTCTTCAGTTAGACATAGTGTTAAAGGTAAATTACCTAAGAACACGTATTACATAAAAAGAACAGAAGAATCAAAATATATCAATGATTACAATGAAATCATTGCCCACTTATGGAATGCAAACATAGATGTGCAGTACATTGCAGACAATTCCACTGCAGTTGCACGATATGTTACTACATACTTAACAAAAGCAGAAAAAAACAGTGCTTCAAGACCTCTGGAATGGTTACTAGACATTTCGTCGAAAAATAATGGTCGACAGGACATTTGGTCGAAACCATTTGGTCGAAAGACAAATGGTTGAATTTTTATTTTTTTTAATTTTCACCTTTTTAAAAAAAAATTTTGGGGGGGTCCCCCCCAACCTCCTTTTTATTCTAAAAAACCCTTTTTTTCCCTAAACGAAACCCTAAAAAATATATAAATAAATAAACAAAAACGATTCGACCATTTGGTTTTCGACCAAATTCCGTCAACCATTTGTCTTTCGACCAAATGTCTTTCGACAAAATGTCCGGACACCCTCTGGAATGACCTATCATCAGACAAAACACTATCATAGAGAATGTGGTGCCTACGAAGCTGCAGATAGTTTAACCGGCACTGCTTTGTATGGAAAATCTGAAAATATAGTATGGCTAAGTCTTGGTCCTGCTAAATCTAGAAAAAGAGTTCTCAAATCATATGACGACATAGAAACAATGGCCAAAAATGATCCAAACAGCCAAGACATTTTGAAAAACAATTTACTAGACACATACTACCCAAACAGGAGTGCCACTTTGGAAAACATGTGTCTATACCACATAGCCCAAAACTTTGCATACCAAAATAATATAAAACCCGATGAAAATAAAGGTAGATATACAGTGACAGATTGTGATGGCAGCTTAGTAAAACTTACCAAACCAAGTTTAATTAATCATATCAAATTGTCATTAAAAACTCCTCAACAGAAAGAACTATATTACATGTCCCTCCTACAACTTTTTAAACCATGAAGAAAAGAAGAGAGTTACTAATTAACTAATGTCCTGCGATTCACCAGGAAAAGGGTGACCCGTGTGAATCTAACAGTACTCAAACACATAATTATGTATGTTCCATCCTATCGCTACCTAGGAGTGGAAATAGAGCCCCTAGGTGATTATGCACTATGTAAACAGGGCCGTACCACCAGGGCCCTCCAAGTGATCTCACTTATTGCATCTTTCACTAGCAAACAAGGGGGTTTCACTCTGTGGGGAACACGTCACCTCTACATGCAAGTCTTTGCACCAATGGTCATCTATGGACTAGAATCTCTGATGACGGTGAACCTGGCTTGGCTCCAAGTGCTAGAGGGAAAGTTCTGGCGACGCATTTTGGGGTTTCCCCCGGGGGTGCCGATGGCCCTGATAAGATTAGAATTGGGCCTGCCATCATTGAAGGCCATGGTATTGAAAAGAAGAACTGGGCTCTATCTGAAAATGACAAGTGGATCGGCCAATCCCCTCTTAGCAGTCTTACATCAGGAATTTAGTAAAAAACTTACTTCCTCATCTCTGTATAAAGACATGGGAAAATTCCTCAACAAAATTGGTTGGATGCACAAAGGGTCTACGGTGACCAAGGAAATGTTAAATGCCCTAGGGAAAAAGGTGGACCTATGGGATTGGCTGGAGAACTTCGCCCATTTGGACACTCTTAAATTTTATCGTTTTGTGAACTATAGAATATTCAAGTTCATGAAACCGCAGGACTACCTTTTTCTCTGTCCCACCAGAAGACTCCGCCGATTCATTATTCTGTTCCGACTAGGTCAACTACCTACCTTGTCGATCACAGGAGCTAGGGAAAACATTCCTACTGCAGAGCGAACCTGCCGAATGTGTAAATCTCCCTTGTGCCCTGAAACAGCCAGACACGTTCTAACTCAATGCACTGCACTTAAGAAGATTATTGTTAAGTTTTTGGCTGAATTCGTGCATGATCCTTGTACTATATCTAAATTTTCATTTTGGCTGTATTGTACTAATACATCCAATATGCACCTATTCATAGCCCTCTATAACGTCTGGCAACAGATAGAACTTGGATTGGGAATTTTAGCTCACCCCATTATTAATTAGCATAAAGTGGCGTAGGTTCATTTGCTAACTTGTGAAAGCAGTTGTAAATATCAGTAAAGAAGGAAGTTAGTTTCTTCGAACTTAGATTGTGTATTTTGTATTAGATGCTATTTTAGTGACTAATGCTTGATGATCTTATGAGTTTTTATTTTTATGTATGATTTTATATGTATAACTTTTTGATTTTTGATATATGTGTAAAGTTTGAATTTATTTTCATACTATATCACATTAAAGAATTATTATTATTATTAGTATTACTAATTAACTATGACTGCTGAAGACGCTTTCAAAGCAAATGAAAGCACTATCACCAATGTAAACTTTATGCAGTACAAAACAATGTTGCAAAATGAACAGCAACATGAAGAAGAACTCCAGGCCCAACTAGATAAGGACACTCCTGACTGTAACAGGAAGCCAAGAACCACTGGGACAGCCGCTAATAGCAAATGAAGCAGAATTAGCTGTGACAGAAGTAGAAAACACCATGTGTCCCTATAAAGAAGATACAGAAGACTTAACTGCACTACAATCAAAACAAAACAAAGAGCAGCACACAATTTTTGAAGAAGTAACAAAAGAAATTGCACATGGTGTACAATATGAAAATAAAGAATGTACCTGCCAAAATTACAAACCTATACTACTATACGTCAGTGGTGAAGCTGGTTCAGGCAAAATATTCTTAATCAAAATCATCAGCAAGTTCTTTCAACAATTGAAAAACAACAAACTGTCAGCTGTTGTAACTGCCTCCACAGGTTTAGCTGCCTACAACATAGGCGGTGTCACTTTACACTGATTACTACTCCTTCCAGTAGAACACCAAAACAAATTAGATGATTACAAACTTTCTACAGAAGCTGCAATGGAATTACGCAGAGTGTTAAAACAAATGAAAATGCTACTAATAGATGAAGTGAGCATGGTCTCCAACCTAATGTTGGCTTTGATTCATCTCAGATTGCAAGAAGTACTTAAAACAAACTACGAAGAACTCTTTGGAGGAAAACACATTATTGATTTCAGAGATCTTCTTCAATTGACACCAGTGAAAGGTGAACCTATTTTTAAAACCTTAGTACACAAACTCTGCAGTAAATCTGTTGGCAGCATAGGAAATGTCAACCTTTGGCAACATTTCCAATACAAAGAATTAACAGAAAACATGTGCCAATCTACAGACCTCAACTACGTCAACATTTTAAATAGTATTAGAGTTGGTGTTCTATCTCAAGAAGCACAAACAATATTAAAAACCCGGCACACCCATTTTTTTATGGCGATAACTCATGTGCTACTGATGTTATGGAACAATAAGCACAGAAGAATGTCAATTGTATGGCCTTAATGCTAACTCTTGCAAGCTGTTCCAAATTCAATGAAACAATGTTAAAAAAAGAAATGCAACCAATAATTGAAATTTGTCCACAGACAAATTGGACGTACATGGTATTACACTACCAATGTATCAACAAGCCACAGCAAGACTAAATACCTTAGAAAATTCTATCTCCAACACAGCTGGCTTGGAAAAAATATTAAAATTATTCTTAAACTGTAGAGTAATGCTTAAACGTAACCTGGACTAGGAGCAAGGACTAGTTAATGGGGCACTGGTACAGTTGTTGGCTTTCAAACATACCCACGTGACAACAACATTCAGTTTGTCAATATACTCTTTGACAAACTTTCAGAAGTAAAAAGGATAGCGCGCTCAACAGCTCGATTCCTTCTCTTCAAAGACATGTATGTACGCAGAGAACAATTTTCTCTAACTCTTGCATATGCAGTCACCATTCATAAATCCCAAGGTCTTACCCTAGACAAAGCATTGATAGATATAAGTAACACAGTCTTTAAAGAAGGCATGAGCTACGTATCACTATCACGCTTACGTCCACTTGATGGTCTATTTCTAAACAACTTTGATGCAAGTAAAGTCAACGCTGATATACCTTGAATTCTAGAATACAATAGACTACGTTCAGTATGCACCCCAAATCTAAAAGCATATCCTTTTCCACAAAAAGCAAAACATTGTAAAAGAAAACTAATTCAAACAGAAATGCAACAAAATCTGACTACAAATCCTCCAAAGAAAGTAAAAGAAGTTAATACTTCATCATTTACCATAAGTAAAGAAGAACCCATTAGTCAAAGTAACTCAGGTACTTCTTCAGAGAGGCAACATACACTCCGAAAAAATGACTTGGACGCAGAACTACCTTGTCCATTCAAATTTTCAAATATAACTGGTGTAAGTTGTTATGCAAATATAGCAATTAATATTCTATTTCAATTGCCACCAATTGTGGACAACATTTACTTACACAGTACAGACCAATTGTGTTTGCAAATGTTAGTCCTTCATAGAAACACAACAAACAATCCTGACAACACGTATAGTGTTCACGGAATAAGACAAAAATTGGACTACTGTGCTGGAATGGTGAAATTCACTATAAACTCACAAGAAGATCCACAAGAATTTCTAATGTACTTTCTACAAGTATTGGAAAACAAAAACATACCTATAAATGAAATCTTCCAACATGCAAACCATGGCAGATTATGTACTACCTGCAATTCAGATAATCGCTCCACCTTACTAATACAAATGCATAGTAAATACTTAAAACTAATGCTTCTACGTTACAATGCAGATGGTACCAAAAACAACTGCAAGCTGACTGGATTCACACATGGTCAAGTATCACTTGGTAAAAAAACCTTCACAACAATAGTTATAATCTACCACGCAGGAGCCACAACCAATGCAGGTCACTACACTGCATATATAAAAAAGAAATGTGGATGGTTCGAATGTAATGATAGTACCATTACTCTAAAGCAGAGATTACCAGCACATCTTACAAACGCTTATTTAATCTTCTTAAAACCAAAATTTAATAACTAATCTATACTTAAACATTAACAAAACTTCAATTAGAAAACTATAAACTGTTAGAATACGCCAACAGGTATCTAACTAGCCCAAGATTGTATAACAACCAAAGAGATAAATGAATACCAATAAACTGTAACAAAAAATAGACAGTTAGAATACGCCAACAGGTATCTAACTGCTTCAGAAATCTGCAAGAATCCAACAAATAGAACATTAACCAGAAACAAGAAGTAAACACTGAAAGGAAACAAACAAATAGACTGTAGCATGTAAGAGGATTCAATTCAACACTACAGCTAAGTCAATGCCTAGTCTGGGATACTGAATGGAAACCCTTATTGATATATCTTTATGTCCAGTTCATGCGTTCTGGATGACTACCCCTATATAACACCCCTCTCTTGGAATCCTCCTGACCCCACGGAGCCAAGAAGTAGTTCTGTTTTGCAAGTTAAAAGGTTTATTTGATAATTTAAACAATAGATATAGATCTCACGCTTTATAGTAAATTAATAATTGAATATCACACTTAATCTGATATGATAAATATTAACAACGGAGAATCTGGCACTAGCACACTTCTTTATAATCACTAATGAGTTGACATGAAATGGATAAGATAGCACACTGGTAAATAGGAACAAAAGAAGAAGGTGGTAAAGAATGCTTTATGTAAGCTCAGGTGGATGCACTATTCAATGAATGCAGTACAGAAAATACTCAATATGATTTCAACCAAACAATGTAATCACTTTTCTCTGGCTATTCACCCCCCCCCCCCTTTATGGGATGCAAGGAAATGGGAGGAAAGCACACAGTTCTCAGAAATGCAATCAATGTAATTCAGTTCAATCCCCCCCAAGCACGCTTAAAGAAAACAGATAGGAGTTTTGAAAACACAGGCCCAAATACTTTTATATGTGCTAGCAATGGATGAGAAATATGCTGGAAATGCTTTTAATTCCCTTTCAGAGGTTCAGGGTGAGTGATATCTAGTTAATATTAGCTCAGGCTCACTCTTGCAATGATTCAGGGATAGTTTTTATGAGGCAAACGATTTTCTGGCAAATGGAAGGCAAGCAGCAGCTGATTTTTACACGTGAAGAAATTTGCAAATCGAGGTAAAATTCGCGAATGCGCCGAGCGGTATTACAGAGGAACTACAAGGACTATCACTATCGTTTTTGGGTCCGAAGAAAGCCTTGGATCTCAGCTTCCAGATGAAAGTTACTGCAAGTCTCTAAGACAAACGGTCGCGGAGATATGAGTGATTTTGTGAAGGTCGTTTTTCAGATTTGAAATTGTAAAGTTCAAAAAGACAAGTGCAGCTTGCAACTAGCAAATGACAAGTGACAGCTTACAAATGACAGGTGACAGTTAGGAGACAGTTCTACTTAGATTAAGCTAGATTGAATTATATTATTTTAACTAGGAGATTGGTTCTGCACAGTTTTCTAGGTACTCACACTATATTCTTGAGTGAAATGGGCCTCGCCATGGATCTGGTCAGGTTTTAGACGGGACTCTGGTCTCTGCACTTCACAGTGATCTGGATCAGCTCTCTCTCTGGATTCTGAAGATTGAGGGATTTAAAGTCTGGATCTTTCTGCACAGCTTTCTCTGGAGATTGATGGAGGTAAAGTATGGATTTTCCCGGCAGAGCTTCCAGCTGCAAATGGATTTGAAAGTCCCTATCTGTCCTGTCTGTCTGCTTTTATGTGTTTTTAAAATGGGTGTGTGTGAGCAGCATCACTAGCCAGCCCCTCTCCACTTGCCATTGGTCAAATTTCCATTTCTCCCTTGATTGGGGAAGGAAGTGTGTCAGCGTGATGTCATTTTATGGCTTGCAGAGAGGACACTCCCCTGTCAAATTGCACACAATCTAGATATGATAACAAAAGACATATTTGCACAGGTACACATTTGTTTAAAATGACATACACACATGAGGCATTACTGATGTTAGCCCCTGTTCTGACTCTGGCGTTTCTAGGAGCTTGCATCCAAAAATGGCAATTTTTTGCACTTTTTAACTGGTTTGCAATACCGTACATTACCCCAAATTTATACACATGTGCGCAAGGAGTATGGACATTAGTTGATGAAGTGTCAGATTTTTCACATGCACACATTTTGAGTAATATCCTCTTTTCCGCTAAAACCCCCCTGAACATGCCACCGGTTCGAAAAACCTCTTAAACTGTGGGCAGAAAAATCACAAGAATTATGGTATCATTTATAAAATTTTCACATGTCCGCTCTATGAATGATCCATCTTTTTAAAGTTATGTTCTGGCTCCAAAGGGGTGTGGTTTACCCTCAGCACAAGGTTGAATTTCTGGTTTTTCCAGTTCTGCCAAGCCAGCTTGCTCTCACAGGCAGTGCTCCTCCCCTTTCCTTCAGGAGGAAGCCACTTTTTACGACCATTTACGACTCCTGCCATAAACCATCTGCCTGGGTGAAGGGGGTTACATTGTTCAGAGCTCCTGTATTCTGTAGGGGGCTCCCCTTAATTCAATTATCAGAGAGATGGTATATCCTTAGTGTGGCCAGCAAAAGGCAGATAGGCCTGGGAACACAGTTGTGACTCAAGTTTCACTCCTGATGGGGGTAGCTGTCAAGCAAAATCAAGTTCCTTAAGCCAGACTTTCAGCTGTCATGTTTTTTTTTGTTGCTTTTTAAATTAACTTGCAATTTTACACATGCAGCTAGAATGCTGATTCTAAGTGCAAAACTATGACATTTCAACAGTTACAAAGGCATGTGACACCAAACATAGGTCACTCATTTAATCTAAACATTTTCGATTTTAGTGTCTTTAAATCCAGTGCAACTTAAACTGCTGACTCCATAGCAGTTTTGTTATAAGCATTGTTTTGGGCTCTTCATTTCCCAGATTTTGTAGGCACACAACACTCCATTCTACCAAATGTCTGCTGGTGTCCAGTGAGTTTTTAGATGTGTTGCAATGTTTAAAATAGACATTTTGAGCCTGCCTTCAGAGAAACACAGGGTGGTTTTAAAGCGCTTTGAAGCTAACCGGCGCTACTGTTTTTCCTTTGGCAACCCATTTCCCTCATGGCAACCCGGCCTATCATTCTCGCACTGGTGGGTGGCAAGTGAGGCAACCATTTTGGTGTGCGCACAAACTGCGCAGCTTTCCTGGATTTCGGCGCACATGTGGGTTTTCCGCCATCTTGAATTTTCTAAGCCCACAGCACCAAATGTTGTAGCATGATAGCTTAAACGTGGGTCAGGACACCCAACAAGCCCCCCCATGCGACTGCACTTTGAATTTGAGTCGATGGGGAGTCGGGTGCACAAGGGTTTTGACCCACGCACCGGTCTGTCCGCATAATCTTCTTCCAATTCTGCAAATGGCACAGTTCAGCATCTTCCTCTCCATCCGGTCAGATCGATCAGTTCTCCTCGCCGGTCCTGATGGGAAGATTGGGCGGTACCCCGGGCCCGTTGCGTCTCTGCTCCCGGTCTCCGGATCGTCCTCCTTGGCCCGTCTCCCGGTTTTCTTTCTCATAGGACGACAAAGGAAGAGCGGCAATACCTATCCATAGACATTTTTCCACCACTGTTGAGATAGTGGGGCAGCATATGCATTTCATCATCACGAAACATTACATTCTTATTTTGAAAAAAAAAACAGTATAACTAAGAGACAGTTTCATGCAAATCACAATATTTTAGAGACTAGATGTGGTATGTCTTATGATTGGAACTGAATTAGTCTGAGACAGTACCCGCTAGGATTCCAGAGGATTCCTCCAGTTGTTGCAGAGCGTGCCTGGGATGGCAACATTTCAACTGGTTTATGTGGACCACCTTGTCTTCCCCCACTGCCAAAGGACCTTTGGGGATGTGGATTTTGTAGGCCACAGGGGAGATTTTGTCGATGATCTCAAAGGGTCCCTTCCATGTAGGCAAAAATTTGCGCTGCTTGGCCTGGTTCCTTTGGAAGTTGTATAGATAGACCCGGTCCCCCACCTGATATTCCTTCCTGGAAGTTTTCAGGTCATAGTGGGTCTTCATGCTATTAGCTGATCTTTCTAGATTCTGCTGAGCATAAGCAAAAGCATGTTGAAGGTGTTTCCTTAAATTCTCCACATACTCATGAGTAGTGGAGGCATTTATCAGTGTCTGCTCTTGGGTCCTGTAGAGCAAATGCTGCGGAAGCACCATCTTGCGCCCAGTCATCAACTCAAATGGTGACATTTTGGTTGCAGATGAAGGGGTAGATCTGATGGCCATTAGGACCAGAGGTAATCGGATATCCCAACTTGGCCCAGAATCTGCCACAAACTTCTTTAATATGCTCACAATTGTCCGGTTATATCTCTCTACTGCCCCAGAAGAAGCTGGTCTATAAGCAATATGCAGCTTTTTCTTGACCCCCAGCATCTCCCACATCTTTGTCATTACTTCACTGGTGAAGTGGCTACCTCTGTCTGACTCAATCCTTTGAGGTAGACCAAAACGGGAAAAGATGTGGTTAATCATCAAGGCAGCTGCAGTTTCTGCCTTGCAATTTGGGGCTGGGAGACATTCCACCCACTTGGTAAACAAGCATGTCACAGTCAACATGTACTTATTCCCCCTAGCAGAGCGAATCACGGGGCCTACAAAGTCGATTTGTAAATCTGACCATGGCAGTGTCATTCCCCTCTTTTGGAGAGGCGCACGGTGCGTGAGGGATGATGGCTGAAATTGTGCACACACAAGACACCCCTTCAAGTATTGGTCAAGGTCCTGCCCCATGTGTGGCCAGTATGCAACCTCTCTTAAGATTTCCAATGTTGTGTGAAACCCCCTATGACCGGCGGTGGCCGCATCATGGGCGTGACTTAACATCAAGCTTCGGAATGAGGTAGGAACCACCCACTGGTCGTGGCCAGCTTTGGATTTCCTTACCAGAAAACCGTCTTGGATCCGGAACATTTTTGGACATTTCATCAACACTCTTAGGTCCTCTTTCCCAATGTAATCGGTATCCGTCAGGGGAAAGTTCTCAGGGTCCTCAAGGTGTTGGTAAAACTTACCAATAATTGGATCCCCCTTCTGAGCTGTAATCAAATCAACATCAGGGGTCTCCTTACTCCATTGTGCAATTGAAAGGTCGTTGTGAGCATTTGTCTGGGACCTAGTGATAGCAGTGACCTGGATTTCCCCCAACAGGGACTCAATCTCAATTAGATCCCCTTGGATGGCCCCGGTTTTGGCCAGCTGATCAGCTAAGTCATTTCCAGTTTTGTCTGGTCCCTCTACTTTGGAATGACCCTTGATCTTTTTCCAATAGATGGTCATCTCATTCGAGGTGACCAGATCATCAATGTTTTGGATCAACTTCCCATGTTTCAAGGGTTTGTTGTTAGCACATAACATGCCTCTGGTTTTCCAATTAACCAGGTGCTCCACGAACCCGTTCCGTACATAATCCGAATCTGTGATTATGACCAGTTCGTGGAGTTGATGCTGGACAGCAGTGAGGATGGCCTGATGCACAGCCATCAATTCTGCCACCTGACTACTTCGGGGACCAATTTTGTATCCAGCAGAGGGTTCTGGGGACTCATGCACCCATGCATTCCCTACGCCGGCCACCAGTTCTTTCTCCCCGTCGTTGTCAACATGGTAAGAGCATCCATCCACATAGACAGTGGGCATTCCCTCACACTTGTCTTCTTCAAAGACTTTGTGTGGGGAATTAAGGTATGCCTCCATGTTGTCCTTTATTTTTAGACTTTCGTCCTCGAGACAGTTTTCTCTGGCACAATCATGCAAGTCAGCCAGACCTTGCGCGAGGGGACTCTTCTTGTTTTGGCCATATCTGACCTCCACAGGAAAACCTTGCATTGACAGAATCCAGGAAGTAATTCGGGAATTACTCACATTTCCGGCCCGGATTCTGTCACTTTGGAGATATTGCAGAGGCTGGTGTGGAGTCTCCACTATGATGTGTTCCCCCTGGATAAACGGGCGGTAATTCTTCAATGCCCACACCGTTGCCAGGAGTGCCTTCTCACAATCGTTGAATTTTTCCTCCACAGAGGATAAAGTTTTGCTCGCATAGGAGATTACTTTATTGACCTTGTCATGCTTTTGGTATAATACTGCCGTCAAGCACGTATTAGAGAACCCTGTCTCCAGGAAGAACTCCTTGTTTCTGACAGGGTAAGCTAGGCAAGGCGCTTGTGAGAGGCTTCTCTTGAGTTGTCTTACTGCCTCGGCTTGTTCTGGACCCCATTCCCACCTGACCCCCCCCTTCAGGAGATGAATCAGGGGTCTGGTGATCTCTGCGTAGCCCTCAATGAACTTTCTGCTGTAATTAGTCAGTCCAAGGAGGCTCCTTAGTTCCCGCAGAGTTGTGGGGTCTTTCAATTTTTGGAGGGCTTCCACTTTCTTTTCCTGGGGACAGAGACCCTGAGCAGTAATCTCATGCCCCAAGAAATTAACACGGGTTCTACACCACTGTGCTTTTTGAAAGGAAAGTTTTGCTCCGGCGGCCCTCAACTGTGTCAGAACATAACGGATCTCCGCTATGTGTTGCTCAACAGTTGAGCTTTTGATGAGGACATCATCTACATAAGCCAGGTTACCCCTCGCACCCAGGTCGGGCATGGCCTTATGTAGGAAAATGTTGAATTCATTGCCGGAGTTGAGGTATCCGAAGGGAGTCCGGGTCCATGTGTACTGCTGGCCCCCAAAGGTAAAAGCCAGTTTGTATTGGTCCTCCCTGCTGACAGGCACGGTCCAGTATCCATTGGTCAGGTCTATTGCAGTGAAAACCTGTGACCCCTGAATCTGGGCCAGCCCTTGGTCAATGTAGGGCAGAGGCCATCGGGAACTATGTACCCGTTTGTTGAGCTCCCTAAGGTCGGCGCAGAGTCTCCACTGGCCGTTTGGCTTCAATATTCCCAGCACCGGATTATTGAAGGTGCTGTGGACTGGACGGATTATTCCCCGGGACTCAAGGTTCTTAATTATTTCAGTAAGAGACTCCATTGATGCGAGAGGCAAGCGATATTGCTTCACAAACACAGGAGTCATGCCAGGGTCTGTGGGGATTGTTGTTGTGTGGATGTCGGTGCGACCACAGTCATATGAGTCTACCGCAAAGAGATCTTGGAAATCCAAGAAAACTTGTTTCAACTTTTGCTTTTGTTCCAGAGTCACACAGGCATCAGCTAGGTTGACTCTCTCTTCCACCATCTGCCTGAAGCCTGGAAAGACTTCTGGTCTGGCTATCTCCGCGGCCTCCTCCAGCTGGGTGGAGAAGTCGCTGGTCAGAGTGCTGATTTGGACCAGAGGCTTCAGGTGGGAAAGGCAGCCCTCATGGACCTGGAAAATCACCTCATCCCTCCTGAAGTCACAAGTCACATCTTCCTTACCATAGGGGCAAGAAGTGTACACCAGGAAGTTCCCCCCATGCCGGGTAAAAATCCTGTCTGGTGTTGTATGGTCCTCACTGTCACTGTCAAAACAGTCCTTGGGGATTGGTCCTAACAGTTCATTACCTAAATCAATGGAAAAATGTCGGTCATCAACCGCCATTCCAACAATGGTGCCTGCGGCTAGAGTAATACTCTTTAAGTCGCTGTTATCCACCTCTATTGGAATGGTGTCATGTTCTATGTTGACTAATGGAGTTGGGTTTACCCCCAACCCTTGCTGTTGGAGAGAAGCATTTAGATGTATGTAAGCATCAGGGTTTTGCAAATATTGTCCTCTTTTAACTTTCACTTCCAGGGAGAATTGTCGGGTCCTTTCTGGGATGGTGACTTCCTCTTTAATCTGAATTTCAACTGCATAAGGTAGCAATTGGCCTGACCTAAATGCTTTTTCTGGATCATCAAAGCCCATGGGATTATCCGCTAATCGGGACCAAGCTTTGAAGTTTATTAGGTCCAAACTAATGGCAAAGCGATTGAGAATGTCACTGCCTAAGTAAAAGGCGGCAGGGACGTCTCGCACGACCCAACAATTGTGGACTATGCTCTTGTTGCCAATGGAGATTTTGAGCATACACCTGCTTGGCAGGAGATGTTTGGAATTAGGTGCTTCCAGGTCCATTTCCCATTTGTCTATCAGTTTGAAGGTGGGAATGGCTGGATCTTTTGGGAGTTGGCGGAACATGGCTTCGCTGATGAAGCTCTTACCGTTGTTCACACACACTCGAGCGAGAACAGAGTTCTTCCCATCATTTAACTGGACAGGGATGAACAACTGCTCTCCAATTTGCTGAATATCAGCCAGGCTCTGAGCTGATTTCACATCTTCCTGGACTATAGAAGTGGTAGTTTCTGATTGTGGATTAGTATAGAATTTCAGAGTGTTTCCTTCCAGTGTGGAATACCACCTTAAACTGGAAGGAAGGTTGATTTTCAGAAATAGAGAGGACCCCCCATCACCAGTCTGTTGTCCTACTGCTATTACTGTCACGTCTGGAATTTGGCTATTCTGGAAGTGAAATTCTACTTGGTCAGATTTTTGTTCAACCATGTGGCAGGTGCCGTTTAAACTAACATGGTTGACACTCTGTTTTAATTTTATTGGTCGGCTAGTCTGGGTCCAGAGGACCTTGTTTACGCAATCTATTAGGGGTGACAACCTTCTCAGGAGGTCATTCCCTAGTAAACAAGGGGTGCCCTCTGGGGTCACAACTATGACTGGGTGTTTCAACTTGTGTCGCCCGATCTTAATGTCCAAGTCTGCAGTCCCCTCAACGGGAATTTCCTTCCCGTCAAAGTTCTGCAGTTGTCCAGGAAGAGAGGTGAGAGGAATTTGGTAATTCTCTCCCCTTCCTGCATTCAGTTCGTCAAAGGCCCTTCTGGACAGAAGGGTAGCTTGAGATCCAGTGTCCACCAGTGCCAAGATTGTACCCTGCCCCTGTACTTGTACCGGGGCATAATATCTTCCCTTCTTCTCCTCAAGGGGGCACAGATAATGTACATTTTTGGACAACTGGTGGGCTAATTTTCTGGTTTTGGACATCGCTAGCGAAGAGATTTGGGCAGAATTCTGTGGAGAGCCTTGGGAATCTGAAAGAAAAATTTGGCAACTGGAGATCAGAGCCATTGTGGGTTCCCCTGGCTCCGGTTCTGGGCCGCCCCCCCCTTTTTGGAGGCAGTCTCCAGGATGGGTTTGAACCAGGGGATTTTCTTGCTGTTGGTTCTGGGATGAGATGGTGGGCGGCGGTAGCTCAGTCTCCACATCTCCCCAGTCTGGATTTGCATCCCTAGGGACCCATTTTTCTTTGGGAGGAGTTCCCCCCTCTCTGAAGGAGAAGATCCTTTTCCCAGGATCCTCTGAGGATCCCTCTCCCTCAAATTGGAAGATCTGTACCTCCTCCTCAAACTGAGTCTGTTTGGGTCTTTTGTTTCTCTTACCCCCCCTCTGCTCCTTAGGAGACAGACTTTCAGGGGCAAGAGATTTTGTTTCCGGTTCCTGGGTTTCCAGGGGCTGTTTACAAGTGAGGAAGGAAGCTTCCTCCAAGGCTTTACACCCCCCTTCCCTTTGTGCCTCCTCCCTGGGAACCGGTGAGTTATCGGGGTGCTGCCCCGTCATTGTTCTGGGGCACCAGGTCCAGAATTGGGTGCATTCTGCGCCGGCATGCCGATCTGAGGGTTCTGCTGAGCCCTCAGTATGTGACCCATATCCCGCGCCATGTTTTGAACCTGGCGCTCTAACTGGGAAACCCGCTCAGGCTGATACGGGGCCCTGTTTTCTCCCCTGGGCTGATCCCGGGAAGGGTAGCTATCCCTTCTTTGGTAGTACCCCTGGTTGGGAAGATTTGGGTACCCCTCCACCCTTGGCCTCCCCTCTCCCGGATTCAGTGGTCTGGGCTCAGGGAATTGGGGAAAGAAGGATGGATGGTTTTGGAGCTGAAAGTCGGGTGGATATCTGGGGAAAAAGTTCTGCCCAGGGTTTGGTAAATTTCTGCCCTCCTGTGGGAAGTTTGGAGGGAAGTTCCCTGGGTTTGGTGCTTGGCTGGATCCCCCCCCTTGGGCTGGAGGAGTCCACACATAACCCAGGATGGGTCGATTTCCCTTGTAACGGGGACTTACATAATCAGGAGAGCGAGGGACCCCATTTGTGGGGCTGCCTCCTTGGCTCCCTGTCTGTGACTGACCCGAGGACCTCCTGGGCCTAGCATTATTAGGTGCAGGTAGGTTTTTAGGCCCCCCCATCTCCAAATCTAAAACGGGGGTGACCTTTACCTCTGCCACCTTGGCAGCAGCAGGGGTGCTGTTGGCTTTGGGGTTTTTCTGGGCATTACTTTTGCTATCTACCGGTTTCTGCACCTCATAGATCCGGGTAGCCTGTTCAATGACCCAGTCTAAAGATCTTTTCTCGTGAAAATCCCTCACGAGCTGGGTCATGATATATTTGGGCAAGGCATGGAAAAACGTATTAATAAATTCTCTGCTATCCGTGCGCACCCTTCTTGTGGTCTGTGCAAAAGCACGCTTTAACTCCTGCACAAATTCTTGTGGGGCCTGATCCTCCCCACATTGCAAATTGTAGGCTGCCTTGCGATCCTCTTGAGGATTTCTGTGAACAGAAAAATGTTTCAAGATGGCCGCCTTATAGGCGGACCATCTTAAATGATTTTGGTCCTCCAGCCCCGCAAAGAAACTGGAGTATTCCGGGGAGAAGGTCCACTTTACATATTGAATACAGCTTTGGCTGTCCTTCAAATGGAAAGTCTCCATCATTTGTTCAAACAACTCTAAGTGCTCCCAAACAGAATACTTATCGTTCTTATGGTAAGGCGTGATGACGCTCCTGATCGCCTTAATCTGCTTTAAGGGGTCCTTAAGCAAGGCCCTTTTTGCCTTATTGGCCTTTTTGGTTCGGGTAACCCTGGTCCAATCGTCCTCGGACTCAGAGGCACTGCTCCCAGAGGTTCCTGTCTGCTCTTCCAGGTTTTCCCGGATTCTGCGAGCCTGGGAATGGCTGGCAGAATGTGGGGACCTGGTCTCCTGTGTCCTGCGCAGTTCAGAGGAGTCTTCAGATTCCTCCTTGCTGCCAGGATTTGATGGGTACCCCCCCCACCGACCTAACTGGGCAGAGGTTTTCAGGATGCCCTTAATGGGCCTATTCTCCTGGGGTTCCCCACTAAACTGTACTGTACTTGGGTGCCCATACCCGGATGCCCGCCCCTCCATTCCTGGGTGGTACTGGCCTATGAGCCCCATGCTTCTGGTTGGATAGTAATCTGCCATCCCTGTGGCCCTGTGCTCATGTGCGCCAGGGGACATGGGGGTGGCAGAGTCCAGGGACTGAGAGGTATGAGGGCCTCTGGTGCTAGGGCTCCTGAGGTTATGCTCCAGAGTTTCCATTTCCCAGCGAACCTCATCTCTATCCGCCCCTGCTCCCTGTTGCAATGCAAGAGCCTGCATTTGTGCCTTCAGTTCCTCAGTTAAGGCCTTACTAGACTCTATCAGTCTCTCCTGCATCGCTACCTGTTGTTGGAGTCTATCATTGCGCTGGCAGAGAGCCTCATTCTCTCTCTGTGTTTCCTGATTGGTCCTGGAGCACTGGGCCAGTCTTTGCTGCAGGAGGGTTACCTCCTGAGCTGTGTCCCTATTGGCCTGCTCCTTTCTTGCTAGAGCATCCTCCACCCTCCTGGTGTGCTCTAACAAGTTCTGGTGTTCTTTTTGGAGGTCACCCAGTCCCTGGTGGGCCAGGTGATTTTCTTCCATTTTCCTTTTTAAATGGCAGGCTTCCTGGCCTAAGTCGTCTCTTTCCTGACTAAGAGCCTGCATTTGTGCCGCCAGGTCGTCCCTCTGCCTTTGAAAGGCACCAGCTTTCTGGCGTTCTTCATCAAACTCTGCCTGGGTATCCAGGTCTTTCAAAATCAGCTTGTTGCTCTCTACCTTCACTCTATCTAGATGACTTTGCAGGGTGGCTACCTGCTCCGTGCATGCCCTGTTAATGTCTAATTGTTGCTCCAGCTTTTTCTGGCTCTGCAGTAAGGAGTCCAAACTGTCTTGGTGCTCCTTCTGCAGGGCCAGAAATCTAGTATCCTGGTCAGCCTTTTCCTGTTGCAGTATATCCATATCCTCCTTTATTTTAGTGATGTACCGTCTGCTGTCATTTTCTGACTCCTGGCTCCTCTGCAGCCTCTGCTCAGTAGAGTCCAGATCAGATTGGGCCTTCTGTAATGCCATCTGTTGCCTATTTGCCAGATTTTGGCTTTCAGCACATCTATCCTGCATGTCTCCCATGTATAGGTGCAGGTATGCTGCTATCCTGGCAATCTTATTGTGTTCCTCTTTGGCTTTAGGAGCCATATATAGTTCACTCAGCTCCACATGTAAGGGACCCTGATCTCTATATATATCTGACCCTGTTTCAGTGACCTGTTGTGTGATGGCCTGCAACCACGCATCCTGGCCCTGTTCGGTCCATTCACCTCTCACAAATAGCTTATGCAAGAGGTGCTCTCTGGCTATTTTCATGTCTACTAAGGTCGTCATTCTAGAGATTGGTCTCTGTCCTGACTTACAGAAGTTTGTATTTTATTTTTGCAGAACAGAACTTTTCTTGGAGCGTTCCTTTGAGAAGTGCTTTACAGCGTAACACAGCGTGTGCTCCGACCGGATATGTGTATCTCGTCAGCTGGCACACTGTATTAATCTGCACAAGTGATAGATCTAACCCAAACGTCCGGCCCGAGCCCCCAATTTGTAAGAGGATTCAATTCAACACTACAGCTAAGTCAATGCCTAGTCTGGGATACTGAATGGAAACCCTTATTGATATATCTTTATGTCCAGTTCATGCGTTCTGGATGACTACCCCTATATAACACCCCTCTCTTGGAATCCTCCTGACCCCACGGAGCCAAGAAGTAGTTCTGTTTTGCAAGTTAAAAGGTTTATTTGATAATTTAAACAATAGATATAGATCTCACGCTTTATAGTAAATTAATAATTGAATATCACACTTAATCTGATATGATAAATATTAACAACGGAGAATCTGGCACTAGCACACTTCTTTATAATCACTAATGAGTTGACATGAAATGGATAAGATAGCACACTGGTAAATAGGAACAAAAGAAGAAGGTGGTAAAGAATGCTTTATGTAAGCTCAGGTGGATGCACTATTCAATGAATGCAGCACAGAAAATACTCAATATGATTTCAACCAAACAATGTAATCACTTTTCTCTGGCTATTCACCCCCCCCCCTTTATGGGATGCAAGGAAATGGGAGGAAAGCACACAGTTCTCAGAAATGCAATCAATGTAATTCAGTTCAATCCCCCCAAGCACGCTTAAAGAAAACAGATAGGAGTTTTGAAAACACAGGCCCAAATACTTTTATATGTGCTAGCAATGGATGAGAAATATGCTGGAAATGCTTTTAATTCCCTTTCAGAGGTTCAGGGTGAGTGATATCTAGTTAATATTAGCTCAGGCTCACTCTTGCAATGATTCAGGGATAGTTTTTATGAGGCAAACGATTTTCTGGCAAATGGAAGGCAAGCAGCAGCTGATTTTTACACGTGAAGAAATTTGCAAATCGCGGTAAAATTCACAAGGACTATCACTATAGTTTTGGGGTCCTACGAAAGCCTTGGATCTCAGCTTCCAGATGAAAGTTACTGCAAGTCTCTAAGACAAACGGTCGCGGAGATATGAGCGATTTTGTGAAGGTCGTTTTTCAGATTTGAAATTGTAAAGTTCAAAAAGGCAAGTGCAGCTTGCAACTAGCAAATGACAAGTGACAGCTTACAAATGACAGGTGACAGTTAGGAGACAGTTCTACTTAGATTAAGCTAGATTGAATTATATTATTTTAACTAGGAGATTGGTTCTGCACAGTTTTCTAGGTACTCACACTATATTCTTGAGTGAAATGGGCCTCGCCATGGATCTGGTCAGGTTTTAGACGGGACTCTGGTCTCTGCACTTCACAGTGATCTGGATCAGCTCTCTCTCTGGATTCTGAAGATTGAGGGATTTAAAGTCTGGATCTTTCTGCACAGCTTTCTCTGGAGATTGATGGAGGTAAAGTATGGATTTTCCCGGCAGAGCTTCCAGCTGCAAATGGATTTGAAAGTCCCTATCTGTCCTGTCTGTCTGCTTTTATGTGTTTTTAAAATGGGTGTGTGTGAGCAGCATCACTAGCCAGCCCCTCTCCACTTGCCATTGGTCAAATTTCCATTTCTCCCTTGATTGGGGAAGGAAGTGTGTCAGCGTGATGTCATTTTATGGCTTGCAGAGAGGACACTCCCCTGTCAAATTGCACACAATCTAGATATGATAACAAAAGACATATTTGCACAGGTACACATTTGTTTAAAATGACATACACACATGAGGCATTACTGATGTTAGCCCCTGTTCTGACTCTGGCGTTTCTAGGAGCTTGCATCCAGAAATGGCAATTTTTTGCACTTTTTAACTGGTTTGCAATACCGTACATTACCCCAAATTTATACACATGTGCGCAAGGAGTATGGACATTAGTTGATGAAGTGTCAGATTTTTTACATGCACACATTTTGAGTAATATCCTCTTTTCCGCTAAAACCCCCCTGAACATGCCACCGGTTCGAAAAACCTCTTAAACTGTGGGCAGAAAAATCAAAAGAATTATGGTATCATTTATAAAATTTTCACATGTCCGCTCTATGAATGATCCATCTTTTTAAAGTTATGTTCTGGCTCCAAAGGGGTGTGGTTTACCCTCAGCACAAGGTTGAATTTCTGGTTTTTCCAGTTCTGCCAAGCCAGCTTGCTCTCACAGGCAGTGCTCCTCCCCTTTCCTTCAGGAGGAAGCCACTTTTTACGACCATTTACGACTCCTGCCATAAACCATCTGCCTGGGTGAAGGGGGTTACATTGTTCAGAGCTCCTGTATTCTGTAGGGGGCTCCCCTTAATTCAATTATCAGAGAGATGGTATATCCTTAGTGTGGCCAGCAAAAGGCAGATAGGCCTGGGAACACAGTTGTGACTCAAGTTTCACTCCTGATGGGGGTAGCTGTCAAGCAAAATCAAGTTCCTTAAGCCAGACTTTCAGCTAACTGTCATGTTTTTTTTTGTTGCTTTTTAAATTAACTTGCAATTTTACACATGCAGCTAGAATGCTGATTCTAAGTGCAAAACTATGACATTTCAACAGTTACAAAGGCATGTGACACCAAACATAGGTCACTCATTTAATCTAAACATTTTCGATTTTAGTGTCTTTAAATCCAGTGCAACTTAAACTGCTGACTCCATAGCAGTTTTGTTATAAGCATTGTTTTGGGCTCTTCATTTCCCAGATTTTGTAGGCACACAACACTCCATTCTACCAAATGTCTGCTGGTGTCCAGTGAGTTTTTAGATGTGTTGCAATGTTTAAAATAGACATTTTGAGCCTGCCTTCAGAGAAACACAGGGTGGTTTTAAAGCGCTTTGAAGCTAACCGGCGCTACTGTTTTTCCTTTGGCAACCCATTTCCCTCATGGCAACCCGGCCTATCATTCTCGCACTGGTGGGTGGCAAGTGAGGCAACCATTTTGGTGTGCGCACAAACTGCGCAGCTTTCCTGGATTTCGGCGCACATGTGGGTTTTCCGCCATCTTGAATTTTCTAAGCCCACAGCACCAAATGTTGTAGCATGATAGCTTAAACGTGGGTCAGGACACCCAACAAGCATAACAAAAAAGGGTTTTTTAATCCGGCAAGGATTTTTTTCCCACAGACCCAATGATTTCAAAAACAAACACAGAAACTGAGCACAATGCACAGTACACTGGTTTGTAAACCAAATATGAGGGTAAAAAAAAAAAAACGGAAATATCTATTATGAAATGTAATAAATCTTTATAGAATACATACACTAACATGTTCTTTTCTTTTATCACAGAACTTGAAAAAGAATACTTCCGCCAGGTACCAAACTCATGTAAAATATTTATCGAATGTCAACAAATCATGCAGTAAGTATAATTGAAACCACTTGAAAGATAATCAAATCTATAGGTGTGATCTATGGCTGTGATATGGTGCAGTGGTTGTGGTCAGGACCTACAGTATTGAGTATACAGCCTAGAGCCTACAGCCTTCACCCATGCACCTTGCCACAACCACCACAACATATCACACCCATAGAAGCTTATAACTTCAGTACTTATAACTTCGGTCTTGGGTACACTCTGGCCACAACTCCAAAACATATATCACCCATACATCACAACCATGTTTGATTCTATGGGTGTGATCTATGGGTGTGATATGCTGCGGTGGTTGCAGCCAGGGCCTAGAGTCTTGGGTGCATGGCCTACGGTCTATGGCCTTCGGCCATGCACCCAAGACTGTAGGTCCTGGCTACAAACACTGCAGCATATCACACCCATAGATCACACCCATAGAATCAAACATTTTTAACTATGATCACACCCATAGAATCAAACATTTTTAACTAGGCTCCATGGCATTTTTTATGTCCGCGGACACCTTGGGTGGACACAACACATACAACAGCAGTGCCTACCACCTAAGTAGATACAATATTTGAAACATCTCTTACCCCCCCACCATCCCCAAACAATCTTACAGACCAACACACTTGCCAAAATTGTATTTCCCCAACATTTGACACTGGGCTGTCCGCGGACGTCCGCGCATACAAGATGGCGGGCGTTTCCAAAAATCTGACGCACTTCACGCTCTTCACCATACAATCAGCAGACACATCGCATGTCCGCGGACATGACGCAAGCCGATTGACCAATCTGGACACTGTCAGCGGAGCGAACAGGGAAAAGTGTCCGCGGACCGAATATAGATATCACTAATTATTTGTCATTTTTGGTCATTTTTTTAAAAAAACTACTGGACGGATTTTCACCAAATTTACAAAAGCACGCTTTCGGGACCAAGCCGCTGCTCCTGCCGCAAATTTGGTGAAAGTCCGTCCAGCGGTTTGGGTTGTAGGCGTGAGCAAAGTTTTTTCCCCATTCCATATGGGGAAAAAAGACATTTTGGGACCCCCCCCTATAACTTTGACCCCCTTGACCAAACCTCACCAAACTTTACAAGAAAAATCAGAGTGGCGCATATAATTTTTTTTGCAAAGTTTGGTGAGGATTCGTCCAGGGAGAGCAAAGTTATAAGCCGCCCAAAAAGTGCTCTTCCTATAAGCAAAGCAATGGAATTTACTTACTAATGCAAAATAGAAACACGGGAAAAAGAACAGTTTTGGTTTGTGAACAGATAGCCTTTAGGTTAATATTCCCCCCTGCAAAGTTTTTTAAATACAAATGAGCAATCCTACATAGATGTAAGTAATCAGCAGGTATTCAGGAATGAAAGACAAGGTCTAGAGTTTATAGGCAATCTTCGCTCCCCAAACAAGATAGAAAACAATTTTTGGCAAATTACACTTTTAAACTGACAGATGAAAATTGCTTTGTAAAATACTGCAAAAATTGTCAAAAATGCTTAAATGGAGAAAAATTCTAAGGAAAGCAACTCTAAACAAGTCCTAACACACATGAGCTATGCTATAATTTAAACAAGAATACACAATTCAGATCAGGATGGGATGGAAGAAGCACTTTGAAATGGGAGAATGACACATGTAAACTTTTGAACTTTGCAAATTTGCGGCAAACGTTTACTAGGCAATATTGGGGAGAAACGGGTCAAATACAATGTTCCGCAATGCAGTGTTTAGTTGTGGATGTAGCTAAGGGTCTTAGGTATCAGTGAGAGTTGAAATTATCTTTCTATCTTTAAAACTGAAGAAGTGATAGAGGTTTTAGTGAGAGGCGTTTTTGCAAAATAGGCGCGAAAATGGAAAAAGCAATTTGATTTTAAATGTGACAGATAGGTTTTCTTATACTATATTAAGGACTATGAAAAAGAAGAGACCACACATGAAACGCAACCTTTCACGTGATGGGTCCTCAATTTCTTCTGGGATTTACTTTAGTTATTCAAAATCACTAGGGAGTTATGGTTTTGTAACACAGATAAGAGAAAATCAGCTCAAGAAGGATTCTGGTCAATTTTGGACTGCGCCTCAGACTGGATTTGGAGGGGCCCTTCTGGTTACTGGACACAGTAGATTACAGGATGAAAGTTTCAGCGGGCAAGCCTTAATGGTAGCAAGCCAAGCTGAATCAGAATTATTCTTTTAAGTTCTGGAGGGTTGCAATTGGGTCAAGCTAACAAGAGTTCTGCAATGCTAAAGTCTGGATTCTGCAAAGAAATCTGGATCTTCAAAGAATTCTGGAGTCAGCTACAAGATGAAGAGTTCTGGAATAAGGTGCTGCTCGGACATCTGGATGGGTTCTGGAAGCAGTGTGTTCTGGAAGTAGTCTCTTTTGTGTAGTGAAACTCCTATATTTATACATTACAAGTTTATGGCGTGGGCAGAACTTCAAAAACATCCCCCCACCCCAGGTCTGTGAGTGGCTACAGGCATGTGCTTTGTTCTGGTTGGCAGTCTGAACAGAGCTGTCATCATTATGACAGGATTTAGGAACTCCCACCTTGATTTTTACCAAAACATGATTCTTGCACACATGTACTTTTCTAATATTATGTACCCTAATAAAATTGGACACATATATTTCATATTTGATTGTCTACATCCACATTCAATCCCATCTTTGTGTGGCCTGTCTTTCTCATTCTACTGATTTTTATCAATTTTCACCATAACGGTTTGGATTAATCATTTCCAATTTGGTACCTCTCTGGGCGCTGATTAGTGGATCATGTACATACAATTTTAGGTTTGCAACATTGATCGTTCTGCTACAATAAGACATTTTTCATAACTTTGGTTCCATTTGTAGTAAGAACTCCTACCAAATCTTCAACTGTCTAGCATGAGTTCAGATTTATAAGTTTGTATTTTTCACTTGTCTTCTTATTTTGGCTGTCATGTTAAATGTCATAAAGTTCTGAGGCAAAAACAAGTAATTTCCATTCAAAATCCAGTCCAGGTTTTTTTTTCTACTTCCCAAATGAGCAAATGGCTAGACCTTTGAAGTTCACTGAGAAACCTCCTCCACATCCTGCCCCTCCTTTAGGAGGCTGGGTGTCTGAGCCTTCCTTTGTCCTTGGGTCAGCCAGCAGACAAATGTCTGAGGCTCTCTTAGTTTTCTTTATGCGGGAACCTTTAGCATCACTTAAGCCTTCCTGTAGCAACTGAGTGTCAAGCTGAAATCTGAATCTTCCCAGGCTGGGCTGTCAGATCAGAATTAAATAGTTGATTCACTCCAGACTGGGTTCCTATACATAAAAGTCTTTTCGGTTCACATATAAAATACAAGCACAGTTTATAAGGGATTTGGACATTTTCGGAGAATTAGCCCTTCACAAACATGCTTTAAATAGGTGAATATTGCCATTTTAATCAGGAAACAGAAACACATTCAAACTGGATTTGAAAGCTAATTTCCTTAAGCAGCTATCAGACAGGGAGGCCTGGATTCCTCTGACTGCCTGGAGAATCCATGCTTTCAGCACACTTTCCTTTCAATAATTCACTGGGGAAAATGACTGAATTTAGCACCAAAACAGCACTTGAAGGTTGCCATTGATTAGGAAGCTGTATTTAAGGGCATTTTCAGATTTTAGCCCATTTCTGTGGCATTGATTCATGTGACAGATGACAGATGACAGGTGACAGCAGTGATTCCAATTTTTACACAAACTTTGCCTGTGTGTGTGTGTGTGGCAGGGTGTGCATCTCTTTTGTGGTTTATTTACCATGCACAATTTTGCAGATTTAGTGCACACTGGGGTTATCGCCTCCATTTTTGGCAGTTTTCTTTCCCCATTGGCAAAGGGGTGCAGTGTGGCGCATTGGTGTGGATAAAAATATTTCACAGGAGGCAACTGTCATAACGGCTACATAGCTTCTGCCGCAACCTGTCTGCGGCAACCTCTTTTTGTGGTGAATGGTGGCAAGTGAATTGAAGAAAGGGAGTGATTTGCACATGAAATAGGGTGGGTGGGAGCGCGGGTGACTGTGTGCTGCGGATGGAATGTGGTAGTTGGCGACTTGGTGGCATTCATGGGTGAATTAAGGTGTGGTGAGTTTGTGGAAGGATTGGACTAATTGGTGCATGGAAGAAGGCCGTAGGCCGTAGGGTGTAGGACATGTACTGAAGAGTGTAGGGCTGCAAGATACCCACTCCAGGAATGCATGTTTGACTCTACATTTGGTACAGGGTGGTGCTGGTATAGTTTGGCATGTGCAGATTGGTTGCAGTAGGGCTAGTGTTGCGACCAGAATGTGGGTAGGTTGGCAGTGACACAGTACTTGGTGAATGGAAGTGGGGACGCCCATAGTAAGTAAATAAAAGTGCACTGGGGTGCAGTAGAGTGTGTTTTCTTTGCTCATTATGTTCACTGTTGCAATTTGTTGCTGCATAGCTGCGTGGCAGTGCACAGATTGAGTAGGAGTGCTGGTGGCAGTGGTGTGTATGTGGATGGTGGTAGTGGGTGCCATGGTGACATGCATGGTGGCATTACGTTGCTGTGGGTGTGTTCACAGCCTATGCTGTGTGCAGATTTTTTCAAGTAGGCCCAACGTTATGAAAATGTTGTACACAACACTTTGTGAATGACTGTGGGTAGTGGTGGCAGAGGCTGTGGTGTGTTTGTGGATTCTGGTAATTGCGACTTGTTTTCAGGCATGGGTGTTTTGTTTGTGCTTAATGTTAGCTGCCCAAATGGCCATTATGTTAAGTGGTGCAATTTTGTGTTGCTTAGCGCCATGGTGCTGTACAGGTTGGGTAGGAGTGCTGGTGGCAGTGGTGTGTATGTGGATTGTCGTACTTGCTGACATGGTGACATGTATGGTGGCATTACATTGCTGTGGGTGTGTTCAAGGCCTAAGGGCCGAAGGGCGTAGGCCGTAGGCCATGCACTCAAGAGCCTAGGCCTTGAGGACACACATGGCAGTAATGCATTTTTGAATGTGCATCTGTTACAGGGTGGTGACATGCAAGGAATGGTTGTGGAGCACATTTCAGCCGTTATAGCCCAGTGTTGCAAACAGATTGTGGTTAGGTTGGGAGTGGCATAATACTTTGTGAACGGAAGTGGGAACGCCCATAGTATGTGATTGATAGTGCACAGGGATGCAGGAGAGATTGTTTTGTTTGTACATTATGGTACCTATTGCAATGTGTTTTTGCATAGCAGTAGGGCGGTGCGCTGTGTTTGAAGATGCAGCAGTGAAAGGTCAATCAGTGAAGGCTCTGGGTGCAGTGTTTGCATACTGTCAGTATGGTAGAGGTGTGGGTGTGTGAAAGGCCTAGACTATTGGGTGCATGGCCGAAGGCTGTAGGCCATGAACTGAAGAGCCTAGGTCTTGAGGATACCCATGGCAGTAATGCATTTTTGAAGGTCCATCAGTTAGTGGGTGGTGACATGTACGGAATGGTTGTGGAGCACATTCCAGCTATTATAACCCAGTGTTGAAAACAGATTGTGGGTAGGTTGGAAGTGGCACAATACTTTGCTAATGGAAGTGGGTACACCCATAGTATGTGATTGAAAGTGCACAGGGATACAGGAGATATTCTTTTGTTTGTACATTATGATAACTTGCATTTTGTTGCTGCATAGCTCCGTGGTGGTGCGCTGTGCTTCGAGATGCTGAAGTGAAAAGTCAAGCAGAGTGGGCTCTGGGTGCAGTGTTTGTATACTGTCAGTATGGTAGAGGGTGTGGGTGAAGGGCAGCTTATATGTGCTTGGATAGTGTGCTGTGTGCACAATGCCTGCAGTATTGGCATTGTTGTAAACATTTTGTGGTTACATTGGCAGTGACACAATACCGTCTGAGTGGAATTTGGTAAGACAATAGTATGTGAATGAAAGGGTGTAGGGGTGCCGGAAACAGTGCAATGTTCATACATTATGGTAACTGTTGCATGTAATGTTGTGCATGTCCATTGCGGTGTGGAGGTTGGTTAGGAGTGCTTGTGCCAGTGGTGCATATGTGCATAGTGGTAGTTGGTGACATGCTGACATGCATGATTGCATTTGGTGCATGAATGTGTGCAAGGAGCACACCCACTGGAGCAATGCAGGTTTGATAGTGCATGAGGCACAGGGTGGTGATCTTTGGAGAATGGGTGTAGAGCACATTGTCGATGTGCTATAGCACTACAAGTGAGTTGCAAAGCGTGTATTGTGCATTCCAGGGTTGTTGTGATAGTTACAGCGTGCGACAGTATTTGGTGTGCAGCAGGAGCTGGTGCAGTGAGAAGTTGTGCAGTGTGGCCACATGGTGCAGTGTGTACGCAATGTGAGTGTGAAAGTGGGTATGGTTGAAGTGCAGCTTATATGTGGTTGGTTACTGTGCTGTGTGCAGAATTATTGAAGTAGGCCCAATATTGTGCAGCTGTTGTGCATAGGTTGCCAGTGACACAACACTTTGTGAATGGCAGAGAGCAGGAATGATGCAGCCTGTGGTATGTTTGTGGGTTCTGCTAAGTGTGCCATGTTTTCGTGAATGGGTGTTTTATGGTGTGGTGGAGTTGGGTGGAAATGCTGCTATGTATGTTACGGTTGCGCATAATGGCAGATGCCCACATGGTCCCTTGCTTGGATGTATAGTGTGCTGGGGAGTGTGAAAAGGGTTGCAATGTTGTGTGATTGGCCAAAGGTGTGCTGGGTGCGTCTGAGGATCTTTGTGGATGCTGCAATTGTGCATTATTTAGCAGAAGTTTCTGGTCGAGGGGCTTTGCAATGAAACAGAACATGTAGTGGAGTGTTCAACAGTAAATATGGAGTTCTGTGTAGAAGTGACTCTGTGCAATGCAGAGCCTTTTTATGTCATTGCTGCATGCTTGTTTGAAAATTTGACAGCACCCAATGGGGGAGTGTTGCAAAACGTGACTGTGCATTGGGAAGAAGTATTGTCTCACCTTTACTGGGCCATGGCCCTCACTGTACATGGGAAATTGCACATGCACATCCTGCCATTATGAGCAGGGTGGAAAGGGAATTGGAATTGTGAGAAATAGGCAAGTAGGAGTTTAGGGCGTGGTTCACAGGAAGGGGCGGTGCCATTTCCTCCCAATATTGTGTCGTGAGGGTAGTCGAGATGGAGAGACGCACAGTGCTTATCGTCGGTGATACCTTTGTGCGCCATTTGCACAGGAGTTGTGTGCATAGATGCATTGCTGGTAATTTCGGGTTGGAAGGACTGGATGCTCTCTGGGCCTGTCAGGGTGAGTGCAGTTTCGGCGGGCTGTGTCGCCTTTGCAGATATGTGGCATTCATCACAAACTTTGACTTTGTTGTGCTGCACTATGGAAGTCTACATTTGGGTTACATGTTATGTGGACAATTAATCCATTACCTGAAGAGGTTTCAGACTGCAGTGATGCATATTTTTCCTACTGAGAAGGTTGTTTACTCATGCGTAACACCAAGAGGAGTTTGGGTTCATGACGGTGTAATTTGCCCACAGCCAGAGTTCGGATGGTGTGCTATAAACAGAATTATGCATGAGTTTATGCAGACTGCTGGCATGTTCTCCACCCATTATGAGATCATGAGGTCACCAAATAAGCAGTGGTTCTGTAGAAAGGTATTTTTTTGAGCACCATTGGCGATTCTGTATTCTTTAACACTGTGCAAGAAGCATTGACCAGAATGTGGTAAAAATGTGACGAGAGGCAAACAGAAACTCATATAAAGAGAAAATAAAAATTAAGTTGCTGGCATGCATGTCACTAAAATAACAACAACAAAAAAAACACTTTCATACATCTACGATGGAAGACTGAATCCCCTACCTAGTTTGATATTGTTTACCCCCCCACACTATCACGAAAAGGTAGTGCATTACGCTGTACTTTCAGGATTACACGTGCCACATCCAGGGTGGCTATGTGGATGTACACGGATGGAGAAATCGTGCATACTTTCATTGATCTTTGTAGTGGACGTGCTTTAGAATGGCACGACATTTGTACTGTAAAAGTATAACGGTACATTTGAAGTGTTGTACAAGAGTGACAATGGTGGATGATGGCGGCTTCGATGAGACTGGTGAATGCGTGTGTGCCTAGTTACGCATAACCCAATGAAGTAGAGTCGCAGAGAACATATTGCAAACGGAAGAAGGACTGTTCCAGCTTTACAAGGGTGCAGCCCTCGTGCTACTTTGGAAGGTGCATGTGCCAAAATGTGCCCTTTACACCACCTTGCCCAATTGCCATTGCAGTGTGGGGATTAGCCAATCAGGTAGTGTGGGTGTGGTTAACAGGAAGGGGAGGTGTAACTGTTGTACATTACATTCTGCATACTGAGGGTGGCTGACATGGTCAATCACATTGTGTTGACTGTAGGTGATCCCTTTGTCAAAGATCTGCACAACTATGCCCTGCAAAGACACTTTGACAGCAATTTTCCTTTGGAAGGAGTGGACGCATCATAGAACGCTGTGTATGAGTGCAATTTCGCCGATATGCATGCATTTTTCAAAGACCTCACCACTTTCCAGTAGTAGATGTCATCATCATCCATTACGGTGGCATGCATATGGGTTACCTGCCTTGCTTAGATTTGTTCCGTAGACTGAGGAGATTGCTGAATGCCGGGAGGGCTCTTTTTCCCACTGCCAAGGTGCTTTTCTCATCCATAATACCACAAAGAGCATGGCCTACTGCTCATGGTTGTTGTTCTGGCCAGACGGAGGAAGGTGTCTCATCAACAGAAGCATGTATACTTTTTTGTCCGCTAGTGGAATGTTTTTCTGCAACAATGATTGCATTTTGTTGTCACCCATTGGTAATACAGTTCGGTTTGCTCGTATATAGGGTGCAGTGAGGGTATTACTGTACTAATGTGAGCAGAAGAAACTCAAAAAAGCTAATGAACACTGAAAAAAAGTGTTTCCGTAGAAGCATCTAAACAAAAAAAAACAGCTGTCTCTTTGAAGAGTCGCCCCTTATCGCGAACTACCGCTACCCTGGTTGCAAGTCATTCCTCACGCTCGCACGCAGCACAAAAGCTACATCTGGGGATTTTGCGAGTGGCGGCCACGGAAATGGAACTGCAGGGATTATCCAATCACATGATTAGGGTGTACGCCAATAGGAATAGTGACTCCTACTTCACTCGGGCCTGGCCCTCAACGTACTTGGGGACCCACACGTGCCACATTCTGCGCTTCTCACCATGGTGGCCTATGGAAATGGGACTGCAGCGATTGTCCTATCAGGTGGTGCTCAGGGTGTGCGTTGCAGGAAAGCGCACCAATACAGAGAAGGACTCCACCTGCTCTACAGGGGCGTGGCCTGCGCCGTCCTTGGAAAATGGCACATGCCACATTCTGCACTTCTTAGCATTCTGGCCAATGGAAATGGGTCTATAGCCTTTGGCCAATGATGGGCTCAGGGTGTACATGTGGGAAAGAGCTCCAATAGGGGGAAGGAATCCTCCTGCCTCACCGGGGCACAGCCTCTGGGCTCAATGGGAAAAGGCATGTGGCACACTTTGCGCTTCTTACCATGGTGGTCAATGGAAATGAGACTATGGATATTGGCCAATCCGGTGCTCTGGGTGTGCGTCACAGGAAAGGGTGGCATTCAGTTTCCCCAATACTTTGTGTACTGTGGCTGGCAAACATGGCAAGATGTACAGTTTTCAACATGGGTGATGGCTTTGTGGAAGATCTGTGTGTGTTTGCCCTCCAAGATGACTTGTCTGTCAATTTCGGTTTTGAGGGAGTGGACACTTTGTGATGTAGTGTTGAATCGTGCTGTTTCAGCTGACTGCTTCTAGAATGTTGACGTGTGGCCTCTTCGGCAACTGTACATTCTGTAATTGTGCACTTAGAACCTTCTTTTTGGGTTACACAACTTGTTCCCGTGTGTTTAGTCAACTGAAGATTATGATGAAAGCAGTGCAGTGCTTTTTTCCTACTGCAAGGGTGCTTTTCTCATGTATACCCCCGAGAATAGTGTGGAAGTATTCCAAGGATTCCTGTCGAAAGCCAGTGGTCAGAAGGGGCCTCATCAACAGAAGCATGTGTAACTTTGTGAGTGCTGCTGGGATGTTCTCTTGTCATAATGAGAACGTTGGTTCGTGATACAGACACCTTTTCAAGGCAAATGGCATGTCTTTGTCGCACAGTGGCAATGAAATGTTGTTTCTGAATCTGCACACTGCAGTGAAGACCCTATTATAAGAATGTCAGCTGACATTCAATATACACATTTCCGTATGAAAACCGCAAAAAAGTATTTCCACAGATACACCTTTACAAAAAACAAAAAAAGGTTATTTTAAGAGCCACCTCATCTAACAACGTCTGCACCCCTGGTTGAAAGTTATTCCCCCACTCCTGTGCTCGCCCAGCAGAAAAATTCTGCAAATATTGCGATAGTTGCAGGGTGACACATGTTACATACGCCCCTTTTGCAGATGACAGCCATAGGAATGGGCCTGGAGAGGCTACTGGATTGGGCAATAAAGTTTATGGGTGTGGTGTGTATGGACAGACTCAGGTACGCAGCGTATTTGTCGACAGAAACGCAGAGGGTGCAGTTATGGCTGTGTGTTTCACAAGGTACAGCTTGCAGGTTTTAGGGGATTCCGACATACATTTAGTGAAAGTGAATGGATAACACTGTGCAGTGGCTACTCATTCTGCAATCTATCATGTGCATGTGAAGTGCTATAGAGTAGCTTCAAGGAAGTGCCACATTTTGCATTCTTTGTATGACACTTTGGTGACACGCAATCATGCCTATGTTATTGGTTTTCATTGTTCAGGGAAAATGGTGCAGCATGTTACACAACTTTAAGTGCTGTTTGCAATGGAGGAGGCACTTGCCCAGTTCATGTGTTTGTTTCAGATCTCTTGCAGATATTTGTAGCGCATTATGCGTCATTTTCTATTTGGTCCTTGAATGCAGACAGGGTGCTACATTGCAAAGAAGAGTATTTGTGGCTTTGTTCGACATGTGCCAATGGCATCCTTCACCCATGGGACTATGACGTTTCACAGCACAAATACTTTTCCCCAGCCATAACGTTTTTCTTACTATGCCAGCCATTCAGATTTTTGCACACCCCATCTAAATTGGCTTGGTGCCGTTCTTGAAAGTAGTGACTTTTTTTGAACTTGGTGTTGCGCAGTGGCTCTCTTGAAAACGGTCTGGAACACCAACAAACACCTCTTTGTACAGTGACCCACTTTGTAACCGATTGAACTACAGTGTTTACCACACTGCCACGCCTCCCACCCTGCATGCGTGCATTGGCAATTCTGTTGTTGATCTGTGAAAGGTGCTTTCTTCATTTCCCTTTTTCCCTTTCACAATTCATTTTTATTTATTATGGTGTTCTCACACATGCCACAGAAGGAATGGCAGGAAAGGTCCGGTAGAGAAGGGGCAGCACCTGTCTGTATACTATAGATGATATGCCGGGAGAACAGAATTATTGGGTGGTCCTCACCTACTAAGGCACCAGTCATTGTAATGCTCCCGTTAGGACCATTACCACGGCCATCCAAGTACCTTCCCTTTGTACAGTAGAGCATTGCAATACATGCACAATAAAATGCCCTTTGCTGGGTAAGGGACTGTCGCGCAGCATATAGTTTGCAAAGGTTGTTTTATAACTCTGCAGACCTACAGAAGTGCTCTCTTGTTGCCCCCAGCAGATGTGTAAAATGCTGTACATGAAAGTACCCTACGTAAATGCTGGAAGGGGGGTAGCCTGCTCACTGGTCCCTTGTGCTTTATTTCCAGTTGTCGCCATATGCAGTAGAAACAGTTTATGCTATGCCATTACTGTTAGGTGTAGAATTCACGGATATACATATATTGTGGAATACAAGAATGTTTATGAAGATGGGAAACACAGCTTCATTACTTGCAGCAGGAAGCCATTTATTCCATGCGACCCATGCAGCTACAGCGCTTTTGTAACCGGCACTAAGGTTGTTTGCACTCTTCATATTCTGCTGTTTCCTTACTTGCCTTTACATGCACTAGTATGTGCATGAGGAAGGTGCAGCAGCTTTGCCATTTTGCAGACTAAGTACAATCTGTCCCACCTGCACTTACATGTTTCTTCCAAATGTACGACCGACAAGGGACCTCTTGATACTTTCTGTCACACTGCTGAGTGTAGACACAATGTATTTGTTTCACGGGTCATGGAAAGGCAAGCAGCAGATAAATGAAAGTAATGCAATGTTTAACACAGCCAGGTGACAAAGCAGTTTGCTAGTCCTTTTTTAACAGTGGCCGTTATACAGTTAGGAGTACTGTAGCCACACATTGGTAGGTTTGCAGAGCCACCCACAAAGTCGGCAGCAGTACTTTAAATGCAGTAGCTTTCTGCATGATTCCATAGGGCTGGCAACAGGGGTGGTGTTACCAGCATACAGTGGATGACCTATGCATGGGTCTAGGTGTGGCACAGAAACACGTGCACTTCCACAACTACTTAAAAGTGCATTTGAAGATGCGGCCATGCGGCCACTATTGAAGTCCTACGGATACTTGCAGTGTGATTGCACACACACCAACCAGGTGCAGTGTCCCTAGGAAACGTCCATATTGCTCATTTGTAGTCATCTCAGCCAGTACTGTGCGGCACATATTTATCATGCCCTGTTAACACAAAAAGAGAGCCTACTGCCACACTACACAACATTTACTATGTACATCTATAATTGGTACGATATGCCAACACTATTCAGAAAAGTAAGGGGTAGCACACATGAATACATACACCAGACAATGGGCACTTTCCACACGTTTGTCATGAGGGCAGCCAAGGAATCAGTAACAAACAGTTGTTAACGGGACGTTATGGTTATGTTGCTGTACAAAATACCTATCCTCTTCACAGAAAACTCTATGCTAAAGCAATGTTCTGCTTACAGTGGCCTAGTAAAAAACTATGTAATTCACTAACAAAAACATTGGTAAAGGGACGTTATGGTTACAGGTAAAATTGGAAAAAAAACGAAATTCAACAGTTCTGGTAAGCTAAGCACCCATAACACTCGCCACCACCATGCACTGCTGAGACTAACACCCATAACATCAAAGATGATATATTAAAATTCTGGGTGCTGTATATCTCTATGTTAACCGTGTCATATGTTCTTAAAGTACTTACCTTTCGGTTTGGTCTATGTTCATGGTGCACATCCATGGGGCAATAGGCAGGCCTGAAACACACAATTCATTTGTATACATGAAAATAAACTTTAATGCTATTAACATTTTCTGATGATGCTGATTCTTTCTTCCTTACTTTAGTTTCCCTGTATGTGCCTCTGATTTGTATGCATTGTGGGTCTTCATGTGTATGCCTTGTACTAGCACAAGTGTGTAGGAAATCTTGAATTGTTAGCTAGTTATTACTTCTTTTTTTTATTATACAATCCCCCTGACATCATGTTACCAACATTACAACATTACAAACACAACTCCTTGTAGGAACTTTACATCAAAAATAATTTCAGATGTGATGTCATCAGTGATGTCATCAATGACATTTGTGATGCCATCTTTGATGTTATGGGTGTTAGTCTTAGCAATGTACGGTGGTGGCACGAGTTATGGTTGCTTAGCTTACCATAACTGTTGATTTTTTTTTTCTCGGTTTTACCTGTAACCATAACGTCACTGTAACAACATTTTTCCATAGAATTTCATAGGATTTTGCGAATGCAACTTAACCATAACGTCCCTTTAACAATGTTTTTGTTAGTGATATAAATATTACTATGAGATCCAAGTTCACATGCTTGTGAGCAATTCCCGCAATAAACCGTCATCACCATTCCATACAAATGTTGGTGGTTGTGGCTAATTTAAACGTTGGTAAAAGCTTAGCTGCCTAATATTAATCAAACCTTTAAAAAGAAAAGAAAAATAAAGCGAGCTAGCTTGATAATGAAGGACCCACCTCAGCGACGATAAAGTCGCACATTATTTCCATGCTTGCACCTGTTTGGGAGTTGGGTGTGGGGCGTGGACAGAATGTGGACGATAGTGGCAGTATTCATTTTATTTATTTATTTATTTATTTGTGATTTATATGAGGCCTCCACATAACTGCTGCTTCTAGGTGCAACGATGGCAAACTGGGAGCTGCGGTAGCTATACCACCTTCAGAAGGAAACAGAACGAGAGAAGGGGGCTAAGGGAACAAGGTAACAAACACAGCCTCTCGGGGTCATTTCTGTTACTTTCCAGATAGTGAGAAGAGCTCAATGTTTCTTCTGATTTAATATGTGATGGGAATGGCTCTCAGCTGACATTGGGAAAGTGCTGTGTGGGAGACGGAATTTCTGAACAATTCCGCCTTGTGGGGTCATCTGAATTTCCATTGGAAAATATTGGTTTAAGGTTTGATCACAATAATGCCCAGGTGTCGTGTGACATGAGACTGGGGTCTCATTAGCCCTGCAGTTCTTAGGTTTCTGGGTAGGTATTGCTTGATCCTGCATGCTAACCAGATGGACCTCGGTGCTCGAATGCATTGCGGACAGGGGTGGACTGGCCTTTAGGGAACTCTGGAGATTTCCCGGTGGGCCTCTGCAACCTGGGCCTCTTTTCTGTGGCATTTCCAAATTTTCTCATAGGAAAAGCATTGGGCTTGCTGAAAATGTGTCATATAGGGCCACTTTGAACTTTATTTCCAGGGCCTCTTTTGGTCTCCAGTAATTATTTCCAGGACCTCTTTTAGTTCCCAGTCCAGCCCTGATTGCGGAAAACACACATGGATTTAAGTCGTCATCATCATATTCACTTTATTCCGGCACTCTAGGGCCCATACACGTTAAATATACAAGCATGCAAAAATGCAGCAACACAGTTCGATTAGTTCCAAGGACGCGCATGTTCGTCCTTTCTACATAGACTTGCATAATAGCCTGGCACTTGAAGAAACACAGATTTCGATTAGAATGAATAATTACAATGTGTGTAGTAGTTTGGCTCTAATCTTTAAACAGCAATGATGAAAGAGGCAACACAAAGCATACATGCACACCAGGAAGAAGCAGTACATCTGAAAATACCGATCTACACTGTTAAGAATCCCTTTCACATAATAACGAGAATAAGGATTGTTGCAGAATTGCAGGTACACACCATTTCAGTATCGTCATATCCATAACAGCTCTCAAAATTGACAGAAAGATTGTGAGTTCCCTATGGCCTCTGCTATCTACACGTATTTCATCTCCCAATGCCTTGGCAGTGGCAGGAATGCTCTTTTGGTAAAAAAATAAATAAATAAATAAAAAAAAAACCAGTCATGCTGCTCCAAATTCCAACCATTCCATAGGCAGGGAATTCTGCTTATAAAAGCTTCCTGTTTCAAAACCATAAAGATTGTTTGTGTTCAAGTGGCCCTGTAATCGGCCCAAACACTTGTCCACTCTTTCTGATTTATATGAGGCTCTTTAAGGCTCTTATGATGACCTCATTATTTTGCAAACCGACGGTCCAAGAAATAGTAATGTTTGCTCCTATCATATGTGGCTTATTTCAAAACTTGTCACAGTGGATTCAAATATCATTGAAAGAGCAGTGAGCAAACATGCAAACATGCAACCTTTGCCAACGCCTTGAGTGATCTAAAATGATTCAGTCAATTTACCATTAGCGCCAAACCTGATTCTTGCTTTTGAGTTAATAAAAAGGGTCTTTACAATGCTAAGCAATCTCCTGAAATCCGTAATATGAAACATATTAAATGTGTCCACGATTTTTCTCTATTAACATCTGCAAAATCAGAGGTGTGATGCCTGAATGCTGAATAAGTCTTTGAGCCAGATCCAAAGACATTAGGAACAGAGCAGAAATGCATGTAAACAGTGCAGTTCAGATACTAACCAAGCTATCACACCATATTGTGTGTTATCTAAAACATAGTTATCTTCTTCCCACTCTTCTAGGTATAAGTAGATTAAAAATGGTGCAGAGAGATTGGCTTGTAAGAAGATGGCAGGGACCTAGGCCATTTTCTATACAGTAATACAATTATGCTGGTACTCCATTCTGCAATTATGCTGTAACTGTCTGAAATACGGTTTAAAAGGTTGGTTGATCAAGGAATCCAGAGTCCAGGTATAAAAGTATGGGTACATCCCTATGCAAGCGCTCCAAGAAAAAGGCATATACAGAACTTATGCCAATAAGTGTCCAGTTTATTGAGTCAGCATTAATAGAACTATTTTTATGTGATTTCCACAGCCACATATATCATATCTTGTGAGATTTGTATTAGTAAGTGATAAGTATTAGTAAGTGATAAGTACAAACCTCTATTTCAACATGATATTATTGATCATTCATGGCAATATAACAAAAAGAGCAATACACATCTGTGGGTATCGGTGCTGCAAAGTGCACATGTCCTGGCATGTCCTGTCGGTTCCCTCGTTTGAAATGTTTTTATAGTCTAAAATGTATTTTTGTTTAGGAGGATTCCACCGCTTGTGTTTGTTCTGGACGTACATTATGTGCCTTAATTAGTTTTGTTAGTCTCAGGGTCCATGTCCGAGCTTTCCGGGGACAAATTGGGTGTGCTCTCTTTTGAGCGTGTTGTCCTACTGCTGTCATCAAATTTGAGCTGGAAGGTATAGACTCTATCATGGTCATAGTCTCTCTCGTCTCTAAAGAACTTTTAAGATTTTCTCAGTTTTACTTCGTCCTGGTGTTTACGTAAATCTCATTTGGTGTTCTATGATTCTTTTCTTTAGTTGCATCAGGTTCAGTCATTGCACTTAATTTCCTTTTTACTATTTCTATTTGGGTTTTGATTCTCCTGTGTTCACGTCCTGTGTGTTCTATAATGAGTTCAATCATGTTTTTTGAACTTGTCAAGTTATCTTCCAATTTTTCAGCTAGGTCATTGTTGTTACTGAAGTCTGGCAGGATACATATTTGCAGACCTCGGTGCATCAGTTCTTTTTTTCCAAGATATTTCCTCATCGTTCCCCGTTCCCAATATTTATTTATTTCCTTTATTTGTGTTTCCATTCTCCTGTGTTCACAATCACAGGATTTTTTAAGTGTCACACTTAAATAAAAAATATGACATGGTAAAAAAAGATCATCTTGAGTTTGTCCACTCTCCAGCTGAAGGCCTCAGGTGACTCCTGCTAGTACAACAATCAGGAAGTAATGGCCTCATCCTAGCAAAAACAGGAACAAAATAGACTAACCACTGATGGGCTAGGCAATTAGGTTATGGGAGAGTTTGTCATTAATTCTGGTTTTTGGTTTCACTTTCTGTAACACCACTTCCTGTGGCCATATGGGATTAGTGGAATCACTTCCTGTGGCCATTTCAGATCGCTGACATCCCTTCCTGCATCCATCTTGAGTCGGCCCACTCTCCAGCTGAAGGTAACAAGAGGCTCCTCCAGGAACACCAATCAGGAAGTAATCGCCTCATCCCAGCAACACCAGGGGAAAAGTCAAAGAGACCAACCACTGATGGACCAGTCAATCAGGTGACGAGAGTATGTGTCATCACTTCTGAACTCCCTAGGAGCATACAGCCACGGGCGCCCCAGTTAAGGGAGGTACAGTGAAGAGTGAAAACCAGCCATTGACCAGTCTCTTTGACTCTTTGTACATGAACGTTTGCTTTTGTCTTTCTCCATGCTGTAACTGTGAATGCCCCTAGCTTGCTAATTACGGTGCTTTCTCTCCACACTGCAGTACTCACCTATAATACATTCACCCCATCGGCTCCCGTTTCCTATCTCTTTCATAAAACTCACATCTTGAAATTCCCACTACACTGTCTCTCACCTAATTCCAACCAACAAAGCTGACAAGCTAACCATACCTTACCTAACACCTATTCACCTCACCTCCCTTCCTCTGAGACTCAACTTCTCTACTCTTCCTGACCTCATCAACTGAACATTGCACTCTGCACTCTGGAATGCCTAGCCTGTATGCAACACAGCATCCTTTATCATTGACTAATTTCATACCTGCTCCCCTCTCCTAGACCTTATCGCTATCGATGAAACCTGCATTTCTCCATCTGACACTGTAAGTCTTGCAGCCCTACACTACTCAAAACTATCCCTCATTCACTCTCCTTGTCTGATTGGCAGAGGTAGAGGTGTTGGACAACTACTCTCTTCCTGCCTCAACATCCCACAAATCTCCAATGCATGTCCTCTCCATCCTTTTGAATTCACCATCTCTACTATTGCTATACCTCACTAGGTTCACATCATCTCCTTCTATCACTCGCCTGTTCCCACTGATTCATTTGTTGATGAACTCAGGCAACTCCTTGATTCTCTTTCCACTGAACATCACTTCATTCTCTTGGGTGACTTCAAATTTCCCTCACCAATCACTTCTCAGAAATCTGAACTTCAGTCTTTTCTTGGTGAGCATGCTCTCCATCTAGCCATAACCTACCTACACACTCTGGGTTAACTCGTTGGATATCTTATGCATCTCCACATCTCTTTCAGCCATTAATTCTACTGTCACACAATCACTATGTGATCACTCTCTATTACAAATGCAGAAGTGAGTCCCCCATGATGCTATTTACATTCATTCCACTCTGCAGCCCCATGGTTTGTGTATTAGCCTTAACGATGACATTAGACATTAGTGCAGATGTTTGGTGATTATTATATCGGAAACACTGCAGTTATTCCTCTGTCTCACCTGTCAATGGGGCTATGCACCTCTAATGATACAATATATAATTGCTGGTGCATGAGGGAAAATAATTGTACCATTTTAATGGCTGCAACATGTTCATGATCTGTGATTTTGTCCCAGACCATAGAGTGGTGGATCTAACCGAGCAAAGGAACAACATGGGGGCATCTCTTTATGGTGCATGAAGGTGTTCCTTGCATGTAGGGTGCACACTGGTTTTGGCACATTTGTCTGTGTGGCACCTGAAGAAGATGCCATGACACTGAAAGAGTAGAGTTATGTGTGGAAGGAGGGCATTTCAGTGCATGTAGCGGGAGCTGACAGATTGTATCTAAGCAATTGAATGCTTACATGTCTAATTTGTTTTCCTTTATATTCTTGTCAATAATATGAGCTTGATCTGCAACTAGCCTGTAAATATTAACTCAAAATAAAAAAATAAAACTCATTGCATAATGTTAAAAAAAGTATTCATATTAATATTTTAGGGAACGTCTGATTGTTGTCCATTTGTTTAATCAAACACAATACAAAATGGCGTTGTAAAAAGAAGGTTCCTCAAGTCCTCTTGTCGAAGCTAGAATCTGTAGAAAAAGCAAACGGGAGGTGGGTGAACAAAAATACATTTATTTTTTTCATTTATTTAATTCCTTCCTTTCACCTTTAATTCATTAGTGAAAAGTCAGTGAAAAATGTACAGAGACTCCCCTTGCACTATCTAAATCTGCAAATGCCAACTCCAAAATGGCACTTGTAAAGCACCCAACTATATCAATCACTAAGCTTTTCAACTACAGGCACACCCATTTATCATGCACACAATACTTCAGCAGCATGCGTGCCTTCTCACAAGACAGGGTAAATCTATTTTTAACCTTTAAGGAACAAAAACAAAAGATGAGACCATTGGACAAAAATTACTAGCAAGGTGTGTGTGGCTTAACTCTCTAGAAAGGAAATGCTGTTCAGAAAAAGTTTAAGCACAACCGGAAATATAATAGTACTAAACATTCTGAAAACACAGCTATGTCAAAAGATGGTCTTCCATTATATATTGCTTAGCTTGACCTCTAAACATCCTTCGGTATGATAGATTGAGGTATGTTTTTGAAAAAAAAAGCTACAGAGGGAAGGATTGTTGAAATGAATAATCCTACTTGACTTGGACACACAAGTCGACGTAAGTATTAATGGTAAAGGAGAGTTTTCAGATAAAAGCAAAGTAAATTGTGTTTTAATTTTCATTTAGCAGACTTACCAGTGGCACTGATCCACAAGGGTAATTATCTGCCAATACTGGGGCATGAGTATAGAACGTGGCTGGCCTATGCAGACGACGTCCTAGTGTTCAATGTGACACCAATTTGTCTCCAGTGTCCAACTTCATGCAAGGCATCTTGTACACTGTGGCCAATTCCTTTGAAATCAATATTTAAACACATTTAAATAATGGCTGTCCATCCATCCCTTAAGTGAAAGACCAACTTCACATTATGGTCAGAAGGCCATAAATTGGCAATAGTAAATGCTTGGAGCAAAACCTGGCGCTTGACTTCATATAAAGATCCGGCCACACATTAACAAGTGATCAACGAAAAGGCTTCTGTCACTCTTTGCAGCCATGAGAAGATTTCACAACAAACATGGAGGCTTCTCTCCGTTGCCACAGGTTAATAATTAGAAAATTAAAAAAACACAACTGAGTTGTCTGGGATGAAGGCTAAATAGACCCCAATTGGCAGTTTCCTACTTGAATTATTGGGTGTTGTTGAAAAACATTTTGGTTCTTCCAATGTTGACTTTTGTCCAAGTCATTAGAACAGAATTTGGCCTGATATCCTTGTAGTGTTAATTGTTTTTAAAGAACTTCTTTGCAGACACATTACACATGATTAATCATACAGAAAGAGACATGGCTTCATTCTAAGTTTGCCGGTCCAGTAACAACGGTACTGGTAAGCTTGCCGGTAACATAGTTACCGGACTGGAAAACTATGAGGCCTGCTCACGGGTGCGTTTTTGCCCACCAGGTCTCACCTGGCAGCAGGTGGACCGGCACCCACGAGCAGACCTCAACGGATGCCCAGGCACCATTCGCGAATGGTGCCTGTGCATCCGACCTCCCCATTCCCATTGAGTCCAATGGGACTCAATGGGAATGGGGAGTGATATATTCTGGCGCCCGGGAATGGGCAATTACCGGGACCGCCAGGGCTGTAATGCCCCGGTAATTGCCCATTCCCTGGTTCTGGAAAAAAAAATTACTCCGGCGGCAGCCGTGCCGGTTTCAACGGCACAGCTACCGCCAGACACATAATGAGAAAAACAAAAGAAATTTGATTTAGAATGTGAAAATTTATTACAAAATGCATGATGGGACTCTGCTAGAAGAGAGCACAAAATACATATAAGAGAAGACCCTTAAATTTGTCATTGCTAGCAATTTTAATAATTTAACAACAAAAATACAGTTTTTAAAATTATTAAAGATTTCTCTAAAACTTAAGGAATGTACCTTTTACATTGAGAAATTAGGGGATAGACTGAAAATGACTGGTTAGGATCGCTGTTTTATATTGGACAGATGCGAAGGGCAAATCAAAACCTTGCTAAAGGTACTTATTGATTGCTTGGACACACTTCTGGGTAGGACAAACATCCTCTGACATTTCACTCATTATATAGAGCCTCTGGGAACAGAAAGATTTTGGTTACAACTGTTGAACGATGAACAGAGTTCTTGATCATCACTACAAAATGTGTGTGGGAGAAAATGACTTCATATTTATTAGAAAGTAGCAGCGGTATCCATTCTCTGAGCGGGTTCTGGAGGCAGAGATGATAACACTAATCCTGTTGGTTTCTGTTCTGATTCACTTATCGCTTGAAGTGCTTTGCATCCTGAACTAAACTGCACTGAGAATGGGGGCATGTGGCAGGTACCCCGCAGCAGACAAGAGTTGGTGTGTTGCTGCATATTGGGACGTTCTCTTCTCTGTCCCCACCTGTCGCCTCACTCTGGCTTGGTGCAGTTTGTTGCAATACATTGTGGTGCAAATATCTTGGAAACTGTGCATCCTAAAGTCTGGACCTCGAGTTTTGTTCCTCGTTTCGGTACTGGTCATCCTACGACCATATTGATGTTTTGCCAATTTCAGGCAACCGTCTCATGTTTGAAGGTGCGGAAATCCAGTGAAAATGATGGGGTGCCCAAATGTCATGTAGCAAGTAATGTCCGGAGGGTCCTAACAGTTTACTATGCAACATTTGATGCAGAATGGGGAACGTTGTGGAACTGTATAAGGAACAACGCTTCGCCATGCCACAAACCCACAAAAACACAAACACATTTTGACTGTTGCTGAAATCCGGAGAAAGGGGTGGGGAGTCCAAATGTCAAGTAGCCAGTAATGTTCTGAGGGTCTTAACAGGTAACTATGCAAAACGTGTGTGGAATTATACATGAAACAATGCTTCACCATGCCAGAAACCCATAAACAAATGTTGACTTATGCTGAAATAGAGGGAAAGGTGTGGCATGTCCAAATGTCATGAAGCCAGGGTGCAGATTGTTGAAACAGTGTGGAATTCTATAAGGAACAACGATTTGCCAAGCCACAAATCCACAAGCACATTTTGACTTTTGCTGAAATCTGGGGAAAGAGGTGCAGTGTTCAAATGTTATGTAGCCAGTAATGATTGGAGGGTCTTAACAGGTAACTATGCAAAATTTGGTACAGATTGGTGAATTGGTTTGGAATTGTATAAGGAACAACGTTTCGCCACAAACTCACAAATACATTTTGACTTTTGCTGAAATCCGGGAGATGGATAAACATATGGCTATGTGGAATTGTATTGTTTAAAATGGCCCCTTTCTCTTACATGATGAATTCCTAATAGTTTATTGATTGCTTATGTTCATTCGTTATTGTTAAGGATACCCGATTTTTTTTTCTGCGTAGATGTGTGGAATGCTTTCAAAATAAACAAAAGCACAATAAAAAAAGTCTACACAAAATGACTCACTCTATCAAATAAGATTCATTGACCGGGTACACATGTCCACAGCATAACAAACTCGGCCACTCACAAGGCTCTTGTTGTGGAGAACCATGCATGCACTTTCATACATGTCAACAATGCAGCAATCAACAAAAAAGAGAACAACAGAATTTAACACCAGCAAACATAGCACGGAAAACCATCGGCTTCATGTTGCCACTACTGCATACATGCTTTATTAGTACGGGTTGGGACAGCGCCCTTTTGTTCCATTGCGTGCTACTTATTCAGCAAAACTACTGCTAAGTGCATTTGCACCGATTTTAACACTGGTTCAGCTTTTCGAATGGGAAAATATATGCACCCTCACGTGACATGAAGTCTCACTATGCAAACAACAGTGTACCAGTGTACCTTCTAATAAAAGACAAGAGCCTGTATGTGACACCCACCCTTAAATGTATCATCCAGCACACCTGCTGGAAGAAGACACGCACCTACAAATGACATGCCTCCTCACTTGTACCAACTAAGCAACATTCTGCACCCCTGCTCGAAAAGGCATATACTCAATTGTACCAATAATGCCACATTCAGCATGCGTGCTTAACGCGGCTATACACACTCATACGTTTGGGCTGACAATACATCAGAGAATGGCCATAGTCTCATAATGACACATTGTTCATTTGTTCTGGGTCATTCAATTGCGATCCGAATAGGAAGGCCAGCTTATGGAACCAAACACTGGGATGGAAAATTAGATGGGACAATCATTCACAGATACAGAAGTACTCCCAGCAGGACAGATACAAGGCAAAACAACACAGTCTGTATGAAGAGCATGTTCAAAGTGTGCATCTGAATTTAAACTATGGCCTTGAGAAAGCGTTGCGGAACACATACATCTATTAACTACCAATTCAGAAAAAGGTGTTTTTTAATTGTATTGTGCGTAGGACCCAGAAACACTTTACAGTTTTTAATATTTAGAGAAACTGGAGAGAAAACCATATCCCTTACTTTGAGTGGCTCTTTTCCTCTACAAATGCTGCTGCAATTTTTAATCTGATAAAACGTTCTTGTGTATTCGTTACACATAATAAACATTAAAGATGTTAGAACAGTAAAATGTTGAGATCATCAAGAGAGAGGTATACAACCGTCCGTAAAGAGCACACTTACAGCAACGATGAATATCAGAGGTCACACGGATCCGAAAAGTGCCAATCATTCACACTTTTGTAATGATGGTTCCCCTTTTCCAATATGCATACACACACATACACACGCGCACACATACGGGATCACAATCTCTCAAAACAAAAATCATGACATTAGTTCAATTATTGCCAAAGCTGTTGATGGTCTTTACCCGTCGAATTTGTCTGTAAGGCCATAAAAGTTTGTTTATCTTTTAACTTTGGATTTGATTACAAATTTAAAATATTTTTTAAGAAATAAGACCTCCTTCGTGCCCCCTGACTCCTGCTGTTGATACTCTTTAATGATGTCCATAGGGACACATTTTCAGGAAGAGGGCTGCAGGAGGCACGCAGTGCAGGTTCACAGCAACAGAAACTATGGAGCACAAAGACAGGAAAATAGGCAAGTTGTGGGGAGGATGGCGTTGCAGTCTCAGTGAGTCATTGCGTCTCCAAAGAGCAGGTCACATTATTTCCAAGGGGTACCCAAAAGTACCACAACATTTGAGGCTCCCAGGTGCATTGGCCATTTTTTTCATGCCAACACATATACAAAGTCACCCCGAGTGAGTTTTGGAGTTTGAACGGGTCATCGAATGGCGAGCAACCAAAAATCAACAATACAAAGAACACATGTAAACAAAAATGTACTACATTAGTGAAGGAACTGCAGCCAATCAATAAAGACTTTCATTTAATCTAAAAAAGAAACTGTATAAAGTACATCATGATGAAATAAAATTGACAAAACAATATTTTCTCCAAAGAAAAGAAACATACAATGATCATATACATGGTTTCTTGAAAAACTCTATCCTTGCATGCATAACTCTTAGCTCAGTCATAACTACATGAAACTACAAACTTGAAAACAAACACATTTAAACAAAATCAAATTGAAACATCAAATGACAGGATTGCATCCTGTCTGGCATTGACTTTAGGCCAAATCAACAAAAACACACACTGGGGAGGCCTGTGGTGAAAGTCTCCACCAGTCTGGAAAATCAATGCACAAAGAACACTATTTCAAATGGAAAGATCACTTTGATCTAGGCCAACTCGAGTTTTGGCTAGGAGGTCATGTAAACATGTTAAACTTCAGGTGATTTGTTTTTCACACAGGCTTAGACTCCAGTTGAAATGTGCTGTGCAAATGTAGGTTCCAACTTCAGTACATAGCTGAGTTTGGGACTGTTTATGAATGTGCAAATTGTCACACAGTTAAAGAAATGGGTGTTAGACATGCTTTCTGCTGAGCAGAACTTATCTCTTCCTGTACTCTTTCAGCTAGTCCAGCTTTAGTTTGTGAACGTTGGTTAATGTGCAAATTAGAAGGATTTCAATCATAAAATAATTGGTGTGACACTGTATTTACAGCTCCCCTAAACTTCCATGTATGTTTTAGATTCATGATTTGAGCTGGTGGAAGCCAAGTGGCAATCTGCAACTATTAGTTTCCCTTTTTGTTGGTCACTTCCCTTGCCCATGATAAAGGTAGATTCATTAGTACCTAAAGAGATTTCTGATGACACATTTCCCAAATTCCATGAAATGATAGGTATTATGCAAACTCAGTCTATCAAACGTTTGTATGGGGAACACCTCCCTCCATAAGACTTGCATAGCCCTTAAGTAGATTAAAATTGACTTGCTATCACATGTTCTGGACATTTACAAGAGGAACTGTGATTGCCTTAAGGTGGCACATGACCGACTATTTAAGAGCACCTTGCAGGTTCTCAGGGCATAAGAACCATAACTTTCCTAACAGCAAAACCCTGAACTGAAGAAGAGGTGTGGTTTACTTCTTTGACCAGGACCCCTTCTGATTACTATAGTATAGGTCAGTGGATAGTGGCTAAAGGATTGTTTAACTGTAAAAATGATAGGACCTCATGGAGTGATTGTTTCCTGCTAAAGGTCCATCAACAAACTAGGTTGGGGATAACTGAGGATCATCTTCCACCATCAGCAGTTAGTGCAGGCAGTTATTGCACTCGTAAATCAACTGGAAGTATGACCTTGCACTGACCTTCAGATACATTATGGAGGAGGAGTCTCGCTACTGCATTCTCTATTCAGTGTTGTTTTCTCATGAGGTTTTCTGGCATTCTGAGATACATGCTCCCGGGAGGATAGCTCAGCGGCAGCGTGCGGGTCTTGGAAGCAAGACGACACGAAGCAACACAGGTTCGATCCCCGGGTTATTATCCCCCCCCCCGGGACAACACATGGATTACAGATTCAACCCGTCAGTCGGGTTAACCTATTGTTTCCTCCTAGCAGGGATCCAGATATATAAACAGACAGATCGTGAGTTTGCTCACTTAGTTATTTAACACCCAAAAGTGCATATAATCTGATCGGCGTGTTGACAGCCGCCGGCCAACCTGCCTGAGCACCTTGACTCCCAGCGTGTGGAGCGTGACTCCCCGCTCGTCTAACCTACTAAATTCTTCTTTAGGACATAATTACAAGGTAATTTATAGATCGTCTGCTAGAAGTTAATTTCTAACCTAATTGTATATATAAGGTACTTAGGGTACGGTACGCCTTTGTTATCTTTAGGTACCTGCAGACCAATTTACGCATATCTAATCTTCCACTGGAAACACAGCTGCCTTACGTTTGCCTGTACCGATGACTGTTCGTCTCTCATTACTCCCGTTACTAAGGATCTATCCTCAGCCATCATTCACTTTCCAGGTATAATCTGTGGACACGTTTTAGTTGCTTTTTATTGCACTTTAGTCTACTATTTTTACACCATCGATTGTATGTTTTCTGTTACCACAGTAATCTATTGCTCTCCAAGTTGAAACATTTTTACCGCGGAAGCCCATCTTTTCCCAGGAATCGCTATCTCCATTTTTTGGTACTTTGAATTTCGGAAGACACCGTCCCGATTGGTAAACAGAATCTGTTATTTTTTGCCTATTTTCTCGTCTCTACTGTGGGCTATATGGGTCTCTAGAACCTACACTTATACCTTTAATCTTCTCCAGTCACGGGGTGTCCATGTCATTTGTCTGTCAAATCACGGTCCAGAGTGAATCCCTTGCATAGATACAAATAATGTAACGGTATAAAAATAATCTGGAACCATCTCCTTGTGAATAATGATTGGATATGCCCATTCGGCATAGGGCACATTAAATGGATTTTCTTTCCTCCTTGTCTTTAAATTATGTGATACATTAAAATATGACATAGATTTTTCAACTAATGACACAGAAATATACCGCTTCTGGACGACATTTTAATGTTAAGACATCATTTACAATTTCATACAAATGTTCTTTTTTTCCTTTTGCTTTAAGAATTCGATTTTGGCCTTTTGAAAAAGGGTAAAATTTCCTCGAAAAGCGTTGCTACTTGAATTGGATTCTACCACTGTTTCAAAATTGATTGTGACCTGTTTATGCAACAAGGGAATGTTTGCTTCCTTACCTGATATTGTTTTCTTGTGTTTTTGTGAATGAACATTGACTATATACTTTATAAATCTTTATTCTGTTGTACAGAATTGAATTATCTGGTCTACATTATTTTCCAATACCATTTTTTAAATTGAGTAGTGGACTTAGTCCACACATTTGAAAGGGGATGGGAGGGTTCCTAGACTGAATCCTCTGCTTCTTTGTTTTCTAATGTTGGGGTTTTGTGCCATGGCTCCAGTTCCGACCCGGCACCTAAAACTAACCTAAACAGTTTGTAAAGAATATTCTTATATTCATTGAATTTGAGGTGTGCACCTGTATCCAACCTTTTAACTGTAAGTAATGTGCCTGTTAATTAGATGCGTGTATGCCTTCACACTGTGGAAAAGGTGCCAGAACGCTAATGTGCCCGCCTGTCAAACAAAGGAGATCTATGTATCAGGAAACAAATTTGCTAACTTATCATTCAAAAGTCTGTGGAAATCAATATACATTAATTATCAGCCTACCTAATGGCGTGGTGATAATAGCAAAGACGCAGCTTGTCACAGTCTTAATCTGGCCGTGAGCTGTTCTGGTAGAGTGCGAGCGTTGTCAGAGAAACACTTTTGTTCAGAGCGTTACGTGATTACGTGATGTTACGCTGTTGTTGGTGGAAGCCATGGCAACAAGCCTTCGTAGTCTACTGCTGAATGGACGTAACTACAAGTTTTCTTAAATCTAATTACGGCTGCTAAATGCTAAAGACACTGGGCTGCTGTCAAGATGTGTGCAGGCACAGAATTGCAAATAAAAATAAACTACCGTATTGTACAGGTCAAATCCAAGCGTTATCATGGAAACGCTTGTATATGAAACGTTACGTAGTAACGTGGCGATACACTACTGCTGATGTGTATGATAGCAACAAGACTCCGTGGCCTACTGACTTTGCGAATATATGAACGTGACAGTGAGTCTCTCTAATGTACTGATGGTTGCCGGTTACTGGAATGACTATGCTGCTGGTATGGTAAAGGCAGGTACAAAGGTACAATAAATGATACAAAAACTACAATCCTTTGCAGCTGTACCTAAGGCATCTAGTCCAACTGAAGGTTTAGTCTGAGGGTGTTACTTAATCTGCCGTTCTGTTATAAAAAAAAAAAAAGATCTATTAGATACATTGGGCTATAGGTTAGAAAGATTATAGAAAAATGCAGATCAGTTAGTAAATATTGCAGGGCTTATTACAGTCATCTGCAAAAACGTAAGTACCAAACCTACTTGTGCAAAACAACAATGGTAAAGTGCAGATAATAGACCTTAAACTCAACCTAATTGTTCAGCTGCAATTTGGGAAATAGATATCCATCCCCAACGTTTGGTTCCTGTTTGGTTATATACAAAGGCTACACAGATATACATATTCAAGAGGATATAGAATGAACAAGTAATGGAAACCTTACCAGTCCTCCCTTGTGAACACTTGCAATCTTATAGCTAGTCACAAGAATAAATGAAACTCTCAAAACTGCACATTACTCATATCATATCTTCGGATAGTACATCTTGTTTGGTAACAGTCAGTGTAATTGTTTTTTTAATATATTTGCTGTAAAGAAGGAACAAGTTAAAACAAAGCAAAATCAACTTGATGGTGTCTTTTTCATTTAAAGCAATACAAATTCAGTTCTGTATTTAGTCCACGGGGCGATACCGTGTCAAGTCTTTCAATCCAATATGCTTCACGCTGTTCCAGTCTTTTAGTAGTGCTAGTTCTGATGTTTGCCATTTGCACTACTTCAAGAATTTGAAATCGCATTTGTGCTATCTGGTGCTTAGCTTGATTAAAATGTCTGGCAATTGGCGAGTGTTGATTGTTGGTTCTAACATTTGATTTATGTTCGTTCCATCTTAGTCGTGCTTTTCTGCTAGTCTGTCAAATATACAGTAGGCTACAAGGGCACTTAATGCAGTATATAACTCCTTCTGACATGCAGGTAGAATAGTCCTTGATTTTTATTTTTTCTCCAGTTCTAGGGTGCCTGACCGTAGTACCCTTTATAATGTTATTACAATTGCTGCATGACATGCACAGAAATGTCACTTGTTTTTTTGACAGAACTTTCTTGGTCGTTTTGGGTTTGGTATTAACCAACAAGTCCCTCAAATTACTGCTCCGTTGATTAGCAAAGACAGGTCTTTCTTGAAACAGATTCTGAAATTTCTCATCGCAAGTTAACATAGGCCAGTGTTTAAGAATTGACTTCTTGATTTTGGATGACTGTACACTGTATTTACTGACAAAGACCAGTGGATTCTCTTAGCTGTTTGATACTTTTGTTGCTAGTAGATGTGTTCTTTCTTGTGTATCTGCTTTTTCTGCAACACAGTGCAGTTCTTCTTCTTTGAAGCCTCTCGCTTTAAATTTTGGGAACAAGTCTTCCTTTTCTTGCACATATTTGGAATCTATGTTGGTAATTCTTTTTATAGGTAGTAATTGACTAAATGGCAAACTGCGTATTGTGGCTGCTGGATGAAAACTCATCCTATGGAGGAGGTTGTTTCTGACAGTCGGTTTATGATATACTTCTGTGTTGAATGATGGTACATTTGGAATCACTAGAACATCTAGAAAATGTACACTAGGATGGCCTATTTCATACGTGAATTGAATTCTTTAATCTATCAAGTTGATGTATCCCAAAAAAGAGTCTAGATTTGCTTGTGGACCGGACCACACTAGGAAGTTATTGACAATATATCTGCCCCAGTGTTTAATGAATTGATGCCAAACCGGATGCTTGATGATGTGGTCTTCTTCGAATTTCAACATAAATGAATTAGCATAAGCTGGAATCATGGTGGCCCCCATGGCTGTGCCACTAATTTGTGAATAATATTGCTTTTCATATTGAAAATAAGCATTTTGTGCAATAAAGTCAAGCAACATCATGATCCATTCTTTGCATTCCCCTATTTCTTCTTCTTGTAATAACAGCCAATCCACTGCTAGTTTACCAAGACAGTGCAGAATAGAGGTGTACAGATGGTTCACATCAATAACTTCTAGGAGGTCTTGCTCTTCCAATTGAATGTTGTTCAATCTGTTCAGGAAATGTGTAGTATCTTTGATGTAAGTAGGATGTTTCTGTATGATTGGTTGCAAGATCGTGTCGATATAAATACCCAGAGGTTGGAGAATACTGTTGGTGGCAGCCACAATCGGTCGGCCAGGGGGCTTCAGAAGGGATTTATGGATCTTTGGAAGTAAATAGAGATGTGGAGTTTGAGGGAATTTCTGAGTCAAAAAATCTTTGTTTTTTTCACTTATCCATTTGTTCGCCTCTGCCATTTCAAGCATACTTTTGAGATTATTTGAGATTTCTCTGAGTGGATTGCAGAGTAAAACTTTGCAAATATTAGTTTTGCTTAGTTGTCTATGACATTCATCTTGATAATCAGCAGTGTCCATCACCACTAGGGCGCCGCCTTTGTCTGCCGGTCAGATGGTGATCGTATAGTCCTCATACAAATTCTTGATAACTGACAAGTCCCTGCGGTTAAGATTATGAAATTTGGGTGTTTTGAAGGAGATTTTCTTCAGATCTCATAGGACAGATTCATGAAAAATATCAATGATACTATGTGGTAAAGGTGGTATAAAAGAACTCTTGGATTTGAGTTCAAGATAGTTATGGGTTGTTTGTTCTTCAGATATGTCAGTCTCAGCAAAAATGCTCTCAGTTCATTTTCCGAACAAATTTGAAAAGTTCTACTTTGGTGTTGAAGAGGCTTGTACTGTAAGTTGGTACACAACTGAGTCCTTTTTGAAGAATTTGTTTCTCAACGTTGCTCAAATTGCGTTTGGATATATTGATAATTAGACTCTCCTGTTCGGATACCTTGTCTCTGGTTTCTGAGAGGTTTCTTTTCCTGTGGCCCCTCCTGGTTCTTTTCTTCCTTTCCCTTTGTCTAAAAAAGGCTGTCTAGGTAATCTCTCTTCTCTGAGTGTTCGATCTTCATTTCTTACAGTGACCTCGGTAGCGGTAATTTGCTCCTTATTGGAAGGAGTTGGCATTCTTGAAGTGCCTGGACGAGATTGCGTGTCAGAGTCTGAACTGGATTGATCAGAGGTACTCCTGGAGTGTTGAGGTTGTCCAGACTGTCTATTCTTGTCCATCCAGGTTTATACCTCATCATTATGGTAATCATAATTATCTCTTTTAAATTTGTGAATCTTTTTGCTTTCCAATTCTGATTTGTATTGTTCTAATATTTTGTCAATGTCTTCCAGCATGTTTTTCATTTCTTCATTACTCAAGCAGTCACTTAATTCAGATTTAATAGACTCAATATCAGTTGTGATTGATTTCAATTCATTAGCCAATTCCTGTATGGTCAAAAGAATTAGATCAAGTGAGCACTTGTTTAATATATTTTCCCATTTACGTACAAACTTCTTATTCTCCTTACATAAAGTTGGTCGTGCAGGCATCCGTAATCCCCTGGGGATCCGTTGGGCTCTATAATATTTTGTTAGTGTTACAGCATTGTAACGCTTACCTTAGACTCCTCAGGGACACCACGTGATATTCTGAACTTCTCAGGGTTCGCAGCTATCTTTTGTTCACTATCCCAACTGAACTCTCTTTCTATACCACAAAAACAAATTACCCCACGAAATGAATGAAAAGAGTTCTAATGTAGTGAAAATATTAAAAGGTTCAAATTCTTAAAAAACTGTGTAGTTCCGTTACCTTAGTTGGTGATTTGGTTAGCTCTCCATCCTGTTTCTGTGCAGGGGTGCATGTTCTGAAGAAGGGTCAAGACTAGGGAAGATGGACTGCCCAATATGAATTTTCGGTTATAAATAAATGCCTATGGTGAGGTGGAAAGAGAATAACCTATTTTCAACAACACAACCGTGACTGAAGAGGAAGGGTTGTTCTCAGGAAATCCTAAAAATATCTCAAAGGTGCTACTCCTAAAATATATCCTGTCAGGAGTGGTATTGCAACAAACTACTTAAGAAAGAAAAGAAACCTTACTGTGTCTAAAAACCGAATGTGCACAACCCTAAACCTTTTATGTACCTTAATGTGTGGAATTAGTGTACTTAACTTGTGACAGAAAAAACGGAACACTTCTGTTCTTAGAACAAAAATCTCCTCACAACCCCTTAGCTCCGTAAGGCTAATACGATACAGTGGTTAAACAAACACTCACCCTCTAAGAACAATGTGCACAGGGCACTAGCCTTTTAGGAACCGTTAAATCGGTATAGAGGAAAAAATGGGTAACGAATACTTGCTGTGGAAGGAGAGCGAACAGGAATGAGTGCCTCGAAAATCTCCTCACAAACCAAACACCAAAAGGAAATGCGTCTCCGCCAGCTCACACACTGACGAACGCAACTCCACACAGAGTTCCCAGAATTGTTGCCGCGGAATGGAACAGGAAAAACAATGACCATGGAACTACAGAGAGGGTTTCTATGGATTACAAGGGGAACTGAGGAATTCCTGTCAAAGGGATGAACCGCGGTAAGCGTCCGCTGACACAGCTGAAGACGCGAAGCGCCGTTGAACAAGGGGGAGGGGCTTAAGTACTCCAGAATGACAGAAAACTAGACCGCTTGCCCAATCTAGTGGTTGTAACATCAGGCGGCCATGTTGGTTGATGAGGAAGAGCCCCACCCTACCTATTCCTTGACCAGGACTTGTAAGCGGCCACCCAGGAAATTTGGGAAATTCTTTTGAGAGGAACCCCGTAGTCATGACAGTATTCCCCCCCAAGGCCCCTCCTAAACTGAATTCCCCCCTCCCTGGTTTGGACGGGTGGTTGCGGTGAAAGGTTCTGAGTACCCTAGGGGCATGAACATTCTCGCATGGTTCCCAAGTTCTGTCTTGAGGGCCATAACCCTTCCAATCCACTAAGTAGAATAGCTTATTACGCACAATCTTAGAATCTAAGATGGCCTTGACTTCATATTCTAGTTGGTCATTAGCTACAACTACAGGGGCTGGCGCTTCGGAAATTCGTGTGTTTGGATTAACAGGTTTTAAAAGAGATACGTGAAATACTGAATGGATTTTCATGGTTTTTGGAAGGGTTAGCTTCATGGCCACAGGATTGATGATTTTTTCAATAGCAAAAGGTCCCAGGAAGCGGGGAAGGAATTTTCTAGATCCCTTCAAGGTCAGATTTCGAGTGGCTAACCAAACCAAATTTCCCACTTCATACTCTGGTGCAACACATCTTTTGTCGTCAGCAAATTTCTTCTGGGATTCTTTAGCCAAAGATAATTGTTCTCGAGCTTGAGCTATGGCAGTGGAGATTTTTTCATGCAGAGATTTTACTGCTGGCATTTCTAACGGTTCCGGTGGATCGTAAACTGAGGTACGTGGATGTTGACCATGCAAGGTGTAAAAAGGACTCAAACCAGTGGAGGAATGGACAGAATTGTTATATGCATATTCAGTTATCCACAAAACGTTCAGCCAGGTGTCTTCTAGTTGATGTAACATACATCTAAGGTACTGCTCCAAGGTTTGATTGGTTCGCTCAGTTTGACCGTCAGTTTGGGGATGATGACTGGTGGACAAACGTACATCAATTTTAGCCAATTCACAACATTTTCTCCAAAACTTGGAGACAAATTGGCTTCCTCGATCAGAGATTATCACCGTAGGAAAGCCATGCAGCTTCACAATATTCTCCAAAAAGGTTTTTGCCAGCACTGAGGCTGATGGTAATCCTTTCAATGCTATGAAATGCGCCATCTTGGAGAACAAGTCCACCACCACCATGATCGTGTCAAACCGTTCACAAGGAGGCAAATCTGTGATGAAGTCCATGGAGATGGTGTGCCAAGGGGTTGGTGGCACATTCAACGGCAGAAGCAAGCCAGCAGGTTTCTTTTTTTGATTCTTGTTTTGAGCGCAGTTACCACAAGTTTTCAAATGCTGAATGATATCTTTTCTCCAAGTAGGCCACCAATATGACCTCTTAACCTTCTCCATGGTCTTTTTGATTCCGGGGTGACCTTCCAAAAGAGCGTCATGGTAGTTGGTAACCACTTTTTCTTGCAGTTGTGGCGTGGGCAAGTACAACCGTTCCTGATAAAAGGGAAGGCCCTCCTGCACAGTAAAGCCTTCTCCTCTGGATTCCCAGTTCAACAATTCATCCTGCGTAAGGTGGTTTTGAATTTCCATTTTTAATTCTTCAAGAGCAGAGTCTGTCGTGTTAATTACTCCCAGGATTTTTTCTCCAGAAATTATCTCCACAGGATTCACCGGCACATAGGCTTCTTCCCCGTTACCCATTCGTGACAAGGCATCCGCCTTTCCATTTCGCACTCCTGGTCTGAAGGTGATAACAAAATCATACTCAGCGAGAAAGAGAGCCCATCGAAACTGTCTTGAAGATTGTGCCCGTGCAGAGCGTAAGTATTGCAAGTTCCGATGGTCGGTGAAGATGGTCACAGTGTGTCGTGCGCCCAGCAAGTGATGTCTCCATTCCTTCAAGGCACAAATTATAGCCAAAAACTCCTTATCTGTAATGGTGTAATTCAATTCTGCAGCGGAGAATTTTTTAGACCAGAAGGCTACTGGGTGCATTTCTTGGGTGCCAGGATCACGCTGAGACAACACAGCTCCCATTGCTACATTTGAAGCATCGGTTTCAACCACAAACGGAAGATCAGGTCTCGGATGTTGTAGAACAGGTGCAGCAGTAAATTGTTCCTTTAGTTTCTTAAATGCCTCATCAGCTTCATTAGTCCATTCAAATTTCCTGTTTTTTCTAAGTAGGGAGGTGATAGGATGAACTAGGCGAGAGAAATCAGAAATAAACCGCCTATAGAAATTTGCAAATCCCAGAAAACTCTGGATTCCTTTGACAGAAGTTGGAGCAGGCCAAGACAGGATGGCATCAACTTTTCTGTTATCCATTTTGATTCCACTTGAAGATAGAATGAACCCCAAGAATTCAATTTCGGGGACATGGAAATGACACTTCTCCAATTTCACATACAGAGAATTTTCTTGGAGCCTTTGAAGCACCGATGTGACGTGCTTAACATGATCCGCCAGGTTCGCAGAGAAAATTAGAATGTCATCCACATAGACCACCACACAGATGTCCAGTAGTTCTCTAAAGATATCATTCATAAAGGACTGAAAGGCAGCAGGAGCATTGCAAAGCCCGAAGGGCATGACTTGATACTCGAAGAGCCCGAATCGTGTTCGAAAAGCGGTTTTCCACTCCTCACCTTTCTTAATGCGAATGAGATGATAGGCACCTCTAAGATCAAGCTTGGTGAATATTCGTGCCTGCTTCACCTGATCCAGCAAAGTCGAAATAAGGGGAAGAGGATAGCGGTTCTTCACAGTGATTTGATTCAGTGCTCTGTAATCTATGCAGGTTCGCAAATCCCCTTCCTTCTTGGGCACAAAAAAAAGAGGAGATGCCACCGGTGACTTGGACGGTCTAATAAACCCATTGGCCAGGTATTGATCCAGATAAGACTTCAGATGTGCATTTTCTTTTTCAGTGAGGGCATAAATTCTGCTGCAAGGAAGTTGAGCCCCTGGAATGAGATCGATTTGACAGTCATATGGTCTGTGCGGGGGCAAAATTTCCGCCTGCCGTTCTTCTAAAAAATGGCCTGGAATCTTTTGTATTCTACTGGTAACGAACCGATGAGGCCTAAAGTGGTGTTGCTTGTTATCTCAAACTGCCTGGCGTTTTTCGAACCTTCTGCAGAAAAACACATACTCTGACATTTGGAGTTAAACGTCAATGTCCGGGAACACCAATCGATCACAGGGTTATGCTTCTCCAACCAAGGTATTCCCAAGATGATCTGGAATTGAGGAGCTTGAATCAGGTCAAAAGAGATCCTCTCTCTGTGCCCTTCCTGGCAAAGCATCATGAGGGGGTCAGTGCACTGGGTTACGGGGCCTGACACCAAAGGTGTGCCATCCACCCCGGAAACATTTTCAGCTTCCAACTTATTCCTCAACGGGAATCCCAATTTACTAGCCAGATGTTGATCCATGTAGTTGCCAAAGGCCCCACAGTCTATGTATGCAACTAATGCATGCCTCTCTGTGGGGTTCTTCTGGCAAGAAAGGACTATAGGACACACGAAGTGTGAGGTCGCTGCAACCTTTTCCATGCTCGACAAGCGGACCTCTAGACTTGTCGGGCACTGGAGTTTTCCGCCGTCTGTTCTTTTTTATCCGGATTAATTCCTCCTAAAGGCTTCCGTGAAGGTTTTACTGGACAATCCTTTAAAAAGTGACCGGCCTTGCCACAATACAAACACAACTGTAGTTGTCGTCTCTTCTCTCTTTCTGCTTGGGAAATAGGGCCTCGAATTCCGCCCAACTGCATGGGTTCATTGGGAACATCCAATCCTGACTTCGACACTGGTTCTCTTGGACGGACTACAAAGGGTCGACTGTCCTGACGAGCTCGATCCGTCCTCCTATCCTGAAGACGATGATCCAACTGAATCGTCAGATCTATGAATTCTGTGAGACATTCAGGCGGATTGACAACTTGAGCGAGAACATCCTTCAGCTCATTGCGCAGACCACGATAAAACAACGTCACTCTCTTTTCTGTAGGCCAATTTGTTTCTGCCACTAATCGATTAAAAGTGGCTACATATGCAAAGCAGCTCCTGATTGCCCTGCTTAAGTGACAGTAACTCATTGTCCAATGCCTGACCTTGTGAATGGCGAGCAAACAGTTTCTCTAACTCTCATTGGAATTCTGAAAAGTTCTGTAACACGGGATCATCCCGATTACCAAAGGAATGGACCAATCGGCTGCATGACCACCTAAATAAGACAACACAAAGGCAACCTTTGATTGGTCAGTGGAGAACACGCCAGGTCTGCACAAAAAATGTAGTCTGCACTGATTTAAAAACACTGCAAACCTTTTTGGGTCCCCCGTGAATCTTTCGGGAGGGGCCAAGGGAATATTCCCTGGAATCACCACTTGGACTGGAACTGAGGGCGATGTTGATGAGGAAGCTTGGGCATTACCTTGGGGAAGGGGCACCTGTCCCGCCTGATTCTGTAATAACTGGCGAGCCAATTCTTCAGTTCGTTCCCTATTGATTCCCAGTTCCCTTCTAAGAGCACCGGTTTCGGTCCGGGCTGCATGGACTTCAGCTCTAAGTTCTCCCAATAGTTGAGCCAACTGGTCTACCTCAGAAGTTCCCATGATGCCCAGGCGGAGTATTTTTTTTTATGGGGGCTTCGCGTTCTGTAACGCTTACCTTAGACTCCTCAGGGACACCACGTGATATTCTGAACTTCTCAGGGTTCGCAGCTATCTTTTGTTCACTATCCCAACTGAACTCTCTTTCTATACCACAAAAACAAATTACCCCACGAAATGAATGAAAAGAGTTCTAATGTAGTGAAAATATTAAAAGGTTCAAATTCTTAAAAAACTGTGTAGTTCCGTTACCTTAGTTGGTGATTTGGTTAGCTCTCCATCCTGTTTCTGTGCAGGGGTGCATGTTCTGAAGAAGGGTCAAAACTAGGGAAGATGGACTGCCCAATATGAATTTTCGGTTATAAATAAATGCCTATGGTGAGGTGGAAAGAGAATAACCTATTTTCAACAACACAACCGTGACTGAAGAGGAAGGGTTGTTCTCAGGAAATCCTAAAAATATCTCAAAGGTGCTACTCCTAAAATATACCCTGTCAGGAGTGGTATTGCAACAAACTACTTAAGAAAGAAAAGAAACCTTACTGTGTCTAAAAACCGAATGTGCACAACCCTAAACCTTTTATGTACCTTAATGTGTGGAATTAGTGTACTTAACTTGTGACAGAAAAAACGGAACACTTCTGTTCTTAGAACAAAAATCTCCTCACAACCCCTTAGCTCCGTAAGGCTAATACGATACAGTGGTTAAACAAACACTCACCCTCTAAGAACAATGTGCACAGGGCACTAGCCTTTTAGGAACCGTTAAATCGGTATAGAGGAAAAAATGGGTAACGAATACTTGCTGTGGAAGGAGAGCGAACAGGAATGAGTGCCTCGAAAATCTCCTCACAAACCAAACACCAAAAGGAAATGCGTCTCCGCCAGCTCACACACTGACGAACGCAACTCCACACAGAGTTCCCAGAATTGTTGCCGCGGAATGGAACAGGAAAAACAATGACCATGGAACTACAGAGAGGGTTTCTATGGATTACAAGGGGAACTGAGGAATTCCTGTCAAAGGGATGAACCGCGGTAAGCGTCCGCTGACACAGCTGAAGACGCGAAGCGCCGTTGAACAAGGGGGAGGGGCTTAAGTACTCCAGAGTGACAGAAAACTAGACCGCTTGCCCAATCTAGTGGTTGTAACATCAGGCGGCCATGTTGGTTGATGAGGAAGAGCCCCACCCTACCTATTCCTTGACCAGGACTTGTAAGCGGCCACCCAGGAAATTTGGGAAATTCTTTTGAGAGGGAACCCCGTAGTCATGACAAGCATGGAGTTTGCGATTAATCTCTTTCCTAATGAGATACTCCAGTTGTCTGATTTTTTTAGTTGGATCTGTTTCCAGGATTTGTTCATAGGCATAGCTTTCCTGTAGCTTCACTGTATATGGGATGTTTGAGATGAGTCTGTAGTTGGTTAGATCATCCATGTTTCCCCATGAGTCTTTAAGGAGTGGATTGATGTATGGTGATTTGAAGGCTTGTTACACCATTCCAGTTGCTAGTTAGTGATTGAAGAGGTGGAGGAAATATTCTGCCAATGTTTTCTGTGTGAAGATAGTCTTGTATATGCCTGGTGGGCAAGGGTCTGCTGAGAGCCAGCTCTGTTGTTTTTGCTCACCAGGCTGTTGAAATTTTCTTTTGAGATTGGTGTGAGATAGTTTAGTCTAGAAGTTGGTTCTGGTACTGACTGGTTAAGGGGGTGTTGTTTTTGTAGGCATGCTCTTAATGACTTGCTGGATGTTTGTGATTTTGTTTTTAAAGTTGTCTGTATGATACCTTGCAAATTCTCCACTAAACTTGTCTGAGAGTGAGTTTGTACTTTGCCCTCTGTCTCATAGACAACCGGCTGGCTGGGGAGGTGGAGGTGAAGCGGGGAAAGTTCACGAGTATACGGTCAGTAAAGTTGAGAACTGTGTCCAGAGGTGAAAAAACATAGTTGGGAAGGCCAGAGAGTAGACTGGCACAATTGTCAAAACAAAATAGCACCAATTGGCTGATTAGCTGCTTAGCAGTGTTGATGGGAAGAAGTTTAATTTTTCTGATGTTGAGGAGATAATAAGATTTGGATATGAAGGGAGAGAAGTTGTGAGATGGGTTGAAGATGACAACAAGGTGGTGTGCAGAAGCAGAGTAGGGAAGGTAGTCATGAAAGTGGAATAGAAGATGGGGAGACAAAGAGATATTCATTTGGATGGGTAGAAGAGAACTTCATGAGCGAGTGAAATGCCATCCAGTATTTGATGGTGGAGAGACAGTTAGACATTTTTTACCACAGCTCATGGATAAGGAGGGAAAGGAGAAGAAGATCTGAGTGTCATCAGCAAAGAGTTGATAGGAGAACCCTTAAGAGGAGAAATGACTCAGTAGAGCACAGATGTCTGAGGCCAGATTGAACTGGATCCTGGAGGTTGCGTGTGTCAAGGAACTCAGTGAGTTTGTTGAAAACTACATGGTCTAGGGTTTTGGAACAGTGGGGTAGAAGAGAGACAGAATGAAAGTTAGCAGGACGGTTAGGATATAGGTCAGGTTTCTTAAGCACAGGGATGACAGTAGCCAACGTGTAGGATTATGGAAAAGTGTCACTGTCAAGAGAGTAGCTGAAGAGGGAAGAAAGATGTGGAGCAACAATGGGAGCTATGGGTCTCACTATGTGTGGGGATAGAGGTTGATGGGGGCACATGAATGGTTAGCCCAGAGGAGAAGGTCAAGAAAATCATCAGGTTTAGTGGGTGCAAAGGAATACATTGTCATAGGAGAGGAGTGTAGACGTGCTGGAGGATAGTGAGCAGTTGGGTGGGATTGGCGGGAATAACATTTTTAGGGATTTTGCACGCTGGAAATGTGTGAAGAAAGATAGAGATTTAGATTGTTTGAAGAAAGAATAGAGAGATGGGAGCAGCATTTAGGAGGTGAGAGAATTGAGTTGAGAGATTTTGGGCAGTGCCTAGATTGAGAGGATTGAGATGAAATGAGAGAGAGATAGAAGTCACATTTGGCAGAGTCGAGGCAAGAAGAGTAGTTTTGAAGGTAGAGCTGGAGATCTGAGGAATGTCTAGCTCTTTGCTAAGTGCAAAGGTTTTTCTTGATTATAGTTTTCAGGATGCAGATGGTAGGTTTAATCCAAGGCTCTGGAGGGGAGGGTTTAGGAGTGAATGTAGTTAGGAGGAAGCAAGACGAGAAGGGAGCATTAAGGGAGCGTTGAAGATAATTAAGGGTTTATCAGTGGATGGAACAGTGAATTCTGCATTGGTTGAGAAAGAGTGGTGATGGTGAGAAAGGTATATAGGAAATTTGCTGGAGGGGAACCAGCTCTTGGTAATGGAAGTGTTAGAGAGATTGTGGTGAAGGTAGGAGTGGAGATTGAGGCAAAGACGATGGAATGATCAGAGGTAGATGGAGCAGTGGAGATATTAGAGGAAGATAATTTAACAGAGATAACAATAAGGTCCATGGAGTTGCCATTTGAATGGGTGGGCAGAGAGTGGACAATAGAGAGTGGGTGGTTAAGGAGAAGAGAGCTAAAGTCAGCGGATAAAAGAGTAGTGAGAGAGGGGAGAATAAAGTAAACAGTGGCAATGAGTTGATGTTGAGGAGGAAGGGAGTCAATTAGTGGGGAGATGTGGTCAATAAATGTACCAGTGGGATTGGGTGGCCAATAGAGAGATATAATATGAATGCAGTGATTGTGGAGAGTATTTAAAAGAGGGAGAACTAGTGGGAGATAGGGCAATGGGAGAGATAGGAAGTTTGAAAGTTATGAACATTCCTACACCATCACCCCTACCAGTTAGGAGGGGGAAATGGGTGAACGTGTAGGCAGAGTAGTGTAGGGTGGCAAGGGTTGCAGAGTCTGAGGGAGAAATCCAGGTTTCTGTAAGGGTATTGAGGTCAAGAGAGGGAGAATAGGAAAGACGCAGGTTGAAGGTAAAGGAAGTCTTGTTACAGACCTATTGTGCATTCCAAAGAGCAATACAAATAGAGTGAGATGTAGAAGCATACTGGTGTTGAGTCTGAAAAATAGATAGGTGCTGTGAGTAATTGTGGGAATAGGAAGTGTGATGAAATTTAGCATTAGGGATTTTGTGAATAGAGAGAGTAGTTGAGCGAGAAGAGGTGTGGCATTTGGGAAAATAGAGATAATACGATAGGAAGAGAGTTGAATGGTTTTGAGCAGGAGAATGAAGAGAGAAGTAGCAGAGAAAGGAAGAGATAAGGGCAGTGCATGGTGAGGGTGTGCCAATTGCACTCTGAGGTAAGGAGGCATACAAAATGCACTGAATCCTAGGACAGCAATGATTTATGTGTATTATTCCCTCCCAATAATGCAAACAACAAACAATATAACTTGCATGGATGACATTGTACTTACATATGTGCAGGATAATATGTTCTAAAATATGGTCCAATTCCTGCAATTTATGGGACATGTATTTTATCCATTTTTATAGTGTACTCGAGTTGCGGTGCGTGATGCCAATCTTGTGCTTTTTCTCCCTCCCTTTTTCTCTCTCACACACACACAAACACTGTTTTCTTCTGACTTCCCTATTTCCATCAGTGTCTCTCCCTGTGTGTCTTTCTTTCTGACACGCAGCAGGTCTCTTTCTATATGCCTGAGAGTTGTCTTGTCAGGTGTTTGTTTGTTTGTTTGTTTTTATTACTTATATTGCGCACCAGACCCAGGGGTAACCGGGCGCATTTTGTAAGACAACTTAAAGCTTAGTTACAAGATCACATGGCAAGTAGAGCAACAAGAAACATATAAAGTAATAATATACAACAGAATATACAGGAATATACAACAGGTGAAAAAGAGCATGTAATTTACAGTCCTAATCCGAAACTCCAAGGGAGTGAATAAGTCCAGGCAGTGGGTGATCTATTGTGTGTCTGCATTTTTGATCCACGTTATGAGGTTGTGTCGGAAAGTGAGGTAGGGTTGGTCAGTCTTCAGGGTGGATGGTAGTGAGTTCCAGAGTTGAGCTGCTTTCACCTGAAAGCTGCAGCCACCGACTTTAGTCAATTTAACTCTAGGTATGGATATGTTGTTGGAGTTAGCAGATCTGGTGAGTCTTGTTGGTTTTAATCTAGTGAATCTCGCAGATAGGTACTGTGGTGCGGCATTGTTAAGGCATTTGTGGACCAAAGAGGCGACTTTTAGTGGATTTTCTCTTGAGTAGAGAGCCAGTTATTGGCTCGTCTGAATTCAGTGATCTGGGCTCTCCTGGGAATACTAAGTGCTGCTCTAAGTGCATTGTTCTGCAAAATTTGAATTCTTTTGATAACTTCCTTATTAGCCCCAATTTAGAGCGAATTGCAGTAGTCCAGCTTTGATAACATGAGCGCTCTCTCAAGTGTGATGCAGCTATTGTTTGATAGGAAGGGTTTACCTGCTCTTATCAGTTTACAGGTGTAGGCAGTTGCAGAAGCCATCGCATTGACCTGCTTGTTGAAAGAGAGGGTGGAGTCCAGGTAGAAACCCAGAGTTTTTACAGCATTGGAGGTTGTAATTTGGTTGTTGTCAATATTAAAGGAGGAATAGTTGGGGCCCAGTTTTTTGAGGGTGGGAGGTGTGCCTAGGATGATGATTTCAGTTTTGTCATCATTCAGGCATAGTCCGTGAGTGGCCATCCATGCCTGGATGATGAGATACACTCTGTTCACCAAGGCCAAATCCTTGTCGTAATCACCAGTAAGCGGTAGGAGAATCTGAGTATCATCTGCATAATTAGTGTAGGTGATACCAAGAAGGTCCAGATCATCGAAAAGGGGCTTAGTGAAGATGTTGTAGAGTGTAGGAGAAACACAAGATCCCTGGGGCACACCACATGTGATGGGGATGGAGTCTGCTGCCGCAGTGGTGGAGAAGACTCTCATGGTCCTGTTATTGAGGAAGGATTGGATCCAATTTGTGGCTTCTTCTGAGAAGTGCGCGGCTATATCCAAGTGCCTACAAAGGACCTTGTGGTCAACAAGGTCAAATGCAGCTGATAAGTCTAGGAGGAGGAGTAGGGCTGGTTTGCCTTGATCCCTTAGCTCATCAATTTGCTCCTTTAGGTCTAAGAGGGCAGTTTCGGTCCCATGCTGGGGGTGGAAGCCAGACTGCCGTACTCCTAGTAAATTGTTGGTTTCAAGGTGTTTCTGTATTTGTGAGTACGCCACTTTATTTATGATTTTTAAGAGGAATGGCACAGTGGTGATTGGGCGGTAGTTCGTGGGTATGGCAGGGTCTAGCGTCTGTTTTTAAAGCAATGGGAGTACCCAAGATTCTTTTAGGTTACTAGGTATGGACCCTGTTGCGAATGAGGCGTTAATGAGTTTTGAGATAAAGGGAGCCAGGTCTCTAACTGCGTCCTTTATCAGTTGGGCTGGACATTGATCCCCCTGGCAGTTAGATGGTTTGAGTGACAGTATGATTTTTTCTGTCTCAATAATAGATACTTTGGAGAACTTGAAACGAGGATTGTTGATGTTATTTTTAGGATGGGTGACAGCTGTTTTGGGCTTAGTATCGAGACTGAGGGAGGATTTTTTTGTGGCAATTTTAGATTGGAGAGTTGTCACTTTGTTAGCTAGGGCTTGCTGAATGTTGGTGCACCATGTTTTATCTTTGACACAGTTGTCAGGCACTGGGATGGGGGATTCTATTTCCTTTAGGATAATGAAGAGTTCCTTCATGCTAGAGTTGGCTTGGGCTATTCTAGTGTTGTAGGTTTCCCGTTTAGCCGACAGTATTTCCTTTTTGTAGAGGGTAGATATATCTCTCAGGGTGCTCTTATTTTCTTCCGATGGTTGTAGTTTCCAAGCGACCTCACATTGTCTTTTTTTGGTACGAAGAGTTTTTAGATGGGGGGTGTACCAGGAGTTGAGGTGGGCTTTGGGTTTGCTGCGTCTCACTTTGAGTGGTGCAATTATGTCCAAGGCAGAGGACATAACTTTGTTGTATACATTCACTAGAATTTCAGGGTCCAGGTTATCTGGTAGTGAGTTAAGTGTGGGGAGGATGAGCGGGAGTAGGTTATCTGGGGTGATGTTTTTCTTGTTTCTGGTCGGGATGGATGGTGCTGGCTGGACTGAGGTAGAGGTAGGTCTGACCATTTCTAGAGCAAATGTTATCAGGTGGTGGTCTGTCCAGATTAGTGGGGAGATCGATAGGATGGAGGCATTGCAGTTATGGTCTGCCACCCAATCAAGTATTCTACCCTTGTTGTGGGTCGGGTAAAGTACTTTTTGTGAGAAGCCTAGTTCAGAGAGTAAGTTAGCCACTCTGCTTGCCTGTGGGTCGTTTTGGTGATTGAAACCTAGGTTAAGATCCCCTATTAGGATGACTTGTGTTGATTGTTTTAAGTTATGTGATAGAATGGTAGAGATGTCCTCCTCGAGGGTTCCAATAGGGCCTGGAGGTCTATAAATAAGGTGGATGGTGAGGGTTTGGGAGTTGTTAATAACTAGTTTAGCTGTTAGGATTTCGCATGATTTAGTGTCATTCGAGGGAGCTAGCCTGGTGGATAAGTTGGATTTAACAATAAGGGCTATGCCACCTCCACAGGCTTCGGCTCTGTCTGCTCTTAGGAAGGTATAGCCGTTGGGGATTGCTAACATGATGGCTGGTCCTGCGGCGGCATGTAGCCAGGATTCCGTAATGGCCAGGAAGTCAAGGTTTTCGGTCTGGATAAGATCAGCAATCTCAATGGCATGAGCAATCAAGGACCTAGCATTAATTGGTGCACCTTTTAGGTGCGGGCTTGTGGATGGGGGTGTGCATATCTTTTCTTGGGTCATGACAGAAGTATGAATACGTGCATTCTGTGTCTTAAGGTTTAGGCTGTGTGGTCTTTCTATACCCCTATTAGGTGTGGGTTTGCTACGGTTAGATGCGGTCAATGTTCTGGCACGTGGTTCATATAGTTTTGCAAGTCTGGCTCGGAGTCTAGCATTTCTAGATATGGTGTTGCATGGTTTAGATTCGAAGGTCCTATATTGTTGAGGTTCCCGGTTAGGTCATTACGACTCATCAATGGTTGGGGTTGAGTCTGTGTCATGGCAGGGGAGTGGGCTGAGCGTTGAAGGGTAGTGTATTCAATGGTGGAAGTGAGTCTAAGTATGTAGACTAGGAATGTTGTTAGTGTGAGAAGGGCGAATATGGCTTGTGAGGTTTGCATCTTGTGGCGTTACCGTGGAAGGGTGGCAGTTCGGTCTAAAATAAAGCTTTGTGTTCCAGCCTAATCAAGGTTAGAGCATGTGCGAATAAGACAGATAACTCAGGTATAGTAGGCGGCAATGGGGCAATAGACTTAGATGGAACACCTACATTTGAGATAATAGCAATTGACTAGAAATAAATGCAGCTATCATGGGCAGGCTAAATGCAATTATCATAGGCAAGCTGAATGCAGTTATCATAGGTAGGCTAAATTCAACTTTCAAAATACAGCTTTCGGGGACAGGCTGAATGTAACTATCATAGGCAGGCTAGATGCTGTTGTCAGGATACATTATAATGGCAGGCCAGACGCGGCATTCAAAAAGCAATGCACCTTTAGACGTTTAAATACAGCTATCATGTGTAGCGCAGTGGCTAGTGGAGGCATATGCATGTGTAACTGGGGGCCATACAGTGAGTATACCTACTAAGTGGTGGTGTAACAGGTGAATAGGGTTAGCTGGCAGTCGGCATAGTTTGGGTGCGATTAGCTTTACATATGCAGTAGCAAGTACTCAGCGTTCACATGTGGGTTACCTGTGATGTAATACAGTGGCGGAACACCAGTTGGATATGGTGTGCAGCTGGGGTCAAGTCCAGTGGATAGTCTGGGTAGGTCCAGGAGCCAGGGGGCGTGATGGTAGTGAGCAGGGCTGATAGGGGTCGGGCGTAGTGTCCTGCCACAGCCTGCAGCTCAGTCAGGAACTGAGGTAGCCTTGTGTAGACAGCAAAGGCCAAATGGCATCCGGTGCTTTTGGAAGAGATGCAGCACCCTTCTAAAGCTTGGGTGCTGGATGGGGCTTGTAGGTATCAGGGTTCACGTTGTGGGTGAGGATTAGTAAATGCCACAGCCTTTCGGCAGTGAAACAGGGATCATGACATGGACTCAAATGTGTTTGCTATTGCCACGCAGGCTGTTGCTGACAGCTTCGCGCCCAGAAGCAACAAATAGTGTCTTGGGGGGAGAGGGTGTTTGCTAAACCAGATATGAAAAAGAGAATGATAATTGTATTTTACTAACAGCGTCAACTATGTCTCTCAAAAATATTACAAATGTTCATTTCTATTTAATTATCACTTTCTCTATATATAGTAGTCATAATGAGAATGCTACACTTGTCTGACTGAGCAAAAAAAATGGTCAAAGTCTACAGTAACAACATACATTCTTTTCAGAGAGGTTATCATTCCAAAATGCACAGTCTGGTACACTATTACCGTACTGTTTGAAACTATGAGAAATGGGAAGGGACAAATTGCAACAGTGCCGGTCACCTTTGCATAAAATGAAAGAGCATTATGGGAATATACCACAGACCTTTACATTTGATAAACATATCTGTGATGACAGGGTTATATTATTTAATGAATAACTATATAATGTGCACAGCCTTGATGCTCGTTTCATTTTTCACAACACTCATCTTATCTTTAAAATGTTTGCAACATTTGACCTTCTGTGCTAGTTTCTTTGGATATGGCTGTGAGAATAATATCTTATGGAGCCTGTCACTATGTTGGGATCTGGTGACAAGGGTTCCTTACCCACACTGAACTTTAACCAAGTCCGAGGGTAAGTCTAGCTTTCCATATGCTCTGTTTCCAATGCACGGACATCATTAGAGAATTACATGTATATACGATTGCTTTTATCCTGCTTCCCTGGTAGTATCTGCCATAAGAACTATCTAGTGTCTGGCAATAACTAAAAAGAACATGTATACTTGACATATGTTTAAGAGGATGCATTTCAGTGAGTGAAAACACCTAACAACATTCAGCCTCTGCACATTAAGAATGGGATGTTCCTGCTGAGTTTATAAAAAATAGAATGTATGAGAGAGTAAGCCCCCTACGAACCGCTACATACCCTTCAAGTCGTCAGAATTATGTTATATGAAATGCAACGTTCAAATACAGAAACACAATGGGCCTCATTACGAGTAGCCCAGTAAACGCGGGATTATTACCGGCATGCCGGAATGAGCGGGTCTGTGCTCGTATGAACCCGCTAATAGCGGGTGATTACGAGTGCGCGAGCACGCCCGTTCCCCCATGCCGGTAATGGCAATACCGCCATGCCGCTAGAGGGCCTCCAACTCCCCTATACCGGCATCGCGGATCCGCCCATAGCGGTACCGCCTCATACCAACCCCTAAATACGTAATACCACCATGGTAATACCGTGTTTGCAAAAAACGGACCCGGAAATTACGTCATCGCGCGGGAACGGGAAATGGGCCGGCGGCCATCTTTAAAAACACAATCCATTGCCATCCTGCCCAACCCCAGTCCATTTGTGTTGTGCTGTGGCAGAAAACAGAAAATAACCAGGATGTCCAAGGCAACCTGGAAGATGACCCCCAGGAAGCGTAAACAGCGTTTTTCAGACGCTGAGCTTAGTATGCTCGCTGACACCCTGGCCCAGCATGCGGACACCATCAGGAGTACCGACATGAAGCATGCGGCCCAGCCCAAAAAGAGGGAAGTCTGGCAGGAGGTCGCACAGAGGGTGTCGGCAGTGGGAGCCACCCCAAGGAGTGTGCGTGACTGTCGCAAGCGGTGGGATGACCTCCCCCTCAGGGTGAGGAAGATCCTGGCAGACAACAGGAGGGCCGCCATGGCGACAGGCGGGGGGCTACACTCACCAGTGAAGTTGACTCCATGGGAGGAGACAGCCAGTACCTTTATAGATCTGGAGTCCATAGAGGGAATTGGAGAGCAGGAGAAGGGCGCCGCATCATCCCAAGAAGAAGGTGAGTGACCCATCACATCCCTGTAGGGTAAACCATGATGTGGCACAAATGATGTGGAAGTGAGACTAGGCAAGGCAATGCATGTCCCAGGCCCACATCAACACATCCAGTCAAGAATGTGTGCCACACCCTGCCACAGACAAATTCATGCTGAGTGCCAATCCCAATCCCAACACATGTGCAACATGACTCGACCGTGCCCATGTAACTCACCACACAGACACCATACCAATGCCATGCCACCAGTCATGCATTGATTGCCCACATGCCCCCTCAGAACACCTGTAGGAATTGGATGCATGAATGTATGAACATATCACAGCACAATAGATTATTGCTGCCATGTGACACCATCACTGATGACCTGCATCTCTTCTATCCCCCAGGCACCGATGAGGAAGATAGCAGGCAGGACAGGGGTGCAAGTGCATCTACTTCACGGCAAGGTCCAGCAGCAGCCACCCACAATAGTGGGAGGCGTTTCCATTCCCGCTCCGCCAACCACCGTGGATGTTGCGGATGCTGATGTGGAGAACGAGGGTGACACAGTCATGTCCACCACACCCACCCCAAACCCCATTAACAGTCTCCCCCCCCACAGAGGCCGAGAGCAGCGACGATCCATGCCTCCACGACTCGGACGTTGGAGAGTTTGACATATGCCTGTTTGAGGAGGACTGTGCCCTGGACGTGGTCCCCACGCAAGTGCCTACCACCACCCTGCTACCACCACCCTGCCTACCACCACCCCGGCCACCAGCACTCCTGCTGCCACCGACTCCTTCGAGGCTCGCCTGTCAAGGGTTGAGGCACGACAGGATTCGATGCTTGAACTAATGCAGCAACAAATTGCCGATGGTAATGACTCCATGAGGGCCATTGCTACAGCCATCGCTGCCAACACTCCTGCTGTTGAGGCATCCACAACTGCCATGAGGGAGTGTCTGGGGGCACTTACGCAAGCCCTGATGTCAAACCTGCCTCAAATGCAGCGCCCACACCTTGGGGCAGGCATGGGACCGGCCACTGACACCTCCACTGCCACAACCCCTTCGACCTCAGCCAAATCAAGCCCCGTGCGGATGACGCGGAGGAGTGCACGGTGCTTGGACATGGCACCCCCGGATCCCAAAATAGCAAAGAAGTAGAGTGGGCAGACAATGCCATTGAACAAATGGACGTTGGTCAAGGGAACAGTGTTTGGTGTACATATGGGGACATATGGGGTTTGTAGGGTGGGTGAGGGAGTTCACTGGGTTTTTTTTGGGGTTTGTAGGGTGGGTGAGGGAGTTCACTGGGGTATTGTTGGGGTTTGTAGGGTGGGTGAGGGAGTTCACTGGGGGTTGTGAGGGGAATATGTTTACATTATCACGTGTCTGAAAAATGGCTGGACATACTTCATTTTGTGCATGTACATTTAATGTGTGATGGTGTACAGTGGTGAACTTCTAACAAAACAAGTGTGCATGTCCACATGCAGCCAGTGTGTCACTGGCACATTACTTTCATGGTCCCTGCGTTTCAAAAGTATTTGTCGATTAGTGCTTGGCATACAGCATGGCCATCCCGTGCATCACGTACTGGCAGGGGGGCTTCTTCGCCTCCATCTCCATCCCCTTCATCCTCACCCTGCCCATGCATGTCAATGTCAGGTGGCAGTGGTACATTCCTCCGGACGCACATGTTGTGCAGCATGACACAGGCCATGGTGATCTTTGCCACCTTCTCAGGCCTATAAAGAAGTGCCCCACCAGACCTGCTTAGACAGCGGAACCGCGCCTTCAACAGGCCAAAGGTCTGCTCAATCACAACACGGGTACAAGTGTGCACACAATTGTACTCCTCTTCATGGCTGTTCTGCGGGTTCCGCACAGGGGTAAGTAGCCACGGCCTCAAGGGATATCCTCCATCACCTGCAAGCAGATACAAATAGGTGTGTGTCACTCTTAACAGCTACCTTCAGGGAGCACAGTCATGGCAGCAGCTATTTGGTGCGGGCATGCACATGTCCCTATACGTATACAAAATAGTCACCTAGATGCAATATATACTGTAATAAGGTGTGGTACACTGGATGGGGTTAAATAGATGATGCAGGGTGTAATCATGCATGCTGAGGCAGATGTGCTGTGGTAGTGCGACAATGTTTAGCCTCCAATTCATGCTGTATATTCTTCACTATGCATGGTCACACTAGCCACATTGCCACAGTTGACATCCTGTTCAGTCATGCATTGCTTGCCATCACCATGGTGGCCTGGTTGTGCCTCTTATTTGTTGTCATCCATATGCATTATTTGTGATATGTGGCCCAGTGATGTGTCATGTTCCGTTTGGCTGGTTCAGGTGAGGAGTGTTTAGCTCTGCATACATTCTCCACTCACTGACTATTGCCACATTTGTGCACTATTCCCCCCCTTTCCCACCCTGGTGAACTATTCGCCCCCCTTTCCCACCCTGGTGCACTATCCCCCCCTTTCCCACCCTGGTGCACTACCCCCCCTTTCCCACCCTGGTGAACTATCCCCCCCTTTCCCACCCTGGTGAACTATTCCCCCCCTTTCCCACCCTGGTGCACTATTCTCCCCCCTTTCCCACCCTGGTGCAGTAGCCCCCCCTTTTTGCACCGCACACATCAGTACCCCACAGCACAGCCATGAGACAGTTGTGCAACTCACCAAGCAGCCAGGCACGTGGTCCAGCATGTCGCTCCATGTGACGAGGTAGCGTGTAGTTGCGCAGTACCATGGCATCATGTGTGAATCCAGGAAATCGGGCGCAGCAATGGGTGATGATCTTGCGGGAGTCACATACCATTTGCACATTGATGGAGTGGTATTGCTTGAGATTGCGGTACACCGCCTCTATGGCATGGGGGACTACCAATTCCACATGGGTGCAGTCGATGGCACCAACACAATTGGGCATGCCTGCCAGTGCATGGAAGCCTACTTTGGTTTCGGCTATCTCCTGGGCAGTCTGTGGTAGGGATATGTGGGTGCTTGCGTGCTTCAGGGGGGCATCCAGCACTTGGTTAAGCATGCGTGAAAATAGTTGTTGTGAAATGCCTTGCAGCTGGCCCACTGTGTGTTGATAGGTGGTAGGTGTGTTCCTGTGGCCAGGAAGTGTAGCACAGACACCACCTTCAGTAGTGGGGGGATGGCAGTGCGTATTTCTATGTGGCTTGCAATGTCGTTCTGTATCATATCCACTATGGTGGTGATGGTGTCACGGTCCAATCGGTACAGGGTGTGGATCTGCTCAGGGGTTAGGTTAAATGGGCTGGGTCTGGTGCGAGGGATTGGTGGCTGCCTACGAGGCACTGGTGGCTGCGCTGGTGGTAATTGCTGGGCCTGTCTCACCTTCCTTCTCCTCCTGCGTCTCCTCTGTGCTGCCTGTTGTTGCTGCTGCAATTGTTGTTGTTGTTGTTACTGTTGTTGCTGTAGTTGTAGCAGTATAGGCATGTCCTCCAGCGCCATGATTGCAACAGCTAGTGGTAGCATTTTGGTGTAGGAAGGAGTGTGGTGTGTAGGTGTGCTCCTTTTGTTCTGGAGCAGTCTACATTGCCTACACCTGTGGGGGGTGTGTGGTGTGTGGCTGTGCTCAGTTTATACTGGCCCAGCCTCCATTGACTCCACCTGTGGGGATTGTGTGCACCTGTGGCAGCTGCCTTGTATCCTGATTGCTGTTTGCGGGTGGTCCTCGATGCCTGTATGGCCGGCATCGTGCAGCCTGTGATTACCGGCTTCGCGATGCCGGTATTTGCATGTCTGCGTAGGTTTGGGTTTCCCCCTATTACCTGCATGCCAGTATTTGCTCCCTGAAGGGGCGCGTGTACGCGCCTTTTCCGTTATTAGCGGCATCGTTATTTAGGGTGCCGCTAATACCGGGTTTGTGGGTCGGAATGCAACGGGATGGTAAACGATGCTGGTATTACCATACCGGCATCGGTTTTGCCTTACCGGGAAACCTCGTAATGAGGCCCAATATCTTTTTTCTTTTTTAAATAGCAATAAAACTGAATATTTATCGATATGTATATGTACAACAGGAGAAAGTTATACAATCGTTTCCTCAACAATTTCATCCAGATAGTTCGACTCATTTATGCTTGGTCACTTCACCTGTTCTGATGTGAAGTGGTAAGGATGCACAGTTACCCAAAAGGTCGTAAGAATGTCAGTGGCATTTACAAGGCGAAGCCAAGCCGGTAAACATTTAGTGGCAGTGCCATTTTTAAGACAAGGAATCCGATTTGTGTTTTATAATGTCTGCATAAGGTGCACAGAAAAACATACAATGAATACATTATTTAATGATACCCAAATTAGATAAATACATGTCATACAAATCCTGCAGATTAAGCCATTTATTTCTGACAACTCTATAGAGAGCACACCAGTCTGTGTGAGTAAGCACTAAATGATATTTACAATGGTTAATCGTCCTAATCTTTAGTTTTATTTTGACATGCCATGAAAGCAGCTTTGTGCAATAATTTCAAATCATTACAATGCAAACTATAACAATACATCACTTCATTGGGATTTTAAAACAAATCATACAACATATCCAAACAGTTAATGCCCACCTGGACATAGGTTTAGGAATATGATATTAAACACAAAAAGGATGTATGCCCTATAATCATCATAGTCCCTCCTATATGTCTTAAATACCAAATTCGACTAACCCTAGATCTATACCCCAATCTTCACTGTCCACAGCCTTAGAGTTAATGCCCACGGTTTTAGCAAATAAGGTATGTCGCGTTCACACATTGAACAATAATGTACTGACTGTGAAAACACATTTTGGGTGCTGTGTAGATTTGCATCATTGTACTGTTATCACCATATTCCTGACTAAGAAAGATTGATGTCTGTGAGGGTGTAAAAGGCCTAGATTGTTTGATTTGTATTAAATAAAACAATGCAGGTAATTTCTGTAAGGGAGGCCTGCTAATCTGACCCTCCTTTCAACATGCTCCATGCCAAAATGATAATGAACTTATGTGGCATTGCCATAAAAGTCTCCTGACACCTCTAGCACCAACTCTGTAGTAGCACAGGGAAGATTCAAAAGTCACATGTGCATCCTTAAAGATGCTCAGATAAAAAATTCCTATAGGCAGAAGTGGCTTTTTAATTTTCTTCACTTAGTTTTTAAACTCTATACTGTCTGTGGCGCCATGGTGACTACTAAGGGCTGTGGTATGTCAGTTATAAGAGACATACAAGAGGACACGTTAAACCACTTATTTTATTTGGAATGCAAGAAAAACCTTCTCTAAGCCCTGCAAATATGATGAGTTTCCTGCACTAAATAAACTACAGATTTGTGCTGGTCAGGAAGACAAACAAATAAACATGGTCCTTTGTCTAAAACCTAAGATACCTTTACCTCTAGCCTACCAATGTGAGGAATGTGACCATCCGCACAATGGCTGTGTGCTCTCCTGGGCTTATTTGAAGTGTTTAAATGAAATTGAATGATGGTAGATCAACATCCAAAACACTATGGGGCTAATCTGTACACATTTTCCCATGCTCACCACATGACATATGCATAGAAATGTGTACTCTGGGTGGACAGAGCCTACAGGAGCCGTCCCCCCTGTCACATTAAGTTGGGACATGACAGGAAGAGTACACAGTGCATCTCCAGAAGGGGGAAGGCCAAACATTCCCCCTGCCATGGCAAGCCTAATTAAAGGCTCCATTGATTCACCTTGTCCTTCTGTTGAGCACTGTAGCTGGTGGCAGCAAATCACAGACTAATCAGAGTGTAATTCAGACAGGCCCACATGGGGCCTGGCTGCAGAAGATAACACAGGAGAAAGGAAACCCCAACAAGCTTTTATATGCACTGTGTCAACCTGAAGACAGCTCCCACCCTCAGTACCGATTAACAGTGAAATGTCAAGGCTAGGACTGTGTGTCAGAAGGTACAAGTATGTTGTTTTTCAGAGCCAGAAAGTCTGATAGCATTGCAGCTTCAAGGGAGACCTGTCACTTTAATCAGGAACCACAGAGAGCTCCATTAACCAGAGGGACACTTTGATCCACCACAGACTCGAAGATGGGTGGGACTTAGTATTACATGTTTTCATCTCTTTACCTTTTCTGCTGCAAAGCACACTGGTTATGACCTGACACACACAGGAAATTGTTGGTGGGGACCCAGGATTGGTTCATTAAGGTGGGCTTAATCTACACCAATCTGTGCGGTCATTTTGGCTTCAAAAGAGGGAAGAGCCCCTCTTTTGGCAGATCATCCGAAGGCTTCACCAGAAGCAGAAGGAAGAACTCATCATAGGCCGCTGGCTGAATGTACAGTCTGCCAGTGAAGGAACACCGGGACATCCAAGAGGGAAACAAGATCCCACCCTAAACATCTCCCAGGGAACAAAGGGAGATAATGAATACAGAGGACTGTCCAGCAGCTCCAGAACCGGTACCCTGGACGCCCTGCTATGCTGTTCAGCAAGCTTCCTAGGTGGGACGTGCCAGAGAGTGTCTTAACCCTAAACCAAGGACAAGGCAGCTGCCTGCAACACAATCCACAGCTTTGGGTCATCCACCTTAAAGGACAACGTAAGCCCAATGAAGAAGTTAAGAGAAGTTCCTTGACAAGCAACTACTGTCATCCACATTAAAGGACATTTTTCGAGTCAGTTGAGTCCCTCGAGCTGCAACCGACTGCAATGCTGTAGTCACTTCAAGATTTCCGAGATGCCTCGACCAGTGCTTTAGAACTGCCGATCAGCACTGAGACAATAATTCCTGACTGAGTCGCCGTGTTGGTCAGCCTGCAGCCATCTGTCCAGCCTTACTCAGCAAGCTTGTTGCCGCCTGATACCGGCTGCTGTCTCCCATCGTGAGCTCTTTTGCAGAAGCTGCAAAGTGCCTTGAAAAGGACTCTACCCTGTCGAGCACCAAGAACGCCTACAAGCACAAGACACATTGTGGTTCTGTCCCCCTCGTCCATCTGCAAAGGCCTCTCAAAAAATGTTAAGGCCCATTGCTCCCTTTGTGCTGAAGTCAAATATCCTTGAACTGTTGCGATTATTTACTATACCAACTAACCTCCTGTCAGTATCCAGAGTGTATCCTTTTTCCTTCTTTGAAAATGCCTTCCCTCATCATTTCGGTACATTGTGGGTTGTATTTCATAGTGTACTAAAACTGCCTTTTGTGATAATAACAAAGTAGATCTTTTTATACAACCTCGACTGGACAGTCCCTTTTATCATTGGGTAAAATTTATATTTTCACTGTGTTGCAACTAACCAACAATCCGTTCCTTCCACGTTACTGACATTGGACAAGGAGTTTTGTCATTTGCTTGTGTTTGCAATCTGTTCAGATACCTTCTGGTGTACTAGAGGTGTGGGATGATTGATGGTTTAGAAACCGATATTCATCCCTGGATCACTGGTAGCCCTGGAAGTTGATTTGTCACATTGGTGGCAGGCGGTCGGATATACTTGGAGTCTGGCACACAGATAAGTCACAACAAAAGCAGGAGACCAAGTAAAAATACTAGGTCACACAGCCGCTCTCAAAAATGGCCCAGATGTGGGCGTCAAGTTATAAAGTTCAAAGGTTTTCTTATATCCACAGGTATTACAATGCTCAAAAAAATGTGAATGCAGTAAGTCATCTGTTGGTTTTTTCAAATTTGAGTTTATCCAAAATATAAATAAAGCTGTCACTAATGTTTTCTTAGTGTGAGGAGAGTAGCCGCAACACATATGCACAATAGACTAGGGACAATGCATTTCAGAAAGATCTTCCGAACCGGCTTCCTCACGCAGACGGATTCCCCTGCTCCATGTACAAGGAGATAACGCGATCTCTTTAATACCTTGGCGGCTGTATGTACGCTACAACGTTGCGCCCAGTTCCTCTTGGACTTTACAGCGTATGTTCTTACACTTGCAACACTATTTAGACTGGCCCTGAAGAAGGAAATCTTTCTGAAATGCATTGGCCCTAGTCTATTGTACATATGTGTTGCGGCTACTCTCCTCTCACTAAGAAAACATTAGTGACAGCTTTATTTATATTTTGGATAAACTCAAATTTGAAAAAACCAACAGATGACTTACTGCATTCATATTTTTTTGGAGCATTGTAATACCTGTGGATATAAGAAAACCTTTGAACTTTATAACTTGACGCCCACATCTGGGCCATTTTTGAGAGCGGCTGTGTGACCTAGTATTTTTACTCGGTCTCCTGCTTTTGTTGTGTTTTGTAGTCAGGGTGTCTCCAGACTTGTCGCAGCCAGCTCCTTTTGAATTGCTTTGAGCATAACAGTACATATTGACTTTGGATTAAAGAATATTACTCAACAGTGGTGCCCACTTACTTCTCTGTTTACACAGAAAAGTCACCCCATGATAAAATACTGTTGCAGGCAACGTTTAGACACTGCTAGGTGTTTGTAATAATCATGGATCTTGACATCAAGACTGCGAAAAGGCATGAGCAAGGATGTCCTGCTCATCTGATGTCAAGAGATGGAACTTCCCCACAGCACTATGGTTAATAAACCTGAGCTGCTGAGCAGCCTCCGAGCTTGGGTAGAAGTGAGGGTGGTTAGGGAGAAGACCCCAGGGGATGGATTATACCCCCTCTACTCGAATGAAGAAGAGCTTCCGGAAGGGGTAGTGGAAAATGACGAGTAAGACAGCATAAGCAGGGTTTCTCATTAACCACCAGACCGGGGGCAAGCATGGTTTCTCAACACTCTAGTGTGTCAGTGAGGTCAGGTGCTAGTGCATCATCCCGCCGGTCTCAAGCCTCAGCAAGGTCTCTAAGTGGCCCTGTAATTGTGCTGGCTTTTAACAAGGTAGTAGCCGACAGCTCTGCTAGAGGAGAGCAGACTAGTGCTAGAGGAACAGAAAAAGGGGGACAAGGTCACCATAGAGCTCAGCAAGCTGGCACTCAAAGAGAAGAAAGCAGAGCTGGAGGCTCAAACAACAGTGCCCGGGGTAAGCCCCAGCGGCACATCCTCAAAAACATAGTGATCCTTACGAAGTGGGGAAGGATATTTTTGACTGGTTTGAAGTGCTCAAGCTTGCTTTTCAGCTACAGCAGATGGACAATGTACTATGGGGTGCAGCCCTGATGAGTCGCTTACCAGAACCAGTGACTGATGAAATTCTTCAGTTTACTCCAGCCGAAAGGCCGGTTTATGAGAGCATGGAGGCAGCTCTCAGGAAGTTCTGTAAAACCCCAGAATCTCAACAGCTTCAGAGAGCGTGTAAAGAAATGTGGATATACTTTTGAAGCATTCACACACTTGTCATTGAAATATCTGAGCGGGTGGGTGGCTGGTAACAAAGTTGACACATTTAAAGGGATTTACAATTTGTCTGCATGTGAGCATGCATTGAAATATTGTGAGGTTGACCTACAACAGCATCTTGTGGAAAGAGTATTGTAGACACTAGGGAGTTTGCGAAGGCTGCTGACAGGATTGTGAGTACTCAAGTCCAGAAAAAGGCTCAGGCGAGTATATCAATGGACACAGAAGAATTCCTGCAGTTCGAGACACCATGGCAACCCTCACTGCTTTCACCCCGCAGTGGGTATAGCCAGGCCAGTATATCAATGGGCCTGTTTGTAGTGTCATTGGGTTTCACGGAAAGAGTAAGTGTCCCTTGGCGATAGTAGATTTCAGCTGGCAAGATGAAATGACCCAGTACCTTGTAGAACTGTTCTTGTTCTTTTATAAGGTGTTGGGTAATGATCTTCCTGATCCCGAGATAGTTGCAGCAGCTATGAGATCAAGGGCCCAATCGGCCACCAGATGGAAGACTCTCTGAGCCTTATGGACTGGAGTGCTTCTAGAGGGCTTGTTGGAGCCCATGGTCCAGTTCTGCAGATTGCTGAGTCACCTACTCCTGTGTGAGAGAGCCAGTAGTCACTGAGGACCATATTTTAGTAGGGGAGGACTCAGCGAATTCAGAGTTGCCTGGCACAGTGTAGGAATCTGAGGTGGAAGACCGGGTGACCTCAGATCTGAAGGGCCTGCCCAAACTGGATGAATTTAAATCAGCTGGGGGCCCAAACCAGACTGACTTCTTTAAAGCCCAGAAAAGAGTTTCTTTTTCTGGCTGGCCTCTGGAAACAGTCGGAGGAGCAGGCTAAGTGGGAGGCCCCTGGACTTTTCGAAGTGTCCTTGGAGGATGGACTCCTGTACAGTGAGACAAAAAGCGATGAGGGCGAGGGCACCAGAAGGTTGGTGATTCCCCAGAGCCACAGAAAGTTCCTTTTGGATTTGGCTTACTAAATTACTTTAACAGGTCACTTGGCAGTTACTAGGTCATCAGACCAGTTGTCTGTGCACTTTTACTGGCCACAGTTTGGTGTGTAGGTTACAGAATTTGTCTGGTCCTACACAACTTGCAAATCTTAAGGCAAGTCAGGTGGTGCCACAAAGGAATCCCTTAATTCCATTACCCGTGTTTGAGCAGCCTTATGATAGAATAGTGAACCGTTAGGTCCTTTTCAATGCAGAAGCACATCATTACATGGAAGGGGGTACAAAATAGCTCTCACACTAATAACCGGACTGACTCAGGAAGTTGGCAAACAAAAGCTGTTTTATTTTCGATTGCCTAAAACAGGGAGTACAACGGACATCCACAAACATCTCAAAGCATAATCTCGAAGCATCACATGAAAAAACATCCTTATATAGCAAAAACTTGTCACGAGTGACGTCATACTATGTGGCAAACTAAGAAAACTTATTTGGGATTGTGATAGGTCTACAGGGACCATCTAGATATACTTTCTATATGGGGACGGGTTGTGTTTGGGTCTCTACAGTTAGGTGGACAACTTATGCCCACCCCTAGTGCAAGTCATCCTTAATATTTGTTAGACACACAACACACCATTGGCTCTCAAACTATAGGGCTCTTCAATACATGGCCTTCTATGATTGGTTGGCATGCTTGTGCCCTTCTGTAACATTCGACTCACTAGCAGCACGTAAGCTTGTACCCCAGGTGCTTGTGGGTGGACTTGACCATGCATCCCCACCCAATTAGCCCACTATCCATCATCACTCATGCTGTCTCCCATTCGAATAGTCTTTGAACTCAGCCTTACAAAGTATCACTGCTCAGGAGAATAGAAGGGAGCGTGAGCACGTTCTTATCTTCAAGTCTTGATGCAGCTTTCCTATTTTCTATTTCCATCCATCCCACGTGGTAGGAGACTGCATTTGAGCTCCTTTCTTCACATTTAATGATATTAAATGAATAAAACTTGACATTCATAATGTTTCTGTCACAACTTAACAGGAGCTCGCCTTGTTTCTCCCTTTCCTTGTATCTCCTTGAATAGATAACCAGTTCTTGCCTCACAGGGCCAGACAGCCTTCTCGATCCTTCCATGATTTTCAGCAGTTTTATTCTGCTGAGCCACACTTTTAGCCCTTCTCTTTCATGGGCCCTGGCTTACTAAAGTTGCGACATCGATTATCCAGACTCTATACATATATATATCGGCGGCACCGCCTGCAGTCTATTCACTATGTATAGCCAGCCTTCATGATTACTTAGTTTACTTGCGTTGCAGTATCTGTACAATTATAAAGCGACTTATATTTTCTTCAGTGTTCTTCATATGTGCAATCTTCATTGCGCAAAATTACATTTCACTGGATTCTTTATCTCGTGATCAGTTTCCATACGGTCTATGCATTCTCTTCTTTGATCATCCATCTCAGTGCATCACTCTCATTTCTTGTGACGTCACCAAGCTCTTGCGTTCACCACTTCACACTTTTCCAGGGACCTCCATAAGAGGCTGTCGTCTCTCTGCAGGTACAATTTATAGGGCCTTCTTAATGGATACCTTGTTTCAAAGAACATTCTCGGTATTATCATTATCGGCGTTGTACATGTCGCAATTTTCGGCTTCCAACATATAGGCGAAATAGGGGTGGGATTTCTGGTAGAGGCATTTGGCTCCTCCTATACAATAGGCATGGATATTGTGGGTCCTTTGGAGCCTTAACCCAATTTGGGGAACCAATACATCTTGGTGGTGGTAGACTATGCTACAAGGTACCCTGAGGCTGACCCTAGGAGGAGCATCAAAGCACCTGTTGTTGCAAAAGCTCTGATTTAGATATTCTCCCATTTTGGATTTCCTAAGGAAGTCTTTTATGACAAGGGATCCAACTTCATATCAGTATATAAAGGCTATGTGGGCAGAGTGTGGAGTCACCTACCGATTCTCTACATCTTTCCATCCAAAATCAAATGAGCTTGTTGATTGGTTCAACAAGACCTAGAAAGGCATGATAGGTGGTTTGGAAAAGCACCTGAGAAGAACATTGGATATTCTCCTGCCAAGCCTTTGCTACCACTACAGGTAGGTACCACAGAATGGAGTAGGTTTAAGACCCTTTGAGTTCTGTTTGGACACCCTGTACATGGTCCCATAAGTCTAGTGAAAGAGGGATGGGAGGGAAACCCCTCATCCCCTACACGAGATGTGCTAGACTATGTACTTAGTCTTCTTTCTAGAATGGAACAGTTGACTAAAAACCTAAAGGCCAGTCAAGAGCTGATGAAGCACTGGCATGACAAGAAGGCCTCAGTGACACACTATTCTCCACGTAAGTCAGTGTGGATTATGGAGCCGGTCAAACCCCATGCCCTCCAGTACTAGTAGACTGGGCCTTACTGTGTGCTGGAAAAAGTCAGTGAGGTGAAATATCTCATTGATGTGAAAGGACCTAAACAGATGTGCAGGGTCTTTCAGGTCAACCGGTTAAAACACCATTATAGCCGGGATGCCTTGGTCATGGATTTAGTGACTGATGGAAAGACTGAGCTATAGACCGATCCCCTCCCAGACCACCTGCACACTGATGCCACATTGGGTCAGTTGAAGATATAAACCTTGAAACACACCTGTCAGAAAAGCAAGTGACAGACTATTGCTATTTACTGGGACAGTTTGATGGTCTTTTTTTGCAGACTCCAGATCATGCAGACTGGTGCACCCATGATGTGTACACTGGAGACAGTAAGCCAGTGAAGAGTATGATTCAGGGGATGTTCGATGACGTCAGGGGCACCATCAAGGTGGAAGTTTCCAAGATGTTGTCCCTAGGTGTGATAGAGCCATCCCACAGACCCTGTGCTAGCCCAGCTGCATTGGTCCCTGAAAAGACCAGCAGTGAGAAGACTGCAGTTTGTTTTGTGTGTACTACTGGGGGCTTAATTCTGTCACAAAGACAGTTGCTCACCCATTTCCTCTGGCAGATGAGCTCATTGACAAGCTTGGTGCTGCCAAATAAGTGAGTACCTTTGACATCATGGAAGGGTCCTGACAGGGCAGCTTGACAGGTGGAGCGAGAGAGAGGTCACTGTTCTCAACCCTAAAAAGACAATGGGCCTCATTACACGGAAGGCGGTGGTCCAGGGTGCTGTTAGCACCCTGGACCATGCCGGTAAAATACCGGCACCGCCTTGGCGGAAAGGGGATTTACCGCCCCATTCCAAGGTTGGAGGGGCGGTAAATCCCCTTTCCGCCATTGCCCTTCCCCATTCCCATTTCTGCCCCATAGGGCTCTATGGGACTGGGGAAGGCGCTAATTACGGCACCGCAATTTTGCGGTGCCGTAATTAGCTCCGAGGTCCCTTAGCGGGTTGGTATTTAACGCCTGCAAAAAGCAGGCGTTAAAACTCCAACCCGCTAAGGGACCTCGTAGTACGGCGGTAAGGGTTAACGGTCACCGTTGCCATTAACGGTGACCGTTAACCCTTACCGCCGTCCGTGTAATGAGGCCCATTATCAGTTTACAGATACGCCCTTCAGATTGAAGAATGCCCGTGACACTTTCTGCGGCGAATGGTTAACCAGGTTTTGTGTGGTCTGAAAAAATTCAGTGTCACGTATTTAGACAACATTGCAGTGTGCAGTAACAACTGGGAGGATCACTTATTCCACTTGAAACAAGTCCTTCAGGCGCTGCAGAATGCAGGTCTGACTATCAAGGTCACAAAGTGCCAGATAGTGCAGGGCACAGTGACTTACCTAGGCCACCTGGTTGGTGGAGGTAAGAAACAACCTCTCGAAGCAAAGATACATGCTTTGAAGAATTCTGACATACCCACCACACAGACACAGGTGAGAGCCTTTCTATGTCTCACTGGGTACTACCAGTCATTCATCAAGGGGTACGGGACAATAGCCATGCCCCTGAATGATGTAACTACCAAGAAAATGCGAAAGAAGGTAACTTAGACCCCTGCCTGTCAAACCTCCTTTCAGATTTTAAAGGATAGATTGTGCAGGGCCCCAGTTCCGAAAGTGCCAGGCTATGGTCAGGAGTTCATTATCCAGATAGATGTCTGGATATGTGGGATTGGAGAGTGTTTGCGCAGCTGATCCCTCAAGGGGTGGAGCAACCTCTGGCCTGACAAAAAGGGAAAGGAATTGGGCTGGCATTGGAAAAGAGGCTTACGCGGTTATGTGAGCCATAAAGAAGGTGAAACCGTACATTTGTAGGTCACAATTTATGATCCAGACTGACCACCAGCCTCTTTGATGGCTAATGGCCATGCAAGGGGAGAGATTAGATATGGACATCCAGCACAATCCAGGCTCCCAGCTTGGAAATGCAGATGGCCTCAGCTGGTACTTTCACCTTGATGACAAACCAGACCCTCAGTAGGGTGGTGGTTCACATGTTGAGGCTGGGGAGCATGTGAGGAATTTGACCATTCGCACAGTGGGTGTGCGCTCACCTGGGCTTTTAGAGAACTTTTGAATGAAATTGATTGATGGTAGATCAACCTCCAGAAATGTATGGGGCTAATCAGCACAAATTTTCCTATGCTCACCACACGACCTATGCATAGACCTGTGTACTCTGGGTGGCTTCACCAAAAGCAGAAGGAAGAACTCATTGTTGGACCGTGGATGAAGGTACAGTCTGCCTTACATCATCTGCCAGTGAAGGAAGGACAGGACCTCCAAATGGGAAGCAAGATCTCTCCCCTAAACATCTCCCAGGGAACAGAGTGAGATACCAAATCCAGAGGACCCTCCAGCAGCTCCAGAACCAGTACCCAGCCAGAACAGGTTATGCACTGCTAGGCTCTGCAGCAAGTTCCCTAAGTGGGAAGTGCCAGAGAGTCTCTGAACCCTGAACTAAGGACACGGCAACTGCCAGAAACACACTCCTCAGCTTTGTGCCATCCACCTGAAAGGACAACATAAGCCCAGTGAAGAAGCTAGGAGAATTCCATCAAAAAGCATCTACTGACCTCTGCCTTAAAGGACATTTTTCGAGCCAGTCAAGCCTCTCGAGCTGCAACTGACTGCAACGCTGCAGTCTCTTAAACACTTCTGAGACTCCTCGACCATTGCTTCAAAACCGCCGACCAGCACTGAGACAACGATCCCTGAGCCACCATGGAAGTCAGCCTGCAGCCGTCCGTCCAGCCTCACTCGCTGATTTGGGTGCCGTCTTATACTCACAACTGTCTGCAGTCTTGAACTGTGTTGCAGAAGCTGCAAACCACCCTGAAACCGACTCGACCATGTCTAGCACCAATGTCACCGTCGGGCCCTCCTGGAAGCTTTGGAGGAGGTGGTGCCTATGGCGGCATTAGATGCCCTTCACATTCACTTCTGAACGCTTATGCAGGTCTAGTCTTTTTCCAACTAGTCCACTTTCTGTTTTATACCGACAATCAGCACACTTCTAATGTGTTGCAACCCTATTCTTCCTGCTCAGGAGTAAGACACTAGTTGTAGTGCTGTGTGCCCACTGTGTTTGCTTTTGCATTTGTCGCTACTTTCCTCTGCCTCCTCCTCCCTCTTGCTGCTCCTGGCCATGGTCCTACTCCTTTTACTCCCCGCAGCACGCTTGTTTCATACTGTTTACTTTCCACCCGCTCACTTCCCTTTTATTCTGCAGCTGTGCTTTGGTGCCTCCCTCCTGCTCTCTCCATCCTCGCTACATAACAGTTACAGTGCTCTGGCACCCTTCCTTTGCTTTCCACTACTGCACTGCACTGCTTCTGCTGTTCTTATAATTACCTTTTGGACTGGTTTTTAACATCTTTAACCTCTCCTCAGTCCTCTGGGTCAGTACTTCTCCATGGCTGCCCAACCGCTCCAGCTACACCTTATGGATGCTTATATTCTCTCCTATACCACGTTGTGCAAGGACTAACTCTTCACTACTCCATCTGTTGGATTGAAGATTTTTTTGCCTTTTGGCTTTTTCCCTTCGTTTGGTCCTTTTTCGGGCAGGGGCCTATAGCCTTGGCTGTTGTCACAGCGGACCTAGGGGCTTCCCCTCGAGACCGCCCTTATCTCTTCAAGGATCGAAGATCCACAAGGAAGAAGGGGAAGAAGGGGAACACCCCGTCTCCAGAAGATTGACCTAGTCTATTGAGTGAGGAAGATTCAGGTGAGGAAACCCAGACCATCACGGACAACCAATTACTCCATGGTGGTTCTGTCCCCCTTGTCCTTCTCCAAAGGCCCCTAGAGACACTTTAAGACCCATTGCCCCCTTTGTGCTGTAGCCAAGTATCCTTGAAATACTTGAAATGTTGCAATTATTTACTATACAGACCACCCTTCTATCAGTATCCAGAGTGTATCTGTTTTTTTCTTCTTTGAAACTGCCTGTCCTCTGAATTCCTATATATGGTGGGTTGTATATCATAGTGTACTTGAACTGGCTGTTGTGATAATAATAAAGTTGATATTTGTATACAACCTTGATTGGACAGTCCCTTTTATAATTGGGTAATAATTGTATTGTAGCTCTGTGGCAATTAAAAAACGATCGATAGGGGTCCTCTTGTGGACTGTGAGCCTGTTTGGGCCGGCTTTTGCTGTGGGTTCACTTACCATTTCTCAAAGCCCTCCTGGGGCCTTCTGGTCAACAGCCCATTGAGGTCTATGGGCCTGCTTGTCCCTGCTTTGATTGCGGTTTCTCTGTTAGTCTCTCTTACCCCTATCTGGGGTATTCTGGCGTTCGGCCCCATGTGGGCTATGGGGTTGCCTCACCGCCCTCTGCCAGCTACTTCTACAACGCCCTGTACCTTCACTCCAGTGGCCGTGCTCAGTCGTGGAGGCAGACTCCCTGCATGCGCGGACATGCATTTTCATCCTGGCTCCTGACTACACGCACAACTGCTTCACATTGTTTTTTTCTTCTGGGTTGAAGAATCCTCTCCCGGTGGTCTCAGGCTAAGTAGGATTTCTGCCATTTGGGTCCCTGCTGACCAGGTGGGTCTGTGTCTCTCTCCCCTTCCCTCCTCTTGAGGGGGTGGGAATTCCCCATTTGCGTCACAGCACAAGCCGGTGTCAATCAAATCTCAGCTAATATTCCTCTTTCCTGATCTGCTTGTGTATTTTAGGACCTTCTTGGAGTGAAGGGAGAGATTCCATCGGGTTCTCAGCTTTACAATGAGACTGCAACAGCCATATGTCAGAGACCAAGACATCCACCTTAACGTTGCTGTGAAAATGGCTATCCTGCTCGGTTCTCATATACTAATGAATGCTTGGGACTTTGCAGTGAGGGGAGATTTATAGGAATCCCTGCTTCAGCATTTCTTGTCCCCAGAAGGGGGGAGGTCACCCCAATGGGATTCTGCGTAATCTTTCCCATAAGGAGAGTATTGCGTAGTCGGCTCACCTTCCCAGTCCTAAGATAAGTGAAGAATTGACAGCAATTGGGCCTGACCCTGTCAAGAGAGGATGGGTACCCCTCTGAACCTGGGACAGGAGGCAGCTTGTTCTCCAGAGCCAGTATAGCCCCCGAGGTGGGCAAAGGGAGTTAGGGTGGTCTGACTGTCACCACCTCTGCCATTTGGAACAATGGCCAGGGTGTCAGAAGAAGGCCAACACCTGCATGCCAGGTCACAGGAACCTCCCCCAGGAGGTCTTCTGGGAAGCAGTGCCACAAAGGCAGCACTCGCAGTGAAAAGCCACCCTCACACAAGGGTGCTGACCACTGAAGTCCTGTTGAAGTCGGCAAGCATGGGAAGGGTGCAGGGTTAGAGAAGCGAGAAGGGAGAGGTGGGATGATATATGGGTTCTACCAATTTGGTTTCTGTTAGGACTCCCTACCACTTCCTTTCTCCCCATTTCCTGCAAGCAAGGAACAATGGATGTTATATCATAAAGCACTGGGCACTTTTTACACCCACCCACTTGTTACACAAGGGTTTGGACCCCTTTCATAATGCATTGTCCATGTGGCACTAAACTGAAGGTAAACATTGATTGGTGGATTGTGGGTGGCACATTGCATTGTGCGACTTGGCTGAAATGGTTAATTCTACTTTAACATATTAGGTTGAATGGGGTTTTAAAGACTTTTGAACCCACTACAACTTTGTTGATATTTGCTTAACATGCCCAATGCTCCAAACACAATGATCCAGGATATACTGCAAGGATGAAAGCGCTATATAAACTTAATAAAAATAAACTTAACATAAACATAATTCCTTATTAGGGTGAAACATATACTCTGTTGTCTGTCACCTTGAGAGCTACATGTCTTGTGTTGTAAGATGCTATGTACATAATAGTATTATCTTATAGTCAAAGACATTTCCCTAGAGCAACAGCTTCACATTTGCTCTAATGTGTATTCCCAGAATGCATTGACCATTTGATTCTGAAATTTAGGTAAATTTCCATTGATGGCTACTGGGTAGTGCTGTGTGTGATTTGGCAGGAATAATTAAAAAATAAATACATTTTTGGAGAGAGGTATATTTCCCTGTGATGATATAAATGTAGTTATGTACTCTCCTGCAAACCCAGACAGAATGTCACTCGAACTTACACCGTTGTAAAAAGCAAACTACTTCCCGTCAAATCTGATTTCTGATCTATTGACATTCTTCTGTGATGAAAGAGCATTTTCCTCACAGTAAATAAATACATAAATACAATGGCCCTCATTACGACCCTGGCGGAAAGTGACTGACCTGACCGCCATAGCGTAAATAGCGTTTCCGCCATTGCACGACGGAGCAAAGTGCGGCTAATTCCGACCCATCGGGCACGAGCACTACGCCATGGCGGAAGTGCAAAGTCAGCGATGGCGGAAATGTCCCCAAAACGCCCCTCACCGCCGTCGTACGGCGCCCTAGGTGCAATTCCGCCACCCATTTTAGCGGTCACCGTAATGAGCGGCAATCGGAAAGTACGGTGTAAAAAATATACGGAAACGGAAGTAAAAACATGGTCCCGGAACGGGAAACAGCACGCCGTACACCTATAAAATCAGAATTCCCACACAACCATAAAAAATACTACCCTGAGACACATCCCAACCCGTCATCCACCCTAGTGAAAGCAATAAAAATGGGAAAAGTAGCGAAAAAAGCGTGCGACCGCAAGCGGCAGGTCCACTTCTCCCGTGAGGAACTCACCGTGCTCACAGAGACCCTCCAGGAGAATGCTGCCGTTGTCTTCTCGACTCAAATGACCAGGACGGCACTTGCGAACAAGAAGGCCATATGGGCCCTGGTGGCACAGCGGGTAGTGCGGTGGGGACCGCACCCCGCAACCCACAGCAATGCAGAAAGCGATGGGACGACTTGCGGATACGCGTACGGAGCATACTATCCGCCAACCGTAACATTGCCACAGCTACCGGGGGAGGATCGGAATCACCCATCAAGTTGACCCCCTGGGAAGAAATCTGTGCCTCCACCATTGGAATGGAGAGTATAGAGGGAGTCGGAGGGATTGAGAAAGGAGTGCAGACATCCGAAGAATCAGGTAGGTGGCCCAAATAAAACAATGCTAAATCCACAATGTCCAATCATGTGAAGTACCATGTGTCCACATAGTGCAACAGTAACACATGTCCAGGAGAACGTCCACATACATTGGCCTGATAGCGCACTTTAAAACTCACATTAAATACATAAATAATTAAAAATCCTAAAAACACCCTCTACACGTGCAGCAGGCACACCCTAACTGCAGGCTGCAAAACAACTGCATCCTCAACCCACACAAAAATGAAACCACCTCCAAGGCCCTGACCCAAATCACCCTCAGGTACCACCCCAATGCATGTGATACATTGCCATTCCAATTTCCACAGACCCATTAATAACGCTCGCCCTCCTTTACTCCACCACAGGGTCCGATTCAAACGACGAGCTCCAGGACACCCCTACCAGCACACCTGCAAAGAGGGCCAAGACCAACGGCCAAAGACCCTCCACCTCAGCTGCACGGATCAAGACACGGCAGCAGCACAAATCAAGTGGCAGCACACAGGAGGGAACATCAACAGGCACCCCAGCAGCCAGCATGCCCACAACAGCACCACCACAGGTCCCCCCAATGGATGCCACAGAAGGCACTGCTTCTGCTGGCAGCAGCACCATAGGTGACACTGCATTAATGGCAGCATGCTCCGACACAGAAAACGGGGATGTCGATGTAGGATCCATCCATGACCTGTCTCAATCCCCCTGTTTGTTTCATCCCGTACACCGTGAGGATACCACGCAGGGGCACCCACAAGACGACGACTGGCCATCCCCCACAAGCCCTGTGGCAAGGCAACATGAGGTGACCAGCCCCTCTGTGACACCACCGCAAATGGCCATGGCACAGCAGAGGCAACAGTCCTCGACCAGGTGATCGTGCAACAGCAGCAACTGGCCACGCTCCTCAAGGACCATGCTGATGAATGTGGGGGTACTAAGGCAGCCATAGAAACATCAACTGAGACACTTAGGGCAGAAATGGAGAGAAGTACAGAGACACTAAGGGCACAAATGGAGAGAAGCACCGAGAGCCTGAGAGTACAAATGGAGAGAAGCACCGAGAGCCTGAGGGGGGAACTGCATGCGACGTCCAAAGACGTATCTGCTGAACTTGCCGCTGTGCGCCGTGTGCTCACTGAGCTCTCACAAACCCTTAGGGACATGCATGGACGTGAGCAGGCAGAGACATCATCCGTTGCAAGTTCCGTCCAGGGCAGCCCCCAACGTAGATCTGGGAGGAACCTGCGCTCCACAGGCAGGGGTGCCCCTGATACCCAGAGAGGGGGCTTGCAATAGCGTCTGCCCACGGACAATGAGCATCTTTGGACACTGGTGTTCGGGGGGGAGGTAGGAGGGTGGAGGGGGTGTGTTGGTCTCACTTGGGTGGCGGGTCGATGGGGTGTGTAACATAATTTCACATATGCTATAAACAATGCACGATCATCCAATGAGATGTGTGGACATTGATCTTTGTGTACGAGGCCTTTATAGGCGTACAGTCCATATTGTGCATGTTCCAGACACACACAGTGCCACAAGTCCCGTGTCCATGTATCAGCCACCAGGCGTGAGTGCTAGAAGCATGAATCTATGAGAATCTGACGAATGTCACGGCCCTCCTGTGCCTCGCGGACTCCTTGAGGTGCTGCCACATCCCCACCCTCATCATGACCATCTTCAGGTGCTTGCAGTTCTGCGTCAGGGGGCATGGGCACATTTCTACGTACGCACATGTTGTGTAGCATGACACATGCCATGACCATCTTTGCAACCTTCTCATGGCGGTACAGGAGTGCCCTGCCAGACCTGCTGAGGCAGCGGAAACGAGTCTTCAGTAGGCCGAATGCCTGTTCTATGACTACACGGGTACGTGAGTGGGCATGGTTGTAGTCCTCCTCATGCTGGTTCTGTGGGTTCCGGAGTGGTGTAAGGAGCCATCTCTTCAGTGGATACCCGGCATCACCTGTATGTGGACAATAAAGGATGTTTGTGGAATGACATTGCTACGTACGCGCCCCCCCCCCTTCCTGCCAGGTCATTGCCGCATCACATACCCCACATTATCATGCATGAAATGAGACTCACTGAGTAGCCAGGATCTGTTCCCTGCGTGTTGCTCCATGTAGCGTGGTATTGTAGAGTTCCTCAAGACCATAGAATCATGGGTTGATCCAGGGAATCGGGCACAACAATGTGTAATGATCCTGTTGGAGTCACACACCATTTGTACATTAAGAGAATGAAATTGTTTTCGGTTGCGATACTGGGCCTCCATGGCATGTGGGACGACCAATTCCACATGGGTGCAGTCGATGGCACCAATGCAACCCGGTATGCCGCCAAGTGCATGGAATCCCACTTTTGTGTTCGTAATTTCCTGCTCCGAGCGTGGTAGAGAGATGTAGTCGTCTGCGTGCTTCAGGAGGGCATCGAGCACTTGCAATAGTGTCCGTGAGAACACTGGCTGTGAAATGCCATGCAACTGTCCGACTGTGTGCTGGTAGGTGCCTGTGGCCAGGAAGTGGAGTACAGACACCACCTTCAGTAGGGGTGGGATGGCGGTTGGGCTATCTATCATGCTGACAAGGTCAGCCTGTGTCATGTCCACAATGGCGGTTATGGTGTCCCGGTCCAAACGGTAGAGGGTGTGGATCTGCTCATCCGTGAGGTTGAACGGATGTGCTCGGAGGCATGGGATTGCGGGCTGCCTGCGTGGTGGTAGTGGCTGTGCTGGCGGGCCTTGCTGGCCCTGCCTTGCCCTCCTCCTCCTCCTGCGTCTCCTCTGTGCGGCCGGTTGTTGTAGTAGTTGGTGTTCGTCTTCTTCTTGAAGTTGGAGTACTTGCAGTGCTATCAGGTCCCCCAGGGCCAACATCGCTAGTCCTGCCGGTAGCATTTTGGAGTGGGTGTGGTTGTGGGAGGGGGTTGGGTGAGCAATTTATGTGTTTTCAGGCTGTATAGCCTCCACCTGTGGTGATTCATTCCACCTGTGCAAGCTGCAATCCCCTTTGGGCGAGCACGTCCCGCACACAACGCTGCAATTCGACGCATGGCATCTTGCTATTACAATCATGTATTTGATCCCGATGGCAGTGAAATATTGGTTCATATGTTCATTCTGCTATGGTCCCATTGTTTCACATACTATCTTTGCAGTCGCGAACAAACTTGTGAAGGGTCAGTGGAATGTAGTACTCGATTAACGGTGGACCCTCATGCAGCAATGTACCGAGGTTCACCGACGGGCGGGGCGTCCCATTTGTGAGTGAAGGCAGTTGCCATTTGCACACACTGCCGCACTACATGGATGAAATTGTGATTTCAAGCGGTCACAGATGCCTTTTCGACGTGATGTTGCAAATGAGGAATTCGAAGGACAGCGCTTTCGGTTTTCAGCTAGCGGCGAGGAGACGCCCACAGGTCTGACTGCAAATATAACGTTCTATTGTTTAATGTCCTTGGGACAGGGGCCATGGCGAGAATGCAATGATTGATATGAATAGTATGGGATGCGCAATAGCGTAGTGGACGATAAGGCAGGACGTTCCCAAATACATGTTACTTCACAACACTGGAATTCCGGCCTGGAGCACAGTGGATTTTGCAGACTGCATTACGCACAGACTCAATGGAAATTTCAAATGTTATGTGAGTAAATAATCAGGCGTTTTCATACCGGGATGAGGGAATGATGTATGGATGCATGGACAGATGATTTAATGGAGAGTTTGCCATGTACAGGGCTTTTTGGAATCTATCCACCTCCCCTGCGCTATGTGATGCAGAGCTGCCATAGTGGGACCATCGTCTATCTGCCCTTGTTGAACCCTCCCTGTCTCGACGCGCCTTCAAACACTTGTGTCTATGCACGTTACTAATCCCATCTAATGGATTATGTTTTGACAGACGCATGCACACAAACACTCGTTTGTAATAGTGTTTTCACCTCGATTTTTATAGTTATGATTCGCAAGTGATTTTTGGGTGGGAATAATCCTTTTGAGTGGGCTAGCATGCATATGGCTGTGGATTTAGTGTGATCATTGAAGTGAGTATTTCAAATGAAGTTCTGATGCCCATACTATTCTTTTTCATTTCATTTGGGTGACAGGTATCTCCTCCCCTTTTGCCGCTGCCATCTGTATGCCACTCCTGCAGATGGCTTTTACTCCCGACACCTGCTGCTTCGTGTTAATCAGTGGAGCACCATTACGATCTTATGGGACGATCGCCAATGGGCCACATGCCCTTACGCAGTACTAGTGGCTAGGGGCAACATATCGACCTTTCAGCTGGACTAGTGCCTACCTAATGGGACGGCCCTTCTAGGCGCTTCCATGTTGCCTTTTTGAACGTGAATGTAGCCCCTGTGTACCATGAAGGAACAGGGCGTCACGCAAGAAGAAGCTGGTCATTTATTGCGGATGCAGCCCACAATAATGAAATATATTTTGGAGTTCATGACCTAATGGCTGTATGGGCTTGGTAATTTTGTTGTGCATTAAATTTCTATTCTGATATTAACCGTGTAGCGTTCTTCTTTGCAAGTAATGTAGCATATTCCTATTTGTGGAGCGATGTAATGTGAGAAGATCTGCATTGGGTTCCGGCTTCTGAGTATAGTTGCGTGGTACTGTACTGGCCGCGTTTGCCTACGAAGCCCAGTGTGGTCATGGAAAGGGGCTACCATTATGACTGTTTTAATGATGTCATGCTCAGGGGCGGGGGATTAGCTTTTGTGTAACAGATGCCGGTCAGCCAGGTGGATTGGTGGAATGATGTGATTATCAGAATATGGCTGGTCACAGGTGCCTGTGTTTGCGTGCGTTTCTTGGAGGGAGACTGAGGTCATGTCCATTGGAATAGCTTCTGTATTCATGCCATCTGTGCCCTGCAGCTCCCATTGGCCCCTCCTGAGATGAGCCTGGCTGCTCAGTCACTCTGCCAACTTGTGTGGTACATGCTTATGCTGATGGTTGGTTTGTTTACTGGCAGGAGTACAGAGCTGGTGCAGTCTCACTCAGGATACTGCTTTGAATATTGCCTTACACTGGTGTCAGTCGATGGGGGGGCCTGTTTTTGTTTGTCTCATATTTCAGTTCATGTTGCTGGACTTGAACCTTCACATGCCTGTGCTGCATCAGTGCGGCAATGGTGCCATGGCAAATATGGATGGCCACTCACAAGGCACTTGGAGCCCCTAGATTCATTTGTTCGTTGGCATGCATGGGTGACTTGTACATTTCACTGGTTGCATTGTGTGACTTCATTGCACCTACGAGGAGTTGTGCAATGTGGCCAGGGAGTGGTGTACAGGCACTCAGTAGGGCCGTTTACGGTTGGTTCGCGATGCCGTACTTCTCACCATGGCGGAATGGTACTTTCCGCCATGCTTGATGGCGTTAGGTACATGTCCGCTAGGGTCAGAATTCACGTACCGTTGCGCCATGGTGGTAATTACGGTTTGGCATGGCGCTCGTGCGCGTACTTGGTGCAGTTAGCGTTGGCGTTCACTACGGTGTCGCTAATGGCATCGTACTTTACGGTGACGGGTCATAATCGCACCGAGCGCTATTCGATGGCGGTATTGCATTTCCGCCATCGTTTTTCGATTTCCGCCAGGGTCGTAATGAGGGCCAATACAATAATCTATGATCTAGTGTACGAAAATGATGCACAGAAAGATAGAATTCAGATCACTTTAGGAACAGGGTTTTTGGAAATACAATATGAAAAATGTCTATTTTCAAGCACTTAGAACCAACATGCATTACTGCATGCAGTTTCCGCAAGAGCGCAGGTGCAGTGACTCCAATATGCCAAAAGGCTTCTAATAGCTGGGATATATTTGGCTAAGGCCAGCTGGTATGCCATCACTGAGTAATAAAGGAGAACACCAAAACTCCCGGGTTTGGTATTGGTGTCCTCTCAAGTTACCCATCTAATAGCGCAAGAACATCTATATCACCCACTGCATCTCACAAAGGCATTCAGTGTTGAATAGCTGAAGTAACAGTATAGCCTGACTGATGACATTGAGGAGCCAACGAGGAGAAATCTACCATCTTGTCTACTGGCATTGAATCACATGAGTGACTGGCCAAATAACACTTGGGCTCTGATATTATTTCAGAGCTTTGGAAACAATATTTAGGAAAGCTGTGGGGAAAAAAAAACTAAGCATGTGTGCTTTCCAGATAGCACTTCAGAGGGAAAGGTTAACAACCAACTGTGTGGAGCAAATAATGCAAGACTTGATCAACTCTCACATTCCTCCTTGTCTGGCCTTATTGCTGTCTGTAGAGTGACAGCCCAACAGCAGTCCCTTTTATAGCAGCAGGCCCCAATGGACCCATCCTCTGTTATGATGACACTAGCAGACATGTTTTTCTAGAAAATGGCTGGAGAAGATGAGAAGGTTTTGTATCACTCAAATAGCTGCTGTGACTACAACTAATAATACCAGAGGGAAAGGTTCAACTGCTCTAGGCGTTGAAGGTGGATGCAGGGTTTGGGACAAGGGGGAACTCCTTCTGTATGATGTCATTAAATGGGCATAGGTCCTGTATCATCCTCCAAGCCCCTCCTCTTGCTTTTTTAATCAGATAAATCGCTGTTTTACAAGGCGAGTTTGATGGTGCAATGATACCTTGCTGCAGTAGTGCATGTTTGGGTTCTTTTATTCCTTCCTCAGATTCCGTGGACAGGGGGTATTGTTTGACCCGGGGCAGTACGGCACCTGGATTGAGTTTTATCTTTACTGGCATTATTTCCTAAAGGAGCCCTCCATCGTGAGGGCCAGTGGTCCACAAGCGTATGGGTACTTGTTGCATATCTTCATCAAAAATTGATGGCAGTGCACTGACAATGGCCATGAGGGGGTGAGTTACACGTCTGTTTTGAATCATTATGTCACATGTTATGCACATTTCCATTATGATTTCCCCATCATTGACATTGTCAGTGAACAGCTTCTCATCGTTTAAATCATGCAATGCTACGTTTGGGTCTATGCATAACACTGTTCTCCATTCACATTCATGCGAGTACAGTCCTATTGCCACAATGCATTTAGCTGATAGTTGCACCCCGTGTAGGTCTAAAGCAAGGATGGTACATGGTACAATTTCTGGGGCTGCAACTGGGCGGAAGACAAAATCAGAGGGTATTCTCCATTATTTCCTTAGTATTTCTGGCAGTACTCTAGCTAGAACCTGTATTTCATAGACAAACATGCCTGCATTCGTGGGCACCCCCCTCACTGCTACATTTGTATTGTTATGGTGTTAATCATTAACATTTCCCTGGGTGGGCATACCCCTCGAGCTGAAAATACCATGCCCCTTTCGGTAAAAGAGATGGTCATATTGAGCTTACTAAGGAGGTCCCTCCCTAGCAGATTTATCGGCGAGTCTTCATGATATAGTAAGGGATATAGTAAGGGTGCTCGCACTGTTTTTCACCCTACAGTTACATCCAAATCTTCAGTGTAGGGAACCTTTAAAATTGCCCCAGAGAATCCCTGCGTTTCCAAATTCTTGCCCGACAGCAGAACCGTCCTTCCATGAGGCACGATTTTTCCATCCCCCGAGTCCACCATAAAGAGGAACTGCTTGTTTCCTATCTCTGCCCCCACCAGTGGTGCCTCGTCTGGACGTAGGGTAGTTGATAGGACTGGACACGCAAGTTCTCTCTGTGGGCTGTCCTAATCTGGATGGGTATTTGTACCTGGAAAGGAGAAAACACTTTCCCCGAGCATTGCTGTTCTGTGAAACGACGCTGGTGCGTCATTCGCTGTAATGGAGAAAGGATTTGTGTGTGTTTCCCATTATATTTTGGTGTGTTAACCACTGTTGCATCCCTGGTTGTGGTGCTTGTGGTTGTTGCTGTGATGTTTGAGGCCCTTGTTCATAATTTTTGTCATATTGCTCCCACGGTCCATAACCTCCCATTGGCAATCCATACGGGCTGCCTGGGTGGGGGTGGCCAAACTTCTGCTCATTGCTAAAGCATTGTGTATTTTGGTAGTATTCCATGGGTCGAGTGCAACATTCCCTTGAAAAATGGCCCCACCTCCCACAGGTTCAACAAGTGCCTTGTCCCCCTCCTCGAGGCACTTGCCTTCCATATCCCCATCTATGTCCCCTGTACCCACCTTTTCCTCTTCCAGGCCTTCGCTGTCATTGGGGCCCCTCATACTGTTCCTCTGCAGCCCATTGCTCCGGCTCGTTTGCTGACCATGTTGCTGCCAACCTTCACCAGCTTATTCTGCACAAGCTTCGCTTCATCCGCCAATCTTCTCTGTGTGAGTTATTTTTCCCTTTCTTTGATCCTTCTCCAGTGGTGTACTATGATACTCTGTTTTTCATCCAGCCCTTGGCATCTTGGCAATTTTATCTGGGGCCTTCTGTACCTCCTTTGGGAGGCTTTTGATAATGAAATAAAAAAGGGAGGTTGACTGGTACTGGGTGGTGCCCATCTCTGCCCTCCACATGTCCTGCAGCCAAAGAATGTTCTGTGCAGCGTCTTCCTCGTTCCCCATTGTGCATTGCATCACAGAGTGTAAATCAGGGGTCTCAGGGAAGGTTCTCCGCAGTGCATCCCATGCTTGTGCCCTCACGTTATTAAAGG